>NC_071089.1:18970000-19570000 GCF_027358695.1 Spea bombifrons | reverse complement strand
TTGACGGGGCCATCAAAACTATTCTTGGAGCAAAAGCTCATTGGCGACGGATTTTGCAAACGTTTTCTCCAACTGCCTCTTTAGTTTAAACAAAAAAAAACCTCTTAGTGTGAGACTATTACAATACAATTTTTATTCACTTAACCATAAGTTACACATTCAAGACCTGACCTGTGAGCATGAATTTCTAAGTGTTTGTATGTTAGCATAGATGTGTATGTGTTATTGTGTGTGAACATAGATGTGTGTGCGCATGTATGTGTAAGTGGCGTGAGATGTGTAATTTAAGATCATAATAAAAAACATACAAATGTATCATCTCACTACACAACATACTGTAATATATATATAGTAAGCAAAATAGTAAATACCTCTGAAAAATAATGTAAATGTTTGTATTTATGCAGGCTGCAGCAGCGTTATAAAACTTTCTGAATTTGGTCATCATGCGCAAAGTTGTTCGTTTAAACCACAGACTGAACTAGATGCCAAGGTAAGACACTCTCAGTATTATAATATGAACAAATTGCTTTTTTAAGGGGCCGCACTGTGACGAGCATTCTATCGGCCACATTCCCAGCCTATTGATTTCCAGTAACTATTTTTTTATAAAAGCTCTGGCTGGAATGCTAAGGGGCCTTTGGAAATAGTGCCGGAACTTCAAATAGGCAGCCACTGAAGTCACGATGCCTGCAACAATTCTAAATACTCCCTAAATGTGACTGGAACTGAAAAATCTAGGTTAGAAACACTGTTTTCCATAAAATATCATTAGAATATGAGTTAACTCTTTCACCCACCTTTTTATATGATTTTCTGTTCTGTTGCAGTCTTCCTATTTACCTCTTTGGAGAAAATATCCTTATAAATATATATATATATATATATATATATATATACATATATTAATATTTCTGTACTTTGTATTAGAGGCATGAAAAACTGTGTATGTTGATGTAATCTTCAAATAGTTGTATGTTCCTGTTTTGATTAAACACTAGCACATTTTTATATAATACATTATAGCACTAGCTTGAGTAAATTGGCTATTCATATAAATAACATTTTTTAAAATATATTTATGATGAAATAAATATTCTTTTTAATAGGATGTTACAGAAACGGATTGGTACAAAGAATTCTGTGCTACCAAAAAATGTGAGCATCTCCTAAAACATACTGTACAGGTAAAGATATACAGACGTACATACTTACTATACTGTATATTTATATTATATTATTTTTATGTGTTATTGACATACCTGGGAACTTCTGGGCTCCGGCTACCCGGAGCCTTCCCTTGTGGGACGCGGCCAGGACTGCACACTGACGTCAGCAGGCGGTCCTGTGATGTCGGTGGGAGGTCCCGCTGATGTCAGCAGGTGGTCCCGTGATGTCGGTGGGAGGTCCCGCTGATGTCAGCAGGCGGTCCTGTGATGTCGGTGGGAGGTCCTGCGGATGTCAGCGGGAAACACCCCCATTTAAATGGAAAATGGGCGGGGACCCCACTCCCGCAACGCGGAGAAGCGGTGCTTCACCCGGCAATCTCCGGGCAAACCCGGAGAGTTCCCAGGTTTGGTTATTGACATATAATTTAGCAACAAGGACTGTACTTTCTATGGGTTACAAGCAAATATATAACTAGAACGTGACAATTACTAGCAAAGGCCAGAGTTAGTTTTTTTCTAGAACAAAAGGTTGCAGGTCTTCTTCACTTAGCATTGCATAGAACTGGCATTCCTTCTTGCTCATGTATACCCCATACTCAGCAGGAGTGATTTCTTATAACCAACACAGTGTTCATGTAACCTTGTTAGGACAAGCCTCTATAGCATAATGTTTCAAATTACATTTTTATTATTATTGTTTTATATAGCGCCATAATATTCCACAGCGCTGTACAATGGATAAATGGGACAAAACAAGTGATTTGATTTACAGAAACAACAGGTGCAGAGGGCCCTGATTTTTCGTATATAGGCACATATATATATATATATATATATATATATATATATACACACATATATTATTGTATTGAATGTATTTTAGAAAGGTTTTTTGTACCATTGTTTTATGATGATTCTAAATGCAAACTTTAGTGTAGTGCAAAATGCCAATGCTTTTGCTTTATACATCCATAAAAGGTCTCTCTCGCATTTTTATTGTCTTTTTCGCTTACTTTTTATTGCAAGGTGCTTTGAAGACATGTAGAGGGAAAAAGCCTTGTAATAAACTTTATTGCCGCACTAAAAGCAAAACCTTCTGCACGGCAGGAGCCAGGATTGCTTTGCCGTCATGCAAGGGGTTAAGATTTATACGGCTTATAAAAAACAACATACATTATTCTTCTGTAAAGACTGACTTTGATCCGAGTGCCAGAAAGTGTAAATATGTGGTTAGCGGACTTATGCCGCTTTTATTACTCAGCAGAGTTAACTTCATTAAATTTAACGAGCTCAATAAAATGAGAATGTGATAATGCGTCACTGTATATTGTTTCTTGACCTGTTTCCCTATTACACGCACCTGTCATAAATATTCTGCTGCAATAAGTAAACACTCCTCTTGCATCACAGCCTTAAAGTGGATCTATCTTATTTCATAAATCTCACAGTCACAGTTTTATACACTGATCTTTGCTGTTTCTAAGTGGCTTTGGCGGGACTGCCTTAACCAACATTTGGTAGCCATGTTATTTTAGTCCTTGATGCTGTGTCTGCTTACCGTACTGTGGGCTATAAAGTTATATTGATATATAAGTAACCGTATATAATACCCTCTATATCTAGATCGTACATCTTGCGTTTTCTATTTATTGTCTAAACATGATTATTCCGAATGCCGTCATTTTTTTATTTGGGTTAGCTTTGTGTAGATGCGCGGCAGCATACTTATCCTCCTGAATTCTGTTAATGCATAATGATGGTGGCAGAAGTACCAGGACATGTTGTAGTACTGCCTTACATGTAGCTTCCCAGATCTTCTGAATTGATGAATTTTGGATGAAATCAAAGACGTTACAGTAAAGTGGCTTGAATAATTTATTAACATCATCCTTTAGATGCTTTACTTTTTATCATCAACTTCTTTACAGGAGAAGAGCTGGGAAAAGAAGTTACAGCAAGAGAGTGAAGACAGTCCGATGGATAAACTGTGCGCTCAGGCAGAACAACAGATAGTTCTGTATAAACAATGTCTCTCTATACCAGGTGAGTGTTTAAGACTAGCGACCGTGTCAGCCTTACAGTCAGAGGCAATGCAGACTATGGATAACAGGTGATTCAGGTGCATTGGACAATTCCATTGGTTGCTACGGCAATAACACTATATTCTATAACTATCTAATACTCTCATTATAACAATCACCACACTAGAATAGTTGGCAAATATTTATAAAAGAAATATACATCATGCCGGTTACATAGCAGCAATCATTTTCTTTTTATAAATCTGCACGGCATATTCTTTCTAACTTTTAGTTTACAGATTCTATGCTGGGCTGAACGCAGCAGACTCTGGTTACAAGCAGCCACAGTCAGAAGGATCAGAGTTAATGGATTGTTCAATGAGAAACTTGTATGTTGTGTTTATTTAGGCTTTTATCGCTCAAGCATTTCTGCTTTTGCACAAAACAAAAATAACGATCCACCGTGTTGTTAGGAGTGCACTGGAGTTACAAGAGACGCGTGACACTGGATGTTGTGGAATCTGTTCATTTCCGACGCCAGTTTGGCCGCAGTATCTGTAGATTGGCTGATTGCACTTTGTACGATCCTCTACACCATTAGTTTAGGAGCAAGTGAGCAGTTATGCCGCTAGTAGCAATAACGTCACATTTCTTTAGAACAGAGGCACATAGTGTACTGTTAATGGCTGCCAACATTAGCTAGTTTAACAGGGATGTTTCTAGGCTTGGCTTGGCTTATGACTCCACACATGGACTCTATAACATAGCCTACTGCAATATTATAAAGTCCAATGTATAATCACATTACTCTTTTCATGTGAATGTTGTAATCCTCCTCTACCTTATGTATTCTCCTATATGCTCGGAGCTTTTTCCCAGTAGACCCAGGATCTAAGGGCTCCTTCTCCTTATCTTCCCCTCTATCAGCATCTCTTACAGTTACTAACATGGCTGACCTTTTAGGCAACTGAAGAAAAATCACAGTGTGAATCATAACCTATCCCCATCTCAACATTACATTGTTTAAAATGATTTAATTTCCATGTGATGGAGTTTAGCGCATACCCAGCGAATACCATAATGGTAACAAAACATAACAATTTGACTTACACAAACAGCAGGTGTAAACGAGCTCAAACAAGCTTACAATATATGGCCATATATTGCTTAGCCCGTTACTACGTCAAAGTACCCCACGTTTGGGGAGTAAGATAGAGTTCTTGATTCTTCTCCTTGATTCTCATGGGGGGGCAGAGGGGTGCGAGTGTTATCGAACATGCAAAGGGCAACTATTCATCTGATTTAAATACCTTAAGCTACTGTCTGAAGCCTTTGTGTTTTGCTTACAATATGACATACATTCACAAGATATATAGTAACCAAAATTTAGTTTATTATTTAAATAGTTTGTCTCTTTTACGGGTTATACAGCGCTTTTGGGCATTGCGTAGACTTTGAACGTGCTGGACTTCCCCCCAGGCTGAATGTTGGCAGCCGTCCCCTCACCTGTCTCTTACTACCTTCTCCTTGTAGGGCAGATAAGTTCATCTAGTTCATGGAAAACAAAACAGAATATTTTTTACTGTGCCAAAACCTGAAACAAGGAGCTGGGTTTAATGAAATGTTTACGTTTTAATCTAAGCCCAAGTACCTGAGCAGATCGAACGCAACGAGGCTATCGTTATTTGATGTCTTATGGAATTACAGGCGATGCGCTTCATTACCAAGAAGGAACGTCACCCCTGGATGCTCTTCATCAGGCCGCAGTGGCTTATGCTTCGGCAATCAAACTGAAGCCCAGAGATGCCAAGCTCCATTTCCAACTTGGCATGGTGTTAGAAGAACATTATTATGCGGAAAAAATATATGGCCTGAGGAAAAAAGTATGTTCATTATTAAAATACAAACTTAATTATGAAAATGTGTTTTTTTTTTAAATGCGGCAGAAATACCCACTGTATGGCAGGTTAGTTTATAAAACATGTTCTAGCTCTGACGATATCTTAACACAAACAATACTATAATTACGTATATAATTCTACTGTTGTTTTATAGCAAGAAGAGAAATGGAAGCATACGATTATCAGCAAACAGAATCAAACTTTTATTTCCTTTGAGATGTTTTTGTTTTTACTTGGAAAAGCTGCCCGTATTTTCATCCCGGAACTGTTATTCTCGTTACCACACATTACATATACCGTAAATAATCTCCATACCATGCAACTTTCACAAAAAAAGATTTCAAAGTCAAAACACAAAATGTAGCCAGATGAATAACATCAAACATGATTAAGTATTTTTGTATAAGAGAACAAAACTCCAGGCTCATGTACTTTCTGATTAAAGCATCTTTTTAACCCGGCATGCATGCCAAGATGTAGGCTTAGATAAAGGTTCCTACTTTAAATTACAGAGCATATCCATATGTCAGTTGTGCGCAATAACAG
The DNA here is from genome assembly GCF_027358695.1 of Spea bombifrons. Classification (NCBI taxonomy): domain Eukaryota; kingdom Metazoa; phylum Chordata; class Amphibia; order Anura; family Pelobatidae; genus Spea; species Spea bombifrons. Next base: position 19,564,363 of record NC_071089.1, on the reverse strand, counting down.
GATGTGGTGAAGAACTGAGCTATATCTCGTATCAACAGACTCCAGAACTTGTACTTACAATCAAGGAAGTCCAAATGGTCATCTGAAGGAAACTAAACCGGTGGAGACAAGACACTGTATGTGCTTTATCACATAACTGAACAGATGTGATCAATTTTAGCGATCAGGCTAAATATAAAGGATACATTTGTACTACAATAAAGAAAGAAGTAATGCAATGTTATGGGTGGTGTTGGTAGCATCTCTCTAAGACACCACAGATGATCACAACAGAGTGTGAGCCCACGGAAAATACATTACATCAGGAAACGAGTTCAGATCTCATAACACCAGACACACGTGCATGCAATTAAACAGGATTTATTACGTTAAAACATATCAAAAGCATGTACCTAGCTTCAGTTCAGTTAACAATGTAGGGGAAGCACATGACTGAGAGCACAGAATCGCTGGACGCGAAGCTGCAGTACGATATTGCGGGATATCTTCAAATGAATAACTGTGCAAGAGACAGTAGTCCAAGGTCCAGCAAGCACCATGCGCAAAGACTATGCAAACACTATGGCCATGTGCCAAGAAGCAAGTACAGCATGGAAGCAGAAAAAAGAACACCAAGGAGAAAGAACAGCTGCATGAGTACAACTCCTTATCACACGGAGTATTGCAGGGTGTTACTCTTATTTCAACTGCTAACCAACAACAAATATTACCTGGATGTATACCCAAGTGCTACTCATGTGACAGGTTGAGAAACATCATTGATATTCTTTAGAAGTCTCCATAGTCGCCCAAGACGTCTCAGCAATGGCAGCTGACTGCTTGGCCTTGAGTGTTAGAATTTGATGTTGGGGTGGTAAGTGGCGCTCTGGTCATCTTTGCCCATTTCTGCCTCATAGATACACCCATGGTGATGGCAGAAAAGAAACAATTGACTCATCTAGTCTGCAGCCTGCGATGCACTTTCTACCTAATAATTCTTTAGGATAGCTCCATGGACATCCCAAACATTTTTTGAAATACTTTTCTGTTTTGTCTTTATTATTTCCATTAGAAGTGTAATCAAGGCACATATTCTATCCTTATCTATCCTTATTCGTGACCTCCCAGTCCAGGCTTATCTCTACGCCAGCTCTGATATGTAGTTGTAAGATGAACCAGATACTGAGAAATAAACAGAGGGTTTTAATTACACATAGCTGATCAGTGCACATTATTAAGTACAGTAATATGATTAAAATCATAGAATTTGCATAATTTAGCTCTAGTGTTTTTGATAAGTGGAAACTGATTTGAAGGAAATTGCTAGTTTTATCAAATGAAACCATTATAACTAAAATGTACATTTCATGCCAACTTTTTATTGTGTTTTGTACAAATTCTATTCTAGAGCGAAGAGCATGCGCCAGATTTTAGTAATGCAAAATCAACGGGAAAAGATGAAGAAATCCTGGCTATTTGCAAACTTCATGGCTTTTCAGGAAAACCAAGTGTTGAACAACAGTTAAAAGCATTAGATGCAGAATATCATCAACTCAAAGAGCAGGGACAGTCCGGCAAAGCGGATACCGTTCAGAATCTTTTTGCATGGAAGTCAAAGCAGGCTGGAAAGGTGAGGTTGTTAATATCACAGCACTTTAACCTTCAGAGGAGTTTTCAATGAAAAGCAACTGATCAGACCCATCGCAAAACTAAATTAATTAATTTATTAAATCTATTATGATGATTTTTTTTACATCCAGGGCACAAAACAATACAACGGTTTGAAGATATGTTTTGCAAATGCAAGAGATTATATGAAATCTGTTGTTTGTGGCAAAATGGGGCAGAACTAGAATATAAGTTTCATGTTGTGAATTTATCTTGCCTCTGTTCACCCGACCCTTCCAAAAGCTGCCTGAACCAGCAACTTAGGTCAAGAACATCCAATTCCAGTGTTTCACTGAAATACTCCAAAATCTTCCCAGAACTGCAAAAGCGGGACCAACTACATATTAATTTCTATGTATTTAGAAAAAAAATAGTGTAATGGTCAGGTGTCCCAATACGTTTATCCACATAGTGGATATTTATACCTCGGATAGTGTAATGGTGTAGAGTAAAATTTCTGTAGAAATTCACATCTGTATTTCACATTTCCCATCTGTTCTTTGGTATTACCATGTCACAGCTTAGTCACAAGCATGGGGTGTAAACTCAATCAAATGCTATAACTAGAGGATTTTTAGTGATGCATGGCATGGAGGAGAAATCAAATGTTCAAACTGTGGCAATTAATCAATTTTATGTTTGTGCTTTTTTTTTACTAATGTTGAAACCAAACAAGCCAAAACATGGCAAACCAAAATTAACATCTTCTCTAATGGCTTCTATATACATACCGTTTAAGAGGAATTCCTTATTTGAACTCTGTTCCAACACATTGACACGTTCTATTTAAATTGAACCCTGCATTAGTCGTCTCCCCATAGTAAATGGTCATTTGCTGGAAGTGATATTGCAGGCTAAGTAACATGAGTTGTGTTAGTGCTCCTCTAAATGGCCTTGCAAATAGAGTTTTCTGCGGTGTGATATAAGTGATGGGGGAGCCATTTGGCAATTGCTGAAAAGCAAATCAATGTGCGTTAGAAGCAAATCTCTAGTGTGGAGCAATACAATTACCCCAATAAAATATAAATTGCTTATTAAATCAAATAGGGCCAGACATGACCATTGTGGTTCAGGCTCAGAAAGTACATTTTCAAGTGTATAATGTCTTTTTTTTTTTTTTACTTTTTTTTAATTACGGTGTCATATAGTATATGTTGATAAGCATATTTAACCCCTTAATGACAAAGCCCGTACATGTACGGGCTCAAAATGCATGGTTTTCAATGGGTTTAGGAACCGCCCATTGTCCTTAAGGGGTTAAAAAAGAAACAAAGTGACAAACGATCAAAGAGACAAATGAAATTCTATGTACACTTATGCTTTGAGAAATTATAAATGACTAAGTGCAATAGATCTATTTTCTCTGCTGTGACTTATAATAAATTCATTGCTCCTGAAATAATACCTACACGTCTTAACCTAAATTTGTCATATATTTAAATTGCGTTTTATTAACGTTTATTTTAGGGATTCCACACTGATGTGTGATATGTATGTCGAATTTCCTGATAATATGTTATCTAAATGATGGGGTTTTTTTTAATGACTCAAAAGACAGGAGCCTTTTCCATAGATGAAGAGAACCCATTAACTCAAGCTTTTCTAAAGTATGAAGACGCTTTGTGCCTGGACCCGAGTAACTGGCTATACAATCTTCACGTGGGCAGACACCTGTTATTACAGAATAACAAGACAGATGCGCTGTTACTGCTACAGAACGCTCTGGCACTTAATCCAGCCTCTGCGATCGCCAGGTAAGTTTAACTGACATGATGGATGAACTGCAAAACTATGGTCGTTTGTGAAATGGTTTTCCTGCATTTCCAATGAAAGATCCGGCTACATAACAGTTAAAATTAAACAAGTATTTTCTTCTTGTTTGTTCACTACCTTCTTTACATTGGAGCGACAAAGTATGGGCTTGATGCCTGCCTTGGAAATCCAGGTTCATGGCATGATGTCAACTACTGCCATACATAAACAACATTTAATTAAAGCAGATTTTTCATATTTGTCAATGTCAATGACTCTTCTCTTAACGATCTCAATATTGGAATACATTAAGGCAATTCTTAAACCCAGGACTGTTAGTGGTCCTTTTTGTGAGACATTTACTAAAGCAAACCAAGAAGACCCCTCTGGGATTACAGAAATAACAAGGATCAATTGTAAAGATCACTTAGAGGATGCAAGTAAAATGTATAATGACACAAACGTATTTATTCCAAATGGACAGTGCATAATTAGGCAGGGGGGCACGCGGCTTCTTTCTCACTCCGTAATCATAGCTGCCATATTGGTTACAAAGCTAACCCAACCTAGCTTTTTCTTGGACTCTTATGCCTTCTCATAAAGTGGATCTTCAGCTTTCCCTAAATCCTACATCTTACGATTCTGTACACTAAGCAAGCCAATTAATTTAATTTAATAACAATAAGTCTTATGTGTACACCATAGGAGGAACTATCTTCACTTCCTATTCATGTGAGCTTTACATTAATTACCTACATTAATTAATTAGCTCCAATTAACAAAGAGCACAAGCTATAGCTAATTTTAGTAAATTAATTCATTTATGGTAAAAGCTACCAAAATCAGTGGTTCTAAAAGTTGCATAGCTTGGTTATTGTTCCTACCTCTCCAACACAGATACATATCAAACATTTCAAGATTTGAGGCTTTGTAGAATTATTGTTGCTAAACCTATACCTGCCATCCTTCAACATCTTACACTAGTGAATACACCCTACAGGGTTTGCTTTTACAAGCTTTATACAGGTTTGTATTTGGTAAATAATGAGTTTGAGTTCTGATGCTCAGCATTTTTGGTGGATCTATGAATGGAAATGTGTGCATTTTCTTGTTTTCATAGGTGTTATGTTGGTCTGGCCTACTTAGAGCAGGATGATGCATCAAACCCAAAAATACAGGAATCAATACTGTACCTTCACCAGGGACTGGAAATGATGCTCAGTGGACTCCTTACATCATCAGATTGGTCAGTCTTTAATACTATTATTACAGACAGAGAGAATGTTTTTGACGTCATAATAATATAGAAGAAAGGCTTCTTCAAGTTATCTGATTACTGTTGATTAAAGTTAATAGTCACGTTGTAAATGTTGGTCAACTGCCAACGTAAGTCCATGCAACCTCCGGAGACCCATCTGGGTTGCTTTTATGAATATAAAGAAACATCAATGATTCATTGTTGTCTGTTTTGGTTTTAGCACAAAACTGCTTCAGGTGAATAATCTCTTCTGTTTGCTAAATTTTCAACTTCTTGGAGGATTTCTGAAATTGGGGAAATTACTTAAGAGAAATGTGTTACAGCCATCTCATCACATCATGCCGGCTATACAAATTCTTCATATGTAAGTAGCACCAACTACCTGACATATTGTATTAAGTAAATGTTTAAAAATGGAAATACGTAAAGAAACATCCCAGCCAAATTTTTCATGTTGAATGCATATTAAAGTTAGTCTTGCATAAAGTCTTGCATCTTAGTGCATGGAGGCATTCCTTAGTTATCAAAGTGCCTCTTATTCATTAAGCGGATGGCCGGCAACTACTTTGTTAATGGGCCACTTGGCTGCCCAACATGGGCTGAATGCCCAAGTGGGGCAGCCAAGTGGCCCATTAATAAAGCAGTAGAAGACACATCAATATGCACAACACATTTACAGAAAGAAAATGCATAGACAAAAAGTCATCATGTAAATGTCACGTAAAGACCTCTTTCCTCTAGACATCCTATATGTAGAATTGAAGGCACTTCAAGTAGTGGTCCAAAATCTTTAAATCAGGCCAGCCCTTGGGGCAGTTGCCCTCCTGCCCCCTTGCCAGTCCTATCCTAGTATCATCAGACTCCTCTCCCAGCTGCCTCTACTTAAAGCATGATATGATTTCTGTGTCTGCTCAGTAGAACTCCCATTCTAGTCAAAAGGGCTGAGCTCCCATTTAAATCAGTTTGAGTGTCAGCATCTAATGGCATGTGTGCTATCTGAACACCCAGATCTTCATACATGCTTTTCACTGGTGGTTCAGTGACTTCAATGAGACAACCACGGGGCAAGTGCAACAAGTTTACATACCTGCTTTCAGGAGAGGCAGCCAGGAGGGGCTTTAAAATGTAACATCTTGGCCCTTAACTATAGAGCTCTATAATAAAGCCCTAATATCTTGCCACTGTGTACACATCTTTTCAAGCAGTTTTATCCACCCTGGTGCCAACTTGGACTGGCCCACCCGGCAGAGGCGGGTATCCGGTGGAGTTACGTAAAGCTAACACTTTTTAGGCTGTATAATGTTTTGTTTAGTATTTTTTTATTTTTTGATGTGTGGAAGCATTTGTAGCTGTGAACTTGTTTCCATCTTAGAGTTGCTGATTGGACGGCAAAGGGGCTGCATCTGTGCCCCCCAAAAGGAGAGATCACCCAGGGGTTAGAGAGGGTCCTGCAAGGGTCATGTTACAGTCTTCTTGAACATCTTGTTCAAGATGCGCCACACCAACAGGACTGGATTAGAATGAGATGCCAAGCAATGTCTGCACTCATACGTCTCACCTCCATACCTGAGTGTAAGGAACTTTTGGATATGCAGGAAAAGGTAAGCAACATCATTTTACACACAATACACAGTTTTATAAAGCAGCTTTAGTTGCAGTTAGTACAATACATTAGATGCCAAGCTATCTATAAGCAGCAAGTGTGGACTGCAACGCAGTGATCATATCTTGTTTATGTCTTTATGGACCAGAATAATGTTCCTCAACCCTTTCCAGGTACCAGATTTCCAGTGCACATGCTCAGTAGTACCCCAGTGTTTACCTAACGTGTATCCTAATCAAATACCGTTATCTTTTGGCCAACGTGTCTTGAGTACTACCTTGACCTATCAAGACCACTGAATTAAAATGTTGTCTTTATCAAGGTGGTTTAATATAATGAAAGAGAATGCGCTGCATTACACTAAAAGGTTTTAGATTTTAGAAAGTCTTGATGCGCTAAAACAAACACTGAGGAAAAAATTGCCAGGTTAACACAAAAGGGTAATATTTTTTTTATATAAGTGAAAGGAGAAAATGTAATTAAGGAGTAAATGAAGCAAGTTATGCAAATAAGGAAAACATCCAGCTGACTTCATAATGAAATACTTTGGCTCAATTTTTAGAGGAAGATGAGGGTAGTTGACCTCAGTTAGAAAGGAGATAACTAAAGCATCTGTGATTACAGGGGGGGAGTTGTACAAGTAAGACAGACAAGTCCATGGGACCCAATGGGATATACCCAAAGTTATTAAAATAATTTTGTAGTATCCTGGCAAAACCATTGGCAGACTTATTTAACCAATCACTTTTGACAGGAGCCGTTGTGACCATTAAGTCAGTGGTTGGCAAATTAATAGAAATGGAAGGGTACATTTAAATTGGTTGCATGATCAGAACTCGCATGGGTTTACTGCAGGGAGATCTGGTCAATCCAACTTAATCTATTTCTTTGACTGTGGAACTAAAATAATAGACAAGGACGAGCAGTAGGTATCGCCTATCTAGATTTCGTGTCTTTTTACAATGTTCCCTGGGGTTTCAGGTTTGCCGGCTTGGTGTCATTGCATCTCCCTGCAACAGCTACTCACTCTACTTATTAGGGCTTGCACAGCTGGCCCGGTATGATAAGTCTTCTTCTGAGGATGCCCAAAGTGTTCTCCAAGATGCCATGCTCAGCTTTAAAGCCAGTATAAGTCTGGAAAATATGCCAACCAAAGGACCAGCTCCACCTGAATTAACAAGTAGGAACGTTTTAAATAATGTAATACAGTTATGTTCCTCATGAGTTAATTTCAGTATGAATGAAAGAAAGAAAACAGCATATACTGCTATGCAGAGCATTACATGTTATCATATGAAAGTTTAGTAGCAATACATAATAGCTTTTACTATTTTATTTTTCAGTGAAGACTTTAACGAAGAAAAATCAATAGCGATAAATGTTATACAGGCCAAATATTTTTTACACAGTTAAATAAAATGAATGTCAATTGAGCTGTGTAACTGCAAGAGAATTGCCTCTTAGTTGTCCTTAGTTTACTATAAGGAATATATATGTCTTTATCCCTAAATTTCTACAGATCAGAAGTGGTGGCAAGAGTTCAAGGCTGCAGAAGAAGAGAAAAAACAGAAGGAGTTGAACAAAGCATGTGAAGCAGATAAACCTGTAGCATTCCCTGCTGCATCTACAAAGAGAGCCAGTAAAGGAAGAGGAGCGACTCCAGTATCCAGAGGAGCAAATACCACATCCAGACCCTGTCCTGTCTCTAAGAAAACAGCTACATCAACACCTACAGCAAAAGTCACAAAACCCGTGGCCCCCTCCATAGCCAGGTATGGCAATGCTTCATTGTATAGAGTCCGATGTTTGTGCAGAAAGTCTTATCATCTATAAGCTAAATCAGGAATTGTTTATTTTGCATATGTCCATAAACACAATCCTCGGAGCCATGTGGATCTGAATATACATCAATGGGCCATGATGTGTGTTGCTGGATCAGTGGCTAAGACCCTTTATTTGATGACCTAGTGGAGGGTCACTGAGCAGTGAGCAGTGAGCAGCGAAATACTAAGATCAGCCCATGGTTTCATCTTGATTTATTTAGTACTCTACAAGTAATTTCAGTTGCCTTTTTTGTATGGTTTCATGCAATAATTGTATCTTCCACTAGAGGGCAGGGCACACCAGGCTCATTAAAACGTACTGTGGCTGTAACTTCTAAGCCAAAAGCTCCAGTCAATATCATCAGCTCTGGAAAACCTGCTGAAACACAACTATCTTCAGCGGAGAAACCCCCATCAACAGACGTGGAGCTTGTGCCGGTTCAAGGTAATTAATGATACTGTGCTGAAACGCAATAAGTAGATTTATTCTACTTATTGTAACTAGACATTCTCCAGCGAGTGATGGCACAGCACAAAAAGAGGACCTTAACCTGGCATGCCAGACTCACCTTCTAGTTACACCGGTCCTTGTATGTAAGATGAAAAGGCCAGCTTTTCAAGGTAACTCTGATCTCCCAAAATCCTAGCCAAATATACTGGTTAGAAAGGTACCACCATATCAGTATGAATAGAAATCTCGCAGGAAGTAGGAATGGTCCTCGTATATAATAAATTCCAAAGAAGAAAAAAGTCTATAGTTAAAACACTAACAAATACAATGCAATTTCTGACAAATAGAAACGCTTAAAAAAATGGAGACCCTCTCCACAGCTGCCCTTGACAGGGTTCTCATCCTCCTTATGCAAACTAGTAAGATGTAGTAATGAAGTGCCTCGAGGGCATCCTCGTGTGGGAGCAATGTCGTTCATTCCGAATGGACACATGGAAGATGCAGTATGCGCTCTTAGATGTGATGGAGGTAGCCCAGACAATATATGTGGCGCGGGGAAACGTTATTCCGTTGATGCCAGTACTCAAGAAAAAAATTACCCGTCCACACTTTGTTCAAACCAACTTCATCAAAGAACAAAATATCAACATTCTCTAGCCTTGGTTAATATAATAAGATTGAAGTTAATACCTGCAGGAGGTACTGCCAGTATCAGGCTACAGATGACTCCAACTTTACCTTCACCGGGACATCACTTTATATGGAGCAGTTTGTGGTTTTTTTACAGCCTCCTTATACTGTATTTGATTAGAAGACCTTTAATCATTTGGATATACACTGTCTGTTCTTATTATGTATTACCGTATTTGCTCGATTATAAGACGAGGTTTTTTCCAGAGCAAATGCTCTGAAAAATACCCCTCGTCTTATAATCGGGGTCGTCTTCTAATCAGACCCCAAAAAAATGGCTGGGGCCATGCTGCTTACCGGTCGCGAGCAGCGTCTCTTCCGTTAGAAGCAGGAGGACAGGAAGCTTGTAGCTTCCTCACAGAACTCTATCTCCCCCTCCCTCCTCTGGGGGCGGGGCCAGAGAAGTTGCTGGTACAGCCGGTCCCCTGCAGAAGTCTTCGAGTGAGAGATCTGCAGTTCAGGTAAGGGGGTGGGGGAGGGTTTTTGGGTAAGTATGTGTGATTAATGTGTGAAGTATGTGTGATTAATGGAATGAATGAGTATTTAAATGTTTGTGAATGTGTGTTTGTGTGTGATAGCATGGATGTGTAAGGGGGGTGGGGGTTGTAGCATGGCATAGGGAGGCTGTAATCCCACTACTATCATCCCCAGGTTCCAGCATGTACTGGCTGCCTTGGCTTGATAGGAGTGTGATTGCTGTTAGCAGCAATCACACTCCTATCAAGCCAAGGCAGCCAGTACATGCTGGGTTAAAAGGCATATCATGGCATATCATGGGGCTGAATGCATTTTAACCCCCTATATGCCACTCAGCCCCATGATATGCATATATACCTCCAGAAATGCATTTTAACCCCCTATATGCCACTCAGCCCCATGATATGCCTTTTAACCCCCTATATGCCAGAGTGGCATATAGGGGTATAAGGCATATCATGGGGCAGAGTGGCAAATAGGGGGGTATAAAGCATTTCTGGGGGCAGAGTGGCATAACTGGGGGGGGCAGGTTGGCAAATAAAAGGAAATTTAAAAAATATATTTACATGAATTAATATTTACTGGTAAAACTTTTTTTCCTATAGGGTCGTCTTATATTCAGGCTTTTTGTTTTTTTCCTAAATTAATATTTTGATTTTGGGGGGTCGTCTTATAATCGGGGTCGTCTTATAATCGAGCAAATACGGTAATAATACACTAAGTAAAGGATGTCATTTCTCCCATGTAGCTGTTGCGTCTGGATCAATATCTCTGAATCGACGTTCCTTTGTATATCGCCTGGGTTTAGCACGAGCACTTTCTCGCTCCAAGGAAACAGCTGAAGATGCTACAACTCTTTACAGAGAAGTCATTAATATGGCACCAGAGGTATATTAACAACATGTTGCACATTAATGAAGAGAAATATAAGAATAACTTATTTAGTAGCAATGTCATTTTTTTTCTTTAAGATGAATCACCCAAGAAACTTTAGATTTAAAACTTTTTTGTTTGTCTTTTTTTTAGTTTATTTTTTTTTATTATATTTTATATACCACTTTTTTAAAAAAATTAAATTATATTAGGTATGCCAGAGGGAGTTTTGCCAATCAACATGTATATATTGTGAATGGTTTGGGTATGCATTGTACAGGTATGGAGTTTCATCATAGCTGAAGTTTGCCTGAAATTTCTCAAAGCAAATTAAAGTGGATCTGCTACCTAGTTATGTTGAACTTGAACTCTATACCTGTACTCTGTACTTTGTGACCGCACAAACCAAACTGTAGTGAAACAGTTGTAGATAGACATAGAAGTTTCAGATCTTTTTTTCACCATGCTAAGGGTATTCCATAAGCAGTGGATGTCATTTACAAACATACATTTTGGTATGTAAGTCATTAACCTCTGTGTAATAGTAAGTTATGGTAAGGAAAGCTATACTATGCAGGTTTTGATGCACATGACACAAGAACACTCCAGCCATTGCACACTATTCAATGTATATGATAGTCCGAGTGTCCCTTTAAACATAAAGGTTTTCTTTTCCCCCTATGCATTTGGAATTTTACCTGCTCCCCATCTCCTTGGCTTGCAGAAGATTTGTTGGCCAAATGTATCGGCTTCTTACCACCACCAACCGCCTCCAGTGATGGATCACTCAAGAGTTCCACAGGGTCCCAGGGTCAATGGGAGTGCCAGCCTTATGTGGCAGATTGTGCACTAGACACTTAAACATATTCTGAATACATTTCTGTCCTGTATCTGTTTCAATTATTTTAGGTTCCCGATGCCTATATAGAATTGGCAGATCTCATTTCCAACACAGACCCTCTTGCGGCTGTGGATGTTTATTGCCAGTATCCCCAAAAACCAGCTGAGGAACAATCGTTTGACGATGCGTTTATTCCTGGAGAGATTATACGTCTACTTATGAAATGTGAAAAGTATGATGACCCACGTTTACCTACCAACATGATATCATACGGGAAAGTCATGGGAATAGGTAAGAAAAAAATCCCTCTTGAGGGAATTGTTATCCTCAAAGTGTATGGTTAAACCAGCCATCCATTCAATATAACGTATTGGCTCGAATATAGGCCGCACACGATTATAGGCCGCACCCTTAAAGTTTGGTGCCATTTTAAAGAAAAAAAAATTTTTACAGAAAAAATATACATTAGTGGAATGGTAAAACAGTATTTAATCTAATGAAGAGGAATACATGTATTTTAACATTTTTGGTATCTATTTTACAGTTAATCAGCATAGGTTATATACAAACATAATTTTGGAAAACCAAAAGCCTTTTTAAGCCCCCCTCCTTAATTCATAATGCACTTTACTGCCTCCCCAGATATGCCACTCTGCTCCCGTGATATGTCACTCTGCCTCCTGATAATGCCACTCTGCACCCCTCCCGACTTACCAATGCATCCCCAGACTCCTTGGTGTCTTGGGGGGGCAGCTGGTGGACATTTGCGCGATGCGCGTAGCTAACCTCTGCTGCTGTTAGCCACTTCCGTCGGGGCTTCTATGCCGATCATAGAAGCCCCGGCGGAAGTTGTCTGCGCGCATTGCACAGACGTTCAACCGGCAGCTAGAGTGGAGAACACAGGTCCCCTGCAACGCTGCGGGGGATCCTCCTCTCTGCCAGCCATTGAATGTCTGCACGATATGCTCAGACAGCCTCCGCTGCTGGCCAGTACTTCCGCAGGGCTTCTATGGTGGAGTCCCGGAAGGTCATGTAACGTCGGCGCTCCTTCATACAAGCCCTGGCAGAAGTGCCGGCTGCAGCAGGGATTGTCTGCATCGTGCAGACGTCCACCGGCTGCCAGAGAGGAGGATCCAGGTACTGCAGTGGTGCGGGGGATCTGGAACCAGATAAAGAAGAAAAAGAAATCCTGCGCTAAACCCCGATTATAGGCCGCACCCCCACTTTAAAAACTTAAGGAGGGGCAGTGCGGCCTATAATCGGGCAAATAGAGTATTATTATTTGTTTTATAAAGCATCATCATATTCCAACGCATGCCTCATGCTCTCTATGGATCAAAAATATTAACAGCATTCCAGAATGAATGAGTACAAAATCTATTCAATGGATATGGTAACATCTGATTATGTTAACATTAACAATATTGTCTTATACCTCCTCAAAAATAGAATGCACTGCCAACGAGAATTGTATAACCAGAACTCTGGTGTTCATTAGTTTGCATTCTGCCGCTTCTGTGGGGAGGTTACCAGGCAACCACGTTGACCCACCATCAATGGTGCATGTCATTCAAGGTCTCCTGGGAAACATCTAGAAAGATGCAGACTAAGAAATAGTGGAAATGTACAGAATACTGGTACTTGCTGGAAAAGACAGGCAATCATTTGAAATCAAATTCTTATATTCTCATCACCATTTATTCTTACATATGTATATATTTCAGGATATAAAATATTTCTATATTTCTATTACGATAATCCATCAGGTTACGATAATTCATTAGGTTAATAACATGGCATATTTATACTTATACAGCTGGGTTCAACTGGTCGATTACTAGCCTTTTATTTATGGAAATCAGAATGTCTCTGCTCAGTAACCATGGAAAGAAGACAAATGTAAACATGTAGTGTGGTGAGGCACAATGAGGACATTGAAAAAACAACATATGTCAAAAAGAAAAAAAGTATATTCAAAAATATACATAATGGGAAGCATTAATTATAAAATAGAAGCCACTGGCTTTCAAGGTGTTTTATGGCATTGATGGTTAAATAAGCACTTCTGCTCTGTTTTTAGAGAGGAAGGCGAAGGTGAGGGACCCCAATTAGAAAAGAGAAATAGGGTGACATGTAAACGTGTGTGTTTACAGAGGAACTCTCCAAAGTAAAAACAGACAAAATACCTAGGACCCAATGGGATCAATTATTAAAAGAGCTTCACAATGTCCTGGCAAAACTGTTGGCAGACTTATTTAACCAATCACTGTTGGCAGACTTATTTAACCAATCACTGTTGGCAGACTTATTTAACCAATCACTGTTGGCAGGAGTAGTTCCAGTAGACTGGAGGTTGACAATTGTAGCACCACTTTACAAAAAAGCTAGCAGGGAAGACTACAGACCAGTTGGGATAAAAACTGGTTGGGATTATTAGAGTGGACACTTATGCTTATATATGTTTTTGAAGATTAAATGTTATTTTGGAAAAGGATTTTCAGAGACCTTCTGATACTATCTGTATACTGATCAGATTTCACAGGAACACATGTGAAAATGCCGTTTGTGAATCTTCCAGATACTGCATAAAGCTATGATAAACCAAGTGTTTTTTTACACGCCTGCTCTTTATAAAGTTTATATGCTGTTTCTCCCATTATTTCAATAGACAGGTTTCTAGTGAACAGTATAATTAAATATGCCGGATAGTTTACACTAGTCTTGGACAGATGGCGGTATTCCTTGTACAGTTTACCATATCTGTTGGTGAAGAGTGGATTTTGAATTATAATAAAAATACTGGTTCCTGAATTATAAGGGATTAGTATTGAGGCCCAAGACTAATACCATATTTGCTCGATTATAAGACAAGGTTTTTTGTTGGTGACATCCTTGTCATTCCAAATAAGAAAATAAAAATAACACAATTCTTAGCTTCACCCCCACAACGAACATAGCAGTTATGTAGACCATCTAATTTATATACATATACAAATCGAGTTTGTAGCTTCGCTCTACAACAAGTTACAAGACGTGAATAAATATCCCATTAAGCAGAACGTTCTAAACAGAGTAGGTGCGAGATCATAGCAATAACAACAATTTCACACAAGATACTCTTTGCGATATGAACTGCCCGCTCCATAAGACAATTCCATCTCATTCTGATCATGCAATTGTTGAAACGATCCTGTACAGACCCACTTAGATATATCACCTACCAAATGCCATTGTCCAGCAATCCCTCATTGGTTCCATGTTAGCAACTGGCACATCCTTTTGCCTTGTGTCCCAAACTTTCACACTTAGAAGAAGGCTCCAGGCACGCAGGGGTTCCATCAGACAGATTTATTGTAGGAAACAGACAACAACGTTTCGACCTCACAATGAGGTCTTTATCAAGTTATCTTAACTTGATAAAAACCTCATTGTGAGGTCGAAACGTTGTTGTCTGTTTCCTACAATAAATCTGTCTGATGGAACCCCTGCGTGCCTGGAGCCTTCTTCTATTTTTGATTTACTGGGGAGCTGGCCCTTCCTGGCACAGCTAAGCACCTGAGTTCCTGTGGGGAGTGAGTGCAGATTCCTAATTCTGGTGACTTCCAAACTTTCACACTGTCCAACTTGTGTTCCTTGTAACATCTGTACAAATGATGGAAGCCTTTTGTACACGCCAATAAAATACCATATGCCTTGACACTCAAATAGCTGTAGCACTGCTAGGAGCACTAATAATACTTTAATAACACTCCATTCCATAAATTATGAATAGCGCTGAAAAGCGGCACCCCAAACTTTGAGGTTTATTCAATATTGTTGCAGGAGATTTTTTTGCAGTAAGAAGCATTATCCCTGGCAGGTTTCTCTAAAAGAAGAGCTGAGCAGGGCCTGCATAATGCATTGAAGAATTGCACCAGATTTATTTTTGCATTAGAAGGTAGCTACGAATACTAGGAAGTTGAGGTATGAAACGGTTATGGAGGGGTGTTATCTGTGCCCTATTGGCTCCATTTACGTTAGGTATTCAAGAAGATGACACCGAGGCTATAAGTGTATCAAAGGGTTGAGCATGTGGGTTAAAATGAGACCATAGTTTTATTGCTGTATCTGAATTCTGTCAGAATTTTGCCAATTCCCATATTGGTTATCAACATTAATAACCAATTTTTTTATATGAGTTACGGGTTGTGACATCTATTTTTTACATTTTAAATTGTATTTCTCATTCTGCCATTCTAGGCTGTTTGGAAAAGTATATTGGAATTCTTGACGATAAACTGAAAACCAACCTCCTCAAGACCGTCTATGCAGGCATCCATAACAAGCCAGTTGATGACGAAGACCTCCAGAATTTCTTTCGTTTTAAATGTTGGATTTGAGAAGACTGCACACAAATTGTAAGATATACTGTCTATTAAAACCATCCTCTGCATATTGCAACTAAGTGCAGTACAATTAGTCTTGCTCCAAATCTACTGCAAACTCTCTCTGAATAAACTATTGAGACTTTTTTGATCAATGCAATAAATACATAAAGAAAAACATGTAAAGGGGTTTGCTAGTCTGCACCCTATAACTAAATTCTTCTACAAACATATTTTTATCATCACTTTCTCATTTTATGTTAAAGAACACTTATCATTTTGGTCTTAAATAAAACAGAACAATGCTTATAATATAACGTGTTTCCCTAAAGCTACCCCCTAACAGACCATACAAAATGTATGAAATATTTTGGGGGAAAACACATCAAACATCATTGTGAACAATAAAGAAGCTGCAGTTTATTTGCAACATATAACCAAGATCCTAGGAGCCTTGTTCTGCAGTTTAACAAAATAAAGATTAACCAGGCACTTGCATTATATAAAAACTTCCAAGCCACAGTCATGGCACTGAACGGAAGACAATGAAATACAATATGAAATATTAAACTATGGATTCATTTCGCAGTATATTCAGATGGGTAACAGATAGATGATCGGCCTCGAGACGGAGACGCGATTATTCAAATGTCAAATTTGAAACCCTGGATCCTTATTGTCTTTGGAGAGCTATTTTGGTCAGTTTAAAACATCTGGATCAAAGTTTATTCAACTTGGTAACTATCAGGACTCTGACAGTCTGGTCAAATGATGAGGAAACACACAATCCTTTTTTATCCGGACTCCAGTCCAAGCTAGAAATTGGTTGTGTCGATAGCGTCACATTCTGTAAGAGGCTGACGGTCCCAGCTACTCCCATATCCACATCATCAGAGTCTTTTTTCGTTCGCTGAGCTGGATACTCACTAAGAAAAAAAGGAAAGGCAAATGAATTGAAATTTTGCTGATTAAAGAACTATTTTTGGGAAGGATTTGGGCATTCAACAGTATTTAGCGACATTTAGTTACAAAAGTGTTAAATTTAGCAGACTAGAAGGATCAGCACCCTTAAATACCCTACCCTGAAGTGCTGTAATCCTGTCATACACTTACTATTTCCAAAGATGGAGACTTCCCGCACCTCCTGCTGTCATGAAGATATCTCTGTTTTGTGGGAGATGGCGTACTTGCCATACAGTAGATTTGTGAGCCTGGTTCACAATTAAAAATAAAGTTAAATAAGAATCACAGCCAACAGAGCGAGAAAATGACATTTTCAGGCATGGGTTTGAACTTGCAGAGCAACATAACGTAAAAACGAACATGCATTCTGTGCATCTGAATTGAAGCATGGACTAAGTTTATCGTATAAACATTGCTAAACCAGATATTTCTGTTTAATTGTTATGACCGACGGAGATTTTAGCCGTTGAATTCATGCCTATAAGTATAAGGAAATTCTCCTTGAATAGGTGGCGCATTAAATGACCAAGCATAGGATCATGATGAAGTCCACAAACATACATTATTCTTGGTAGGTTAAGTAAGCTTGGGAAAAATGGCGTTACCTTTTCTGAGACGCTGGCAAAACCTTTGGTCGGGTGCTGGGTCCTCATGTCAAATACATGAAATTTTCCTTCTAACGAAGTGGCAACCAGTTTGTTCATCATGATGTCCTTTCTGTCAAACTCAACGCTGCAGACCTACAAACAGCAAAAAAAAAAAAACTACTTTTATGGCAGTTGATACTAAATATGCTATAGGTCTATTATAATAAACATAATAACTAAATAACCTAATACCATCTAGGAGTGTATTATGCATGACTAAATATACACACATTCGTGTATATATATATATATATATATATATATATATATATACACACTCCAGGAAGGCAGATTCTCTTGTGTCTCTTATATGAGTAGCCTTAGACATATTGTGAATGGAACATGAGTCTGGTGTAAGCCATTGCACCTTTTAGCTATGACCGTAGCAGATATTTGAGTTCTTAGTCCTACAATAACCCCGATAAATATGAGCTATGTCCATTTCCATTATATTTGTGTAAAAACCCTTACCCCATTCCTAATATTTGTCTCCCATCGAAGGGACATGTTGCGGAGGTCAAACAGCTTAATGTCACCGTTGTCATACCCAGCACATACAGCACGTTCCTGCTGATTATAGGCATGGCCTTCATAAAAGACAAATCAGAAAGACACATTCATAAGTTAGAAAATACTTTCACACATTCAAGTTTGCATCAAATCAAATACAGCATAAAATAAAAATAACGCAAGTCTCCCTGCAAGTTTACCCCTGCAATGAACATACTGTGGACCGAGTTTCTATCCATGCTCTACGACAAGACGTGAATAGATATCCCATTAAGCAGAATGTTCTAAACAGAGTAGGTGCGAGATTACAGCAATAACAACAATTTCACACAAGATATTTTTTTGTGATATAAACTGCCTGCTCCCTAAAACACCCTCCTGTTATATTTCTATAAAATCACAAATCACAAGTTTTTTAGGAACCCACTTAACGCTCCTTCTGATCATGCAATTGTTGAATAGGTTCCCTACAGACCCACCTAGATATATCACCTACCAAATGCCACTGTCCAGCAATCCCTCTTGGTTTCTCCTTCCATTGGTTCCATATTAGCAACTGGCACATCCTTTTGCCTTGTGTCCCAAACTTTCACGGTTCCTGAAACAAAACCAGTTATGATTCTGCTAAGCACCATCACAAATCATTGTTCTGAGTAAAATCTGAATTGATTGAGCCACATTTTTGGTTCAGTTGGTTCTGTTGGAAGATTTATTTTACTTATTAAATTGCATAAAACAAACTGCATAAAACAAGGTATTGAAAATTCTGGTTTCAAAGTCGTAACCTCCGTCATTCTTAAAGAATAAGTGAAAAAGCCGAGACGAGTCACAGATTTACTCTTCAGACATTAGCCAGTATTTCCTTTGTATACCACAGTAACTACTAAATACATGTGTAAATGCAGACATTTCTGTAACGGAATTATATATATATATATTTATTATACATACATATATAATACAGATCACTACATAACATTATAGTCTGTACACTGAATGTATGTAGTTTCTATGTGGTGGAGTTCCTTTAAATGCATTACATTATAAATATATAAATATAAAACAAAAAAATACCCAACTATGGGCTTTATCTACAGGGAGATAATTCATCTGTTTTTCACAATATAAAGCAGAGAAAAAACAGGGAAAATAGCTGAAAGTTTATTTAATTAATGTAGTATAAATAAATCTATTAAAAGAGCTACTTACCATCACGACTTCCAGTTACAATCTCTGGGGCACCTTCCCCAATGCCTAATCCTCCCACTCCATCTATACAGTTTACGATTTCTTTGTGGCCTTTCACAGAGTACACTGGAGTCTCGGCGGCTTCCAAGTTCCTTATAAAATATATATATTATTATTCCATAGAATTTGGGACTATAAGCAAAATGTAACATTAGAAAATAGCATTGGCAGCTGCTTACCACACATGGAGGTTTCCATCGAAATCTCCCGTTGCTAAATTTCTTTGCTGTAAAGAACTTGCTCCGAAGGTCCCACATTTTAAAGGTCTTGCTTTTTCAATCTAGAAGATACGAAATGAAGAAAAGATTTTGGTAGCAACATTCAGAGTCTGTGGATCACATTCAACATTCTATGTTTGCTTGTCTTTGAGACAAGATGTGAGGGTCACACAAAAAGTATACTACTAGCTTTATTTACTCCATCAGGAACCCAAAAAATGAGACAAGGAGTCTGATGTTAACATCTCCCTGATGGTTGCTAGGTTGTTACAAGCTGTATCATTAATACTAAGATGTGTTCTAATCTAATATATTCAGAAATAATGTAGCGCTATAGAGCACCAGTAACCTCTTGACCAATAGTCTCTGTGTGGTTAAAGAGGGCATCTTTGCCTGGCTTTAACAAGTGTTTCTGTATCTACCCATCTCCCAACCGGCCTGATAAAACCAAGAACATTCTGCAATCGCCTCTGTAGGACAATGCTGTCTCTCCTGCTCCAGAGATAACAGAATCAAACCGATAATGAAATCTAAAGAGATCGCAAAATTGAGTATTAAAGAAAACATAATGAGGGGGGACTGGACTACAACTGAAACGGGCCTCATAGGATCTATTATCTACGGGGTACTATGTGACTTAACCTGGAGGTTTGATTTAGTCACTTGTTTAGTCAGTTATTGGAATGAGCGATTTCCCTGGAATGAGGTTTCTTCAAAAGGGGTAGGTTTCTTAGAAGAAGCAATTGAGAACTTCATTCTGGAAGAGGCCGGTGGGGTGCGATTATAATAAACGCCCCAGTAATATATGCGGGATATACACGTTTGCTTGTATTTTTCCCCATTAACGAAGTAACAGTAAATATATTGCTTGCATTAGGTCTGCGTGATGCGGACGTCTCCCCATAACATCTGACAGGATGCTTCTCCTGACTGGATCATTCCATTAGTTACTTTTACAAAGTCGTCCAGCTTTATTGGCTATTTTTGTTCTAATGGAATATATTAGGACCAAAAAAATACAGCAATAGTAAATAAAAAAAACACAAAAGGACCAAATAACCACAGATGGGAGGTTAATGTTTGTTAAATAGGAAATTATTCTTAGATTTATATTGCAATGTTTCTGTGGATTTTACCCCCTGTTAAGCGCCGCGCGTTGAGTATTACTATGCTGTTTGGTCGTTCAAACGACCACTGGCGTCGGTCGGTTACCATGACAACCAGCCATGCAAAAAAAAAAAAGTCAGTTAAAACCTCAAGATTTGGTGAAATCTACACCCGTAAGAGTGCAGAGAGCAGTAAAGCTAAAATGCGTCGGGTTTACTAGGTGTTTCGTGTCACTCCTGTTTGCCCAGAAATGCCCTGACCTCCTTGACGAGCTTGGCCTCCCCGTGGTTGATCTCGTAGATCTGTAAGATGCCGCTTCCTCTGGCCGTGTTCCCCAGACACACGAACTTGGCGCTGCACGGGATCCATTTGCAGTCAAACAGAGTGTAATTGACAGACTTCTGTACGTGGGCGATGATCTGCGGCTTCTCCAGAGGCGAAGACATGGTCCCTGTGACACAGAAGTCAACTCACTGCACAGAACCCAAACACACTCTCAAACCGACCCTCCCACTCCTCAAACTGACACCAACAGGTACTGTCAAGACGCCGGCTGTCCTAGCCCCGCACGTGTGTTATTGACATATTTTATTTTTTAATTTTGGTCTAACATATATTAGTCACTAGTGATAGTAAAATTGAATTACACCTCAAAATCTCTAAAACTCCTCGAATACAATGTGAGGGGGCATAAATAGTGTATCCTTACACAGGCAACTAATAGGACAGTTTTTCAGAACTCTACCGGATGTAGTGCAATGGGGCCTTCAATTTGACGTCATTGTGAAAGTGGTCTATGCGTTCTAGCGTTTGGAAAACTCAGGCTCCGCCCTTTCGGAGCCCCAGTGATGGCTGCTGCTGTGCACGCGTGGGTCTAGTCTCGGCGAAGTTAGTAGTTAAGTGTTTCTGAGCGAGCTGTGGAGCTGATCGCCGACATGATGGAGACAGAGAGCGCGGCCGCCCCAGAGGAGGCCTTCACCAGCGTGAAAAGCAGGAAAAGGAAGGCGACTGAGAAGCCGATGGACACCGGGGAGAAGCCAACCAAGAGGCCCGACTTCCCCCCGATATCTGGGGACAAGTTAATGGTAGGTCGTTCGGGTCCCTTAGTAACGAGTGATGCCGAGGCCTAGTGGGCTCTGTGTAAACAGGCCTTGGGGTGTGTGGGGTTAAAGAACATTAAATTACTTCTTAAAGGGAAAGGACCCCGGAAACGTATTTTGAGCGTTGGATGTGACATGCGGTCGGGGGGTTGCTGTTTGGTAGTCAGGTGGTGTTTGGGTGACGCCCCCTCCTCACAACTCATTAAGACACAATGTATAGAGATCACCTACCCAGTGTACAGGAACACTTTGAGAGGAAGCTGCAGCTCCAGGAATACATCTCTTCTTGTGCCACTTAAAGCCCTCTTTAGACCCTCTGTTGCTGCTTTGTGAGGCAGCGCTGGCAGTGGGCACAGAGCTTTGGGCACCAGCAGGCAGGAGATGTGTTTGGGTAAAGAAGCCAAGGGGCTGGAGGGTTTACAATCTAATCGGGGTTGAGGGGGGAAGTGAGAACAGTAGTCAAGGACTGCTTGGATTGTGATAAATTGATCGGTCTGGATAATCTGTAGAGGCTGGTGGTCGTTCATATGGCTTGATTAGGATGATGGCTGAGAGAGTTAAGAAGATATTCTACGCTTCTCAAAAAAGGTGGGTTTTTAGAGAGGCTTTAAAAGTTGCGTACAAGGTAGAAAGTCTGACGGAACGGAGAAGGGAATTCCGCAGGAGGGGCGCAGTGCGGGTGAAATCCGGCATATGGGAGTGAGAAGAGGTAATGAGGGTAGAAGAGAGACGCGGGTCAGGTACAGGTGTACTTGGATAAGAGGGTAGAGATGTAGGGCAGGGCTCTAAGGGTCATATGTGAATTTCAGGCACATATTAATTGCCTGGGGTGGAAAAAAGCAAATGCTATCAAATTCTTGTTCACCCAAAAAACCTTCATAGTAATTTCCAGGGGACAGCCGAATCCATTGAGCCGCATCGTGCCTGTGGGTACGCGTTTTTTTTTCCGTCTTTTAACTATCGCACATCTTGTAGGGAGACAAAGATGAGATGAGAAAAATCCCGGTACCGTCTCACAGATACACCCCACTCAAAGAAAACTGGATGAAGATCTTCACCCCAATAGTGGAACATTTACATCTGCAAATTCGATTCAACCTAAAATCAAGAAATGTGGAAATAAGGGTAAAGTTTTTTTTTTATTATTATTTTTTTAAGCAATAAACTTTGCTGTGCTTTTACTGTAATCAAATCTAATGGTAGACGGTCTTAATTGTTTCTACTCAGGGGTTGTGACTTTTAGCGATGATGATAGCTCCTTGACAGGTTCTGATTATTATTTATTATTACAGACGTGTAAAGAGACCACGGATGTGGCGGCTCTCACGAAAGCCTCTGACTTTGTGAAAGCTTTCATCCTGGGATTTCAAGTAGAGGTAAGTTGCCTGCTGAACTTTGATTGAGAAACCCATCAATGATTCTGAATATTCCCAGAACATAAAATCCAATAACTATGAACAGGTTTATGGCAACATAGCAAATGCCATTGAGATGTTATAATGTATCGATAAAAAGTAAACTCTGCACCGGAAGTGTGTGTGTCTAGATCGGTCCCGTATGGCTATTAACGTGCCACGTTTAAATTTAAAAAAAATATATACTGGGTTCTGCCAGCTTGAGATATTTAGTGGGTGGATAGAGATCCATACTCGGGAGATTTAACAAAGCCCAAGCGTTCTGTTAGAAATGGATGCTCCGTTTCACGCGCCATGCCCTAGGGGTATTTATTATCCTAAAAGAACACCCTGTTCGTGTTGCAGGACGCTTTAGCCCTGGTTCGACTCGATGACCTGTTTTTGGAGTCCTTCGAGGTGACGGATGGTAAGTTAACTCTAATGTACCAGCAGGCATTTATTATTATTATTATCTATTGTTTTATCTAGCTCCATCAAATTAACAGGGTAGATAATTGGCACACGCGTAGTTAATGTTGGCGTTTTGAACTGTGTGTAGATTTTGATTCTTCCATCTTAGTTTATTCTGAGAGTTAAATTGACGAAAACTCTTGGTCCATCTTGGTAGCGTCTGGATGCTTGTATGTGGCAGATTATTCAGTAAAAACATTAAACATTCAGTACCTTAGATTTATTTAGTCTGATGCCAGTGTGTCTGACCAAAGTAAAGAGATTTTTTTTACATATAATAGATTACACTTGTATATATTACGCTTATAATTTCATTTTTTGGTGTTGGGTTTAGTGGTTAATCATTTAAAAAAAAAAAAAAAAATCACAAATTAAATTTTATCTTTGATTTTTAATCATTTTTTCCCGTTTTCTTTTGTTTTCGCAAGCACTCCTTAAAAGTGCATTGAAGAAAACAGTGGCTTCTTTATTACCACATTAAATATTACTTGGGTGTGATCATTTGGGGGACATCATGCCCCCTCGTTGTACTGACTCCAAGTCCGTGGAACAGTCCACCAACCGAAAATAGCTAATGACAGCACTGCTTGCACAATTCCAATTCATTCAGGTCACTTATTTTTTTTCCTCTTTCCTAATAAAAGTTAAGCCTTTGAAAGGAGACCATCTCTCTCGTGCAATTGGAAGAATAGCCGGGAAAGGAGGAAAGACAAAATTCACCATAGAAAATGTCACCAGGACAAGGATAGTTCTTGCAGATTCGTAAGTTTCTAGCAACTTGATAAAGTCATTAAAATAGTAGTAAGTTTGCTCAGGTATTCCTGATGAAGCACCTTTACATTCCCACCCGCAGCCATATTTTAAGGCCCTGCGGATCTGTTTTTGCTATATAAGAGTTGCTGCTTCCATTGTAATAATAGAAATATTTCACCATGATGGTTAGATCTTAAGTTTAGTTTTGTGTAATTTTTTTATTTCTATCTTAATTGGGAGCACCCGATGCAGACTTATATACATTTTTTTTTGTTCCTTGTTTGTTTTACGTTTTATTTTATTTTTTCTCTTTACCCCACAGAAAAATACACATCCTGGGATCATTTCAAAACATAAAGATGGCGAGGACCGCGATATGTAACCTTATTTTGGGTAAGAGAATTTTTGTCTATAATCGTAGTAAATGTTTGTACAGTACTGTGCCAACGTTGTAGGCAGATGTGGGGAAAAATGCAGTAAAGTAAGAATGCTTTCAAAAATAGACATGTTAATAGTTTATTTTTATCATTTAACAAAATGCAAAGTGAGCAAACAGAAGAAAAATCTAAACCAAATCAATATTTAGTGTGACCACCCTTTGCCTTCAAAACAGGGGTTTTGTTGGCAGATAGTTTGGTGTAAATTGTTTAATCATACACCAAACTGGTTCTAATGATCATCGATTTAATATGTAGGTTGAAACACAGTCCTACTGTATCGTATACGCACCCTTTGATGCTGTATGTTTTGAAGTTTGTTCTGTCGCGCTCATCATGCTTAGGTTTCCATTAACTCTCATGTAATGTTTGACCTTCTTGTCTCCTGTTTTTGTTCAACAGGAAGCCCACCATCAAAAGTATATGGAAATATCCGGGCTGTGGCAAGCAGGGCAGCTGAACGCTTTTAACACAGAGATCGGACTGACGTGACCTTTCATGGGAATTTCTGCTGTGCCGCTGGAACAAGCAGTAGGCAGTTTGGAAAAGTTGCACGTTTTGGAATACTTGGCCATCTTGCCTTTGGAATTAAATCTAGGCCTGCCGAGTTTGCACATTGGGCTGAAACCATTCAGACTTTCAACAAAAGGATAGAGTTTTAAGATTGTCTAGAACAAAACCTTATGGCCTCTAACTTCTTAAAAATAAACTCTAAAACCGCTTTGTTGATTTGTATAGTACATTACTGTGCAACAACATGTATTGGTAATCCAGAAAACTTTACAGAATAGGTATGTTAAACAGATTTTTTTTTTAATGCAATGAAGGTCTATAGTGCTGCTTGTGCACTTAGCAAGGACCCCATTGTGACCGGCCATGTGTACCCCTCACCAGATACACACAGCGGATGGTCCCCCAGGTTGTGGTCTCACTGGTGGATTTCGAAAAATACTGGGCTTTAAGCCAGAGGACCAAGTGCCTCCCTCTTACAGTTAATACACTTGATATTGGCGAAAAGGCCTGGAAGCTTTGCTTGCTCATCAGTAAGACAAGCTGAGACCTATGCAGGTAAATCTGAGATCTGCACCTAGTCTTAGATTTGGTATGCTTATGGAGAAGATGCACATTTAAAGTGACACCCTCAGCAACACAAAGAGAAACCAGCAAGCAATGAAATGTCACATTTACAAGAAAAACTGACAAATAAGATCGGCTGTGAGCAAAGTAATAGTTGTACTTGACCTTAGGCGGTCAGTGCAGCTTCCAACAACAAATTAGTACAACATATTTCTAGATAGTAGAACGGCCATTTAAAATAATATTGTAGTTTTGAATCATTTGGGATCTGACCTGATGGCACCCTTATGGGCTGTCACATGCCGTGGAACACTTCTAGAACCAGAGCAGGCAGTGAGGGTTAAGAGGTTTTACCAGGCTCCATGTAATAAATCTTGTAGCATTAATTGAGTTTTTATTTGATGGTCTGTCATAGGCAGACGCCGTAAACGCCTGACTCACCGTTGACAAACCTTGCTGTAACTGATGAAAATCTGGTCCAGTCATCCAGGCAAGTTCAAAACACTGCCTGGGGTGGAATAAATCGCAGCTGCAGTTGGCCTGGATGTGTGTCTTCTTTGCTTTTAGTGAGACAGTGGTAGAACCCACAGCAGAGTTGCTGGCAATCTAGGGTGGGGACTCACATGTTTTTTTATTGAGGGTGGTGGCGGGTAAAGTGTCTATGCATTTCTGTTACTGGAACTCTTACTGTGCCACTAGGTAGGCCGTACGTGGTGGCATTCTTTGTGCTGTGATTGAGTGTTACTTGAAACCATTCCATTTAGGTGAAGACAAAGCTGCTGATGGTTACCTGTAACTGGTCTACAACTTCTACAGCTGTATAATACAAGTAGACTTGAAATCAGATCCTTGCCTTTAGATGGGTGATTGGTCCATGGGACACGCAGTCTTATATGGCTACCTTAAATATTTTTTTTTAAAAAGTAGCTGCGTGTAATCTGATCTATTCTGAGACCATCTGGCATGCATGCAGGGAAAAAGTGATCCCTACTAACATGCAAGATTTATTGCATCATACAAAAACTACAAGAAAACCAAGCTGCCAGGTAAGAATTAACTGTGGCCCTTTTGATCCCTGGCAGCACTGACACATGAGACGTGCAAAAGATATAAGGGTGGGAAAGATATAACAGACTGCAAAACCCATCTTCCAATTGATTGATTCTTCAGCAGACAATACATGAAATCAATAATGCTTGACAAAGAGTGAGGACCAAACAGCTGCTCCACAAATCTGACCTAGAGGTGCATCTGCTAGCTCAGCACATGAACCAGATATGGACTGTGTAGAATGAGCCTTAAGTCCCACAGGAGGAGGAGAACCCTTGGAAGAGTTGATCTCTCTGGAACTTTTAATCTCTCCCAGACCCCTGCAAATTAAATAAGCAGGTTGGTGGACCTGCAAAATTGAGCAGTCCTCTCAAAAAAATCAGTAGAGATATTCTAACATCAATGGAATGCAGCTCAATCTCTTTCACATTCTTGGGTAATAAAATAAAAATGTTGAAATAATGTCCTGATTTGTATGAACAGAAGAAAATTACTTAGGAATGAATTTCAGTGGTAAACACAGGACCACACTATCCTGGATCTTCAGGAATGGAGGATGGATAGACGGCTGTAATCTCAACCAAAAAATACAACTTTCGATGTGAGAATGTGAAGGGAAGTCAATCCAAGAGGCTCAAACTGAGTGCGGAACCAGGGTTCTCCGGATAATGCCGTAACAAATTTCCAGACCCAAGGGTAAGAGTCCAAATTTATGTCCAAAATCCCACTCAAACTGTAATTGTAGCCAAGCAGAGACCTTTGGAGAAGCCAAACGGAGGAACTCGGCAGCTTGGGGTATTGATGGATGACAGGAGTTTCTAAGAGAGCATCACTAGAGAACATCTTATAAGCAGTAGCATATCTATTTCTGTTTGCTATTTTTTACTTTCAAACAGGATAGCTCCAACTACAGGAGAAAGAATGTATGTATGCTGAATGTACACTGCTCAAAATAATAAAGGGAACACTTAAACAACACAATGTAACTCAAAGTCAGTCACACATCTGTGAAATCACACTCCACTCAGGAAGCAACACTGATGGACAATCAATTTCACATGCTGTTGTGCAAATGGAACAGACAACAGGTGGAAATTATAGGCAATTAGCAAGACACCCCAATAAAGGAGTGGTTCTGCAGGTGGTGACCACAGACCACTTCTCAGTTCCTATGCTTCCTGGCTGATGTTTTGGTCACTTTTGAATGCTGGCGGTGCTTTCACTCTAGTGGTAGCATGAGAAGGAGTCTACAACCCACACAAGTGGCTCAGGTAGTGCAGCTCATCCAGGATGGCACATCAATGCGAGCTGTGGCAAGAAGGTTTGCTGTGTCTGTCAGTGTAGTGTCCAGAGCATGGAGGCGCTACCAGGAGACAGGCCAGTACATCAGGAAACGTGGAGGAGGCGGTAGGAGGGCAACAACCCAGCAGCAGGACTGCTACCTCTGCCTTTGTGCAAGGAGGAGCAGGAGGAGCACTGCCAGAGCCCTGCAAAATAACCTCCAGCAGGCCACAAATGTGCATGTGTCCACTCAAACCGTCAGAAACAGACTCCATGAGGGTGGTATGAGGACCCAACGTCCACAGGTGGGGGTTGTGCTTACAGCCCCAACACCGTGCAGGACTTTTGGCATTTGCCAGAGAACACCAGGATTTGCATATTCGCCACTGGTGCCCTGTGCTCTTCACAGATGAAAGCAGGTTCACACTGAGCACATGTGACAGACGTGACAGAGTCTGGAGACGCCATGGAGAACGTTCTGCTGCCTGCAACATCCTCCAGCATTACCGGTTAGGCGGTGGGTCGGTAATGGTGTGGGGTGGCATTTCTTTGGGGGGCCGCACAGCCCTCCATGTGCTTGCCAGAGGTAGCCTGACTGCCATTAGGTACCGAGATGAGATCCTCAGACCCCTTGTGAGACCATATGCTGGTGCAGTTGGCCCTGGGTTCCTCCTAATGCAAGACAATGCTAGACCTCATGTGGCTGGAGTGTGTCAGCAGTTCCTGCAAGAGGAAGGCATTGATGCTATGGACTGCCCCACCCGTTCCCCAGATCTGAATCCGATTGAGCACATGTGGGACATCATGTTTTGCTCCATCCACCAACACCACGTTGCACCACAGATTGTCCAGGAGCTGGCGGATGCTTTAGTCCAGGTCTGGGAGGACATCCCTCAGGAGACCATCCGCAACCTCATCAGGAGCATGCCCAGGCGTTGTAGGGAGGTCATTTGGGCACGTGGAGGCCACACACACTACTGAGCCTCATTGTGACTTGTTTTAAGGACATTACATCAAAGTTGGATCAGCCTGTAGTGTGGTTTTCCATTTTGATTTTGAGTATGACTCCATATCCAGACCTCCATGGGTTGATAAATTTGATTTCCATTGAGAATTTTTGTGTGATTTTGTTGTCAGCACATTCAACTATGTAAAGACGAAAGCATGTCATACAATTAGTTCATTCATTCAGATCTAGGATGTGTAATCTTAGTGTTCCTTTTATTATTTTGAGCAGTGTACTATATAACCAAAAGTATGGGACACCTCACCATGACACCTAAATGACCTTGTTGGCAATCCCATTCCAATAACATGGGCATTAACCCCTTAAGGACAATGGGCGGTCCCTAAACCCATTTTTGAGCCCGTACATGTACGGGCTTTGTCATTAAAGGGTTAATATGCAATTGTACCCATCCCCTTCCCTATATGGCTATAATAACCTCCACGTCATGTTGGATGAGAAGATCTATAAAAAGTGGTAAGAGGTGGCCTGTGGAATAAAGGTGATTTTTTGCTGAAAAAGTGAAATGGGGCACAAAAACATATTCATAAACTGTACAAAAATAATGACTCCGCACAAGAAAACACCAAATTCATGAAAACACCCTCTAGTATCAAAAAACTGATGCTGAACGAGAAAGCCTGGCTCGCAATCCATGTTCCAATCCATCCCAAAGGTATCAAATAGGGTTAAGGTGCAGTCCACTCACGTTCCTCACACCAAGCCACGTGTTTATGGACCTTGTTGTGTGCATAGGGACAAAGCCATGCTGAAACAGGAAACAGCATTTGACTGCCGCAACAACTTTAGAAGGATTCAATTGGCTAAAATGTCTTTGCATGCTATAGATTTAACATAATTCACTGTACCTAGGGGACCAAGCGAAACCCTGAGTAGCAGCACTAGACCATTATTTTTCCTCCACCCAACTTTAAATTAGCCACTCTGCATTCTGGTTCGGTAACAAATCCATCCAGATTTCCAGATGTGAAGCATTCTTCACTCCAGAGTCTAGTGACTCCCCTGCTCAGCTATGATTGAACTAGTTTGTCTCCTGTTGATGGAGATAGAGCCTGCCAACGGGATCTCACCACTGATTTGCATTACGGGAGCCTGCCCAATGGTTCTTCCAGCAGAGGAATCACAGGTAGTCTAGATTGTAATATTGTGTGCAAGGCCCCCTCTCCCTAATGTATTAGTCTTAGTCTGTCAGTTTGTTTTGTTATAATAGCCCACCAGGACCCAAACAGCTCATTTTCACTTAATTATTCCCTCAATTGCTCTACATGACACATGAAGCAAAGAACCAAGTCCTCCCACAGACCTACTTTGTGCCGGGACTGGGGGACTACGAGGAACCAACCAACATCCTCATCCCAAGATCTTACTGCCAGAGCTTCCTCAGCTTGCTACAAACACAACGTGACAAAGAAGGCTACAGCAGCTTCCAAGATGAAAGCACTGACATGCCAACGAACTGCAGGTTTTCTATTAACTTATAGATGCCAGCTATTGGATAATCCGAACAAGCGGTGGGGGGTTTAAAGTGTTTTTGCCTCATTATTTTTTGCTTGGCAGGTACAGATGTTTTGCACCTGGGATATACATACATTTTTTTGTTTTTTACACCATGGTGTGATGGGATACAATGTTTCCTTTTAATTAGGTATCCATTTGCAGCTGAACTTGTCCTTTAAAAACAAAATTTAAATATATATATAGTTAGGTTCCCTGATGGTTGTGAGAGGTGCAGTACCCTATTTGTTTCCTTGTTGATCAATGCAGTTTTTTTTGTTTTACAGATGGTTGCCTTGAAATATACACACGCTTATGAAGTTAAGAATGAATCTGAACAAAAGCAGAGGAAACAGTACAACAAATTTCATTTTTTTTTATTCATACAGTATCAAGTTCTATTGTTCCTACAAGTTATATAGCATGCAGAGGGAAAAAAAATAAACATTCAACATTAACCATTTCCCCACACAAACAAAAACCCTAGAAAAAAAAAAATCTCCATTAAAGGAAATATTTGCTATTTTCTTAAACACTAGCCAAGATATGCACAAGCAAGAGAAATAGAAAGCATTTGCTAGAATATTTATAAACACGACTTATGTACAAAAAAAGAAAAATATTAAACCGTTCCACCCCCTAGAAGCTGAGCACGCGGCAGGTGACACTGGAGAAGACAACCACTGGCTGGGATCATTAACCACGTTCTGATCCAGAGGAACAAAGTTACACATAGTGGGGACTGTTTGAACATAAACATGTACCAAAGTTTGGCAACATTTCCTTTTTTTCCTTTTAACCATATAGAATGCAATTTATGTAAACAAGAGGAACATTTCATTCGTTCTGCATGCAAAACTCCATGTCATGCAAGGACACCAAGCACCTGGATTTCTCTCGCACAGACAGAGCCCATGATGTGCAGCACTCAGTAGAAGGGACAGCTATGGCAGGTAGGCGCTTACAATGTACGTTAACCTGCTCCTTTCCATTTTAATACATAGAAAAAGAAGAAGAAAACCGGATATGCGTCCAAAAGATTTACTACCTTAAATAATTTGTTAATGTTTTTTCCAGCCAATAGTACCAGAGCAGAAAAGGGAGAGATTAGAAAGTTGCAGAAAATGTCTCGCTACTTTTAGATCACACAAAATATGTATTCTATAGACATGCACAAAAAAGGAGATGGGGCAATTACAGAAGAGGAGAAAGCCATTTCTCCTAAACAAGGAATTCCCTCTCCTATACACATATAGAAATGAAGATTTTACCAGCCATGCTGCCTGCAGTAATGTTGTTACGTTTCTGACAGGGGGTGAGCATAAGTTCAATGGGTTGAACCCCACTAACATGTTTAATTGTAAAAATACCAATGCTTGTAAAATAGAAAAGAACGTATGCGTTAAGTGTTGATGTAAGACATTTCAGCATTGATGAATGAAAAAAAAACATATATGTATATAAAACAGGTCCTCTTAGAGGGCATCTGAAGCTAGATACTTGGCAAAGCTGAATGGGACCCAAGCACTGTGCAGGTGCTACATGCACATAAAAAAGCAATTTTAATAGAGTAACGGTACTAGAGTAACGTGTATAAATTAAACATATACATTTCCTGTGTGAAGAAAAGAGACATGTAAATTAACAGGAAGCAACAGTGTTGATCAGCCTGTTAATATACCAATATAAGAATTAACAAGAATGAAAAGAAAAAAAAGGATCACAGAAAAATATCCCATCGACCAGACACCCACATGATAGTTTATTATATGTATATATACACACACACATATATATATATATATACACATACATAAACACACTAATATACTACTGTGTGAAGTAAAAGTAAGGATTTGTATTCATGTACTGAACAACTTATGTTCTGCTTGGCACTTTGTATACTAGTTGTGTTTTTGACTCAAGTATTAAATTAAAGCCCACCTAATGACTACATAGAAAGCTATATATATATTCCTTGTTATAAAAGAAGAAAAAATAAATAAAAAGCCAACTCCCTTTCTTTTTTCCCCACCACACTGATATACTCTTCCCCATCTTGCTGTCCTTCAGACTTTAAAGTGCTACACCAAGTTATTGAGAGATAAAAAAGTTCAATAACACTAAGTTGGCTTCATGAGGCTCATGTTGGAAAATGTGGCTTCACAGAGAATACTTCCATTTAAAATACACAGAGAGCGTTGCTGGACGTCTTGAGCAGATCTTCAGAGATGGAGAAGAGAGCAGAAGTGTTGGTGCTGCTCTGGAGAGTCACACATCTACCACCATCTTTTTGTGGATATCTAAGCCTCCTACAACCTGTAGCAAACGATAAGTTACATTAATTATTAAAAAATATCACCAGGTCTTTCAAATATTTACGAGCACCATACAATAGTTTTCATGATAGCCTTGGACGCATATACAATTTAACAGACCTCATACAGTGCAATTTTCATCCCATTTACAATAATTTAACAAAATCTAGCAATCACGAGATATGTTGCAATTTTCACAATTTATTTAAAGGATATTCCACAACGATATCACCCCTATGCACATCCTCAACACTGGAAAAGGGAGCCCACAATATACTTCATATGGTTGTTCATCTGTACAGTGACTACCTAAACATTTAGATGTAAACACAAACGCTTTCATGAAAAACCCAAGTATTTTGCAGAACAATGGGCATAGTTTAGCCTCCAGAGCACCAAAAGCTGCGACTAACGCAGGCAAGATCCTTGGGTTCCTTATGGAATCAAACAAACAGACTCTACCACAACTTTCTTTGGACAAACCCAGCAGATAATGATGTTCCCACCTACTCTGGAATAAAACATCTAGAGTTTCACTAACGCTCCTCCAATACACAGATGATCAATGACAAATTAAAATACGCCTAGGAGACTCTGCCAAACTAGTCACACTGGTAGCAAAAGCACCAACTGGCTGTCTTATTTATGATCAAAGCAATATATGAATATAGCTCCAGTCTGTGTGACCCCGAGATTGGAGAGAAAACCCTCAGTCCCCCCGGTATAGTAATAAGACAAATGTAATCTATTAAAGACAGCACCCCGACAATAGCCGACGGCTACCTTTATATTAAATGGAATTGGATCTGAAACATGACTATAGCGAAACAAAAAGTTAACGAAAAAGTGACTGTATGGCCTGTTCGTGGTTAATTGTATTTATTTTGTAAAATGTTCCCAAAGAATCTGGATGTAGATCAGAATGTGTATGGGAATCTGAATGTGTATTCATACACTTATGTAGACAGTGAGTGTCTATAATCACTTTAACTGTGGCTGTAATCAATATTTATGCTGAAAGTCTTTAGAATCCATTTTCTGTCTGCAGGACCTAGATAGTCTTGAAAGCTGGCAACCCATTACACATCAGACAATATCAATAAAAGGTATCATCTTTACCAAATGTAATCATCTCAAAGAGACATAATAATGGGGCCTAAACGTGTCCGCTTTAAATGTATTGAATTACATGGCATTTGCATACATTTTAAAAAAAGGTTTGTTTTCATTCTCAACTAGAATAAATCACTAAAGATTAGCGGGATCAATTACTAATAGATGTAGATATATTGTATTGTAGGCAAGAAGTAGTTTTACTTGCCTACAATATGTCTACATCTATTAGTAATTGATCCCGCTAATCTTTATACCAGGACGCAGGCAAATGATGTGTTCGAATAGATTAATGTTTCAAAGCTACGGTTGTTACTTACAGCACAGAATTCTTCAAACGATATTCTGCCATCACCATCTTTATCTGCATTGATTATAGTTTTGTCTACTATTTGCTGTAATTGTGTGTCTTTGAGGTTGTTTCCAACCATCATCTTCAGCACCTGGAAAAGCTCACCATTGGAGATATAGCCATCCTTGTCCATATCATATATACGAAAAGCAACTAGCAAAGGAAGAAAAGGCTTGGTTATATTAAACATACATGGTACAGCACATTCTAACACCATTTCATATCTAACCTTCTTGGTGGAATGGAAGTAGCCCTACAATAGTATCCGGCTAAACCCCTACTGTCCACAACCCATTAAAAGCCGTCAATGTAATAATGTTTTAACAATTCAACTAAAATACATTGTGGTCTTCAATAAATGGGATGTAAAAATAGCAGGAACAGAAGTAGACATGCCTGCAGCTCACAAGAGCCAGTGTTTGATGATGTATAAAATACAGCATATTGATTTAGATTGTTTCATGCCTGTGTTACTGCAGGTCTGTTAATGAAAACTGCCATTATGCACTAATTATCCTGAATACAACCCCCCCCAAAATAAAACCTCATGTATTTTGTAATTTAGACCAAAAACGCAAGAATACTTACACCTCAATTTCTGTTCCTTATCACCTTTGACACTGAACTGCGACACCCCTTCAATGAATTCTATACATAAGGAAAAGGACAGAAACGTATTAAATACTCATCTACCTTTGAAGCCGCTCCCCGAAAACATGTCGGCAGTGAAAGCAGGAAGAAAGCACTTTATTGCCGATCCTTTCACCAGCGACCCTCCCCCACGATAACGTTCAGGGTCATATGATGGAGGCTGTAATAGGATTTGACACACCTCAAGGCTGCTTTACAGAGTGCTTTGCAAACGCAAGATACAGCTACAAGTGCAACACCGCATGCAACGTATACAGACGCGACAACAGGGTATACCGCATGACTATAGGAACAGGAAGGAAGAGGAATAGGTATTTCTCCATGATGTTAATTTGCGATTACACACTTTAGCTGGAAAGAAAGTTGCGCGGTAGCTTACCTTTAAAATCTACCTCTCCGTTGCCATCTGTATCGAATATGTCGATTACCCGCTGGACAAGAGGGTTCTGCTGCAGCTCCGGCAAAGACATGAACTCCTCCACGCTCAGAGAACCAGAGTTGTCCAAGTCAAGTTTTTTAAACCGTTTTCCTAACCTCTTGATCTCATCGGCATCAACTATAAGCAGAACAGGAAAAAAAGTCATCTTGCTCATAAATCAGAACAGGGTCGAGAGGCGCAAACATACATCTATTTTCTCTTTTTAACCGGCACGGCCAATAAATATCACATAACGGGAGACGTTCCGGGTAATTACCAAGCTTTCTGCCAGCAGCGGCCATAATAGAGAAATGTGCGGCTGACTTGGAAGTATGCAGACTCCGGCACTAAGCAGTAAAGCGCTGCTAATGCTTCGTTAATACCAAATGATCACATGGCGTAATTAATTTGGACACGCTAAGCAGATCGGTCACTTTATACCAGCAAGACCATTTTCTTCCTGCAAATCTACAGCTACGCGTGCCAGAAAGCACCAAAACTGAAGATCTAAATTAAAAGCTTTATAATTCAGCAGCCGGGGAACTACACTGCTGTTCAAAAGTTTGGGGTCACTCTGCTGTTTTCATGGAAATCAAGGAAATGCAACTAATGTAATCTAATAATTTAATCAAGTTTTTTTTAATTTTGGATTAGTTATCACAATGTGATATAGGAACACAGGAGTGATAAGAAGATATGAAGATATTCCATAGAAGAAAAAAAAAAAGAAAAAAAAATCAGCCACTTCCAGTTACAATAGTCATTTATAACATTGTCAATGTCTGCACTGTTTCTGATCCACTTAATGTTATTTAAATAGACGCAATTTGCTTTTCATTCAAAAATGAGGATGTTTGTAAATGACCCCAAACTTTTGAATGGTAGCGTACCCGTCGGCTCCTCCAATCACTACACTGCCTGAGCCGAGGGGTAAGCGTATTGTAACCCATGTGTTTCTTTCCCCATTTATAACAGAGGAGATGCTTGTTGGGGACACAACCTTTTATTTCGTTATCTTCTATTTACATAGTGCTTTCTAGAATATATGTTCATGGGGTTTAACAAAGCTATAGAAGACTAAGACAAACTGATACATCAGGAAGAAGGGCTCTGCTCACAAGCTTACTTTTACTTAAATGCTCATTTTTAAACCAGTATAAGGGCACTGGGGATAAAGTCAAATATTAAACAATTTAAGATATAAACTACATAATATACATTAATATATATTAAAAGCAAATATTTGTTAAAGCTTTGCCCTGCCTAAATGTTATTACTCCGTCTATTATCTCCCCCGCTAAGCAGGTTAATTCATTTTTCTGCACATTGCCATCTAGTTTTGTATGTAAAGTGTTTATTTAGTAAAATGGCTTGCCATGAGTATGTGATATAAACAGCGGACGCTGTTTTTAAAGACGGCAGGCAAAACCTGGCAGAAGAAACTGTAAAATATATGAAACTGTGCAGTTTAGATATAGAGTGCCTAAAGAGGAACTATATGGTAATTATACAGTCACCGAGGAGCAGGACAGCAATATTAATATTCCTACTCAATACATTATTCATCAGCGTTTTTCATGATAATTTGTGTTTAATGAGAAAGCGCCGTTGCCTGCATTAAAGCTCATTTTGATTCATAAGCACACTGTTTAAGGGAAAGCAGCGCGGCATCTATTTCAATCCCCTGCTCGCGTTACAGAGGCTGTGCCCTTGAAGATATACATAGACATACTGAATAGAGACGAGAGGAAACGCCACATTGAAATTCTGTCATTTCCTGTGATGAGGACCCAAGCGAGCCGGAATAATCACAACAGATTTATGCACCAATTACAAAAACAATGGATGTAAAACGCGGACAATTTACCATTTCAGGTTAGTTCCAAGCCCTTAAGATCAAACATGCATTACCATAGCCTGCATCGCTCTCATCACACCAGTTACCCAGCACAGCAATTACCCCAAGTGTCCTGAATTTTTGGTACTGTCCCGCTTTTGCAGGCAATGGGGATCATGGACCAGCTGGGGAAATGAGGGGCTCTATAGGAAGTGTACCCCATAAGTGCTGGCCTCACACGACCAAAGCATAGGAAGGTGCACAGAAATGACATATGTTGCTATTTACTTGAGCCCCTCCCCCACGCCATCTATTTAAAGTCCTCCTTCTGTAAGATAAACAGAAAGCTTATTTTTGGTCATAGCAGGATTCCTTGACTCTGCAAATATTTGCAGACACAAACAGCTGTCTTACTCAAACCTGTCACTTTTCAAATAAGCCGCAGCAAAGTATTCTGTGTTGAAGTGGAAATCACTCGTGTATTTCAGCACAACCCAATTAATTCACGAGAATAACCTATAAGCTTGCTTATCATTCAGTATAATTGCTTTGGAGATAGGGGACCAATGCAACCACAGGTGGCATAGATATTATATTAAAGGGGCACTGCAGCCATCATGTGACCTTGCACTCAGTTACATAGCACCATCATATTCCACAGGGCTGTACAATGAGTACACCAGTGTCTCCTTTAATTACTATTTTAACCCCCTTGTAAAAGCATTTTATAATCCTCCTCTGATTCAGCAGAATTCCTCCCACCCGTTTGCCTCTTTCTTCACCCCAGACTCTTGTCTTGCAGGAGAGGTTTTAAAGGTGCTTTCCAGCCGCAGACTGACTTTGAGCAGCAAGACATAGGGTCACAGGTTCAACACCAAGTAGGGTCAACTAAGCCCTTCATATAAGCTTCCAAGGTAAAAATAACAGCTATTCTTCAGCTGCCGATTTGGTTAATTCCAAGATCATGCGCTCACTTGGGGAAAGGCACCATATAAATACTAGTTATGTAATATACATGTAATTCCAGGGATGCTGCATGGGGCAGTAAATTGACCCTTTACTAAATTTAATAAATGTTTCTTTAAAATAACACCAACGTTTTAGGGTGCAGCTTATAATCGGGTGCATTCTATAATTTGAGCCAATACAGTATTTTGCATCAGCAGGAAGATCTCCATGGCCAAATACAGAACATTGAAATGAAGGGGGGGGGGGGAACCACAATGTCACAGTAAAAATAGTGCGTGAAGTAGCATTTATGAATAGAAATGGTGCTTGTGGGGTATTACCAGAGGATGTTGTCTCCCTACGTCACATATCCTGCCGAATGTGATGGTAATGCGTTACTATACGTTATCGTATCCTTCTCTTTGGATAAGGGTATACTTTCGTCTGTGGCACAGATATGTAAATCACAGGTACCAGTGTCCCATTTTTTGTCTTTATAGGATTCTAAAAACAGTAAGTATCCAAATGCTGCAAACAGGTAGTTGAAGTGGCCGCTCTTACTGGAGGAAATACATATAGCCACCTCG
The DNA here is from genome assembly GCF_027358695.1 of Spea bombifrons. Classification (NCBI taxonomy): domain Eukaryota; kingdom Metazoa; phylum Chordata; class Amphibia; order Anura; family Pelobatidae; genus Spea; species Spea bombifrons. Next base: position 19,525,583 of record NC_071089.1, on the reverse strand, counting down.
TATCATCTCACGTTATTCTCTTGATTCGAGCAAAAGTACAGCTATGCAAGTTGATTTTATGGTAAACATTTTCAGAATTTGACATGCGTATAGAGCGAATAAGATAAAACCAAACTTGCAAAATAAATTAGCTACTTACAATGTGAGCACATTTCCAATGGATAGCTTGCCTCATTTCCCTGAAAAGCAAACAAAACAAATTAGATACCGCTTAATAAGATGATTAGTTAACCTCCCAGAGTCAAAGTGCCTGGTTTAATTAAAACGTAATCATACGGCATTTTGTGCCACGTATCATCCAAAACAAAGTGTGTTTGGAGCTCCTGAGGGAGCAGACACCCCGATCCATCCATACATCTAATAAACTACCGCTAACAATAAAGAGAACATCCTTTCCCATTTAGATACCGTAACATTTCATCTATTGATAAACATAGGTGTGTGCAAAAATTCTATGTATACATCCATATCTCTCACTCACACACCCACACCAGGAAGCAGTGTTGTCACATCCACTGCCCACCCACACGCATGCATATACATTATACCAGGCCTCGGCAAACCCCAGTGGCCATGGCGACTAGAAGACACTTCCGCAGGGTTTTGCGGGACAAGGGAGTAAAAACTGGCCCGGGCTGCCATTGTGAATCCAGCACCCAACGCTATCCTGCAGGGGCACGGTGCCCAGCGGGGTCATGTAATGGACGTTATGCGACACTGCTGGGCGTCTCATGGCTCACACGCAAATGTAGGCTGCTGGGGTCACAATGGCAGAAGATAGGCTAGTCTACACAAGGTGAGTGGGGGAGGGGAGTTGCGTGTGTGTGTGTGTGTGTGTGTGTGTGTGTGTGTGTATATATATATATATGTATATATATATATATATATATATTTTGCTGGATTCAGTCTGTTAATATGTTTGTAAGCATAAAACATTAGCGTGTGTTTGTGTAAGAATAATGGTTAGACATAAAACCTTGAGTCTTTATGTTATAAAATACCCCTCATGAAGGGGTTAACCGCAGTACTGTACAAAGTGGTACACTGCATTGCAGTGAAGAAATGCGTGTTTTAGGTCATGTTGGCCCAATAAATATACTTTCACTGCAGACCAGGAGGTAATAAATTAAAACATTATTGGGAGAAGAAGAAAAAAAAAAGTTGGCTCCTAAATTTTTTCGCTGCCTCCTAGATCCAAAGCCAATTTGTTGACCTCTGTATTATACAAACCATTTAGAAACACACACGCAACAAGAATATCCTGTTAATTCATAACAAAACAAAAAAGTGTTTCAAAGTAGCATGAGATCAGAAATCAGAAGAGGCCACGAGTTGACTGCCAGCACGGAAATGCCTTCTCCCCCACCATCTACGTTCCTGGGCAATCACCTGTATGCATGGCTTCAGTGCACAGGCAGCATTCCCTGACAGGAGCCGCAAAGCCCTGCCGATTTGCTTCCGTTTAAATGACTTAACAGATGTCTGTACAGAAAGCGCCTCAACTCAGCTGACATGATTGATCCTCTTATACACAAGGATTCCCCCCCAGAGTATCAGTTTTCTGATATGTGCAAAAGGCCAAGGGGATTGCACATACACAGCAACTTCCAAGCCTGGCAGCCCATGTGAACCTTTCCTCTCTCAGCCCTCCGCAGCAGTATAGACACCATGTACTGCTCTAGCCATGTATAGCCATGTTTCAAGGAGCGTCTCATAGGTTTTGTAACAAAGGAACCCTTACAGATCAAATGGTACTTTGAAAATGCATCACGTACGACTTCAGAAGAAAAGACAGAGGATCAGCCAGAGCGACGTACATGTCTGAAGCCAACCAACGAAATCTAGCATTGACAAGACCGATGTTGTGAAGAAACACACAAAGTAACTTACTCTTGTTAGGCGTCCATGATTTTGGTTACCGGTCTCAGCCTTGGAACAGAGGTGCACAACTCTAGCTAGAGGGCTGCAATTGGGGTATAACTGGGGGTATAACTCCTCGATATCCCAACTTGAGCACATTAATTAAAAACTCATTAAACTGTTTGCAGGTAAGAATATACAGAATCTCTGGCCTCTTTGCAGGTGCTCGTGGACTGGAGATCCGCACCTCTGCTTTAGTGCAATACAATGTAAACATTTAAAAAACTGATCAAAAATTCCTCATAATGCAAGCCGCCTTACACAAATCACAATTCACAATTCACAACGGGGGGGGGGAAATCACACAACCGCTTAAAAAAAAAAAAAAAAATTATAGAAAGACTAATACTTGATGTGTGACAATATTATGAGGAATTACCATTAGTTTCATTAGCAGAAGTGTGTGTGTGTGTGTGTGTCGCAACGATAAACTCAAAAAATTGTGTGGCAACGGCAGCATCATAACCGGTGCATCAATCCATATTCTACTAAAGGTTTGAGCACAGAGATGAGCAGAAACAAAATGTCACGTTTTCAGTGACACTTGGGAAGTCCCTTCTAGAAAAGCAGGGCAGAACCAACAGCCTCAGGAGCTTCAAGATGCAAGCACTGGAACCATTAGGTTATTTCCATTAAAGCCGCTTCTGACAGCACAACATAGCTGTAAGGAAAATAATCCTTGCGAATTGCATACATTACACCCCTGTGGTTGTTAAGTAAGAGAAACATGGATGCCACAGACTCTGGAGATTCTATAGCATACTACTGTACATCCCAGGGTTCCCCCTCAGTACGCTCAAGTATCCATTTCAGTCTAGGATAGCAACACCACATGTTATAGACCGCAGAGATTCTCTGAGGATGTTGTAATGTCTGACTATTAAGGGATACCCCCTAAATGGGCCATGCTTTGGGGAGCAATGTTGCCTCCTACCAAACCATCCACAATACAATGTATGTTTGAGATGATGTTAATTATAACGTTGTGTAGCTTGGGAACCATGATGTCATATGGGTCATTTTTATAAAATAGTGACAGAGGTTAACAGTAAGGGAGTTTAAGTGTGCATGGGATAAGCATGGCTGTCCTGAATCAAAGACAAGACCAAGTAATTGGTCATACCTGCCATCAAAATCCATGTTTCTACGTTTTTAGATGCTTCTGTAGTATAAAGATAACTTCATGTTGTATGTACTTGAACAGATTTGTTTCTTTGAACAGGATTATAATAAAAAAAAAAAAAAAGCTGGTGGCAGGAAAAGCACTAATTAAAATGATCACATTTCCCCTAGTGTATCAGCAAGCATTAAAAACATCCATGATTTACTACAGAACCTTTTGGACAATAAAATTACGCCTATATCCGTTAAGATCCACGGAACAGAAGAAGGGAGTCCTTTGTAACCCGAGATTCTCCAGGTGCCATGACTTCACCGAGGTTCCCTTCTGCTTCTGGAAAGGATGGGGGTTTTGTTTAAACTGCAGTTCTACTGCAAAATTGGTAACAGTGGAGAAACGGGGGCACTCCATCGGTTGCCAGGGTCCTTATATTGAGTTTGCACCAGTATTGCCCTTTATTCAATTGGCTCTCGGGCCATCTGGCATTAAAGACCAAATGAAATATTGTGAGTTGCTTTCATTTATTTCAGTATCCAAGCATTTTGCCACATTTACCATGTAAAAAACAAGGGCCAAACGCTACCCGGGAACACCGTAAACAAACAAGAACTTTGTGAAATAGAAACAATAGGTTTGAAGTATAACATAGTAATTACATTTAACGGATAATCCCAGAAAGAACAAAATCTGTAACATTTTCCTTTGGTTTATTGCTGTCCTGGAGGTGGGTGTAGAAAAACATAAAATTCCAATCAAACAGCACTTTGCCGTGGCAGTGTGGAGGAATTGTTCCACCAACGCACATTACTTCAGTGCAGCACAGAGCACTCCCTGCTGCCTGCAAATAAAACTAATCAGCGTAGAAGGCTCCAGGCATCAGAAAAGATCACATTGTGGCGAGATGGGCTCCGGGACCAGCGCTAATATTCTACCCAAACTAGGCAAAAGCCACCTCACAAAATGCTATGCTCAGGGAAGCCCTTCCAGAAATAAAGGGATCTGCAAACTGTTCGCTACTGGAAAGAGACAGATGACATGGACAGTGACTGATTGACATTAACTGACAAAAGGCTCAGAGCTAGAAAACTCCCGTTGCTATCTGGGCTGACAGAGAAGCTCCATTGTACAGACGTTTCATAGGATGAAGAGCCAACACTCACAGACTTTTATCCAGAAAGAAAGGCTGACCTGGCCCTGGACATTGCATAACTTAGTGGTTGAGGAGACTTCTCACTGCATTATACAGAGGAGGAGGCTCAGTTGAGCTGAAATTTCATAATGCATAGCAATAAGGAGTTGAAACCATAACCTCTTCTGCAAACTCTTCCTTTAATGAATAGACCCCAGTCTTATGACTCTAGCGTCTATACACATCTCCTCTCTGGGGCCATTTTTTTTAAAGCAATAGTTTTCTTCTGGTGTGGTATTTCATTTTATTAAAGGGAAACAAGGCCATCACACACATTTTAATACACAGGATAGCAGAGTGTCCTCCTTTGAAATTATTTTGTGCCCCTTGTAAAGGCAAGCGTTTGCCTCCTTTCCCACTCCTAGCTCCTCAGCTTGCATGAGATGTCATGTGGGGCATACATCTCCCGCTTGCCTTGAACACAGATATACAGGGCATGTTAAAGTACAAAGTGACTGATGGGTCTATATGCGTGCAACAAACAGCTTTGTTTACAATATTTCAAACTGCATGTGCTGTTACTCTGTAGGCCAGAAGATGCAGATGTCCTTTCCTCATTTCAGGAACTGTTTGTAGGCTGAAAGCAGGTGTCCTCGTGTAACAGAAAGGAACAGACTGGAAACGTAAATAGAAAGAATGCTTGAAAGTCCATGCTTTCATGAACCGGTCCTGAACCACTGTACAAAAGCATTAGAGCAAATCCATTGTAACAAGCAATTGGCAGATTAAAGCCATTGTTGAGCTCCGCAGAATATGACGCTGCTATGAAAATCAATCATGATCTAATACTGTTGTCTATTTTCATAATAATTTAAAAAAAAATTGCTAATGATTTACTTAATTCCAACTCAGACAGCAAAACTTCCCACGCAGCCTTCACTGTACTTTATAACACAATAATTTATTAATCACAACAATTAACTGTCTGTTTTGTAAAGTGTAACATCTCATAAACTCATCAATGTTCTGTTCTAAAGAAAAAAGGTGACCTTACCACGTTATACAAAGCCCAGCAAAAGGCTTTCTACCGCATAGGGCTAGTCCATGCAGTCCAAGTTTGCCCAACAAACATGGGGGGAAATCAACAGGCCTCTGAACTGTCCAAAAATGATTATATTTAATCCAAGATGGCTAACACTGTCCAGTCTGACCACTTTCAGATCTTCAGAAGAAGGAGCTAGTGGCTTCATATGAAACAATCTATCCATGTCTATAGGATAACAAAACTTCTAACATGTTAGCCAACGCAAAGAAAGATTCTGGGTACAGATAGCCAGGATGCCTGCAAGGAACATACTTGCTCACATTAATCGTTACACAGTGTACAAAGCATCCTCTCCCTAGTTCGAAAGGCTATTATGTTTACTGCAAAAAGTTTCAACCTTTTGTGTATAAAGTGGATTAGTGTTTACAGAAATCTGCTACAGTATTATCCTCAGCTAACAAGGAAAAAATGAACAAGGAAGAGAACGTGAACATTCTAAGCTTCTCTGAAGGCTTTGGCACACCATATGTATCCCTCAGATAGATTGCCTAATCCATGTATTCTAGTCTACGCAGGAGTAGTTGAGACCATATCTTTATGAAGCCTGTAATTAAAGCAAATAAGAAATACAGTAACAAAAGGTGTGCTATAATCTAGGTGTGAGGGAACACTGTCAAATGCAACAGGAAAAACAATGGTGTCCACGCTTCATAAATGGTCAATGCACAGCGGAAAATTTGTAGGTGAAGAATTTTGAGTTCTACCAAAAGAAAGAAAAAAAAGCAGATGGAGGGGTGTAGAAAGTGAACACTTTCAAGCTGGCAGCTTGGCATCAATCACCCTTAGACACCGTGTGTTGAGCTAACCGACCTTGGTATTAATGCAAAGCAGAAGCACACTGTCCCTGCACAGCAAGTAAACACTAAACTATTTCCTACCTAAATGCCAACTAGACAAACCATGAATTTTAGACCCCGCTTGTGCAGCACTAAAGCCTACTTGCCTGTGCAGATCAGGGCATCTTATACAAGGCAGAACAATGGAAGTAACAGCTTTGGGGCTGCAGTTAAGCAGAGTGTGTACCTTGGTAACCGTCCATTATCTTCTGAAGAAACCGATGACTGTATTATGACGGCGGGCAGAGATAATCAGCTGGGCCAGGCACGCTATATGTCTAATGTAGTCTATTATGAGATTGAGGACCTAGCAGTGTTATAAACATCCCCTCACTTGGTTACAGAAGAACTTCAACATGCAGATGGCCCCCGCCAAAATGGGAACGCTATTCAGCAAGTCCAGAGTTGGCAACATATTTGCGACACGCTCTCTCACTGCAGCGGCGTTATAACCGCATTACTGTCACAGGCTACTGCTGAGTGGTTTTGAGATCAATCAAGTGATCCAAGATACAGCAGACCTAACAATCGCAAGGGGAGGACACAGGCCTCAGGGGTGAGTATATAGCCTAGCATGGAGGGGGACTTGAAATCCCACAGGGGTGCCAAAGTCATTTCATGTTATGTGATCCCTACATGATTAACTCTTACACTTCTTAGGACAAATAACCTTCGTTTCCAAACACATACTATTCAGTCAGAGCAAATTTTTTTACAAGCTAGAGAAATGTACATGTTGGGTTTACTGCAGTGTTTTAGAATACACGGCTCCTTGACGCTCGGTATTTAAACACTATTATAAAACTTATCTTTAATAAACATGACTTGGTTACAGATTTACTAGTGCATGCCTTTAATAGAACTATACGCTATTTTAAAGGCAGCAGTTGTTTCTGGGATAAAGAGATAGAAGATATATCACGAATATGAATACAAAATGATAACAGAGCCTTATTACTGCAGCTAAAGGAGGGCGTCCAGCACTGATGTATCCGGCCCGGCCAAACGCGGGGTTGTGGTGATGGTGCAAGACGCCCAGGCGCTTGTGTTACGTGACCCTGCGGAGGTGCAGGCAGCTCACACTCAGTGCAGAGCGGTATGGAGTGTGTGTGTGTGAGTGTACACGGAGCGTGTGTCGGTGCACATGTATAAGAGTGTGGTGTTGGTGCATATGAGCATGTGGTGGTACGAGTATAGTGGAAGTCATTAGTATGAATCTATGTCAAAGTTTGTGTACATTATAGCATGATGTTAGCATGCATGTACAGGAGCATGTGGTATTAGCGTGTGTATTACTGTACGGTGTTAAGAGTGTGTAAGCTAGATACAATATTAACTTGATCTACTAAAAACCTAATGTATTCAGCAGCTTATTAAAAAGATTTGTTTCTTCTGTCAATTATTAAATGGATTCACTATCTTTGCCAAACACTGAATTATAGATCAATACTTTATTAAAACTTTTTTCTATTATGTATATTTTGTGAGATCTTTAAAACAGGACATAGTTCTTGATCATGATATATTTATCATTAGCAAGGGGATTTTTGGTGGAGCATTACCGACGAAGAAGGAAAGGGGAGATACGACAAAAATCTTAAATATATAAAAACAAAAACATATCTGGTGGCAAAAAAATACAGCTCCTTTTTTGGCTGGCTTGGGTACATACCTCTGTACGGCAACGGCTTAAAGCAAGAGAAGTAAAGATGCATTCTTTGTCTTGTACACACACATACATATATATATATATATATATATATATATATATATATATATACACACACACATATATATTTTATTATTATTATTTATTTTTTTACTACTATGCCACACTATATTGTATTTAGTCGCGCATCGTGTATGTCTAGTTAAAAACAATAAACTTGGCATATACTGGTTGTGTGAGCCACTCATGGTAATTTAAGGTATCCTAATGTTTAAAGGGTAACTCCCACTACTCTCTCTGTACGTGGCATTTAAATTGTCCGCAGCATACCTAGCAATACATGCAAAGTAGGTTTCAGTTACCTGAAGCAGAAGAGCAGGAAAAGTTATAGAGTTTTGCATGGGTGTTCCTTAGTTCCCGTTTTCCCAGTGCACAGCCAGTACTCACTATAGATGTGAGTCTACTTTTCTAGCAGAATTTGGGACGCTGAGACTGAATACTAGTCTGAGATGTCAGAAGCGCTGTATGCAAAGCCAGAGTAAAGTATTTTTCGACAAACCGTGGCTCACGTAAGCATATTTTACAGCCACATGAGGCAAAAAAAGAACGATTATTCAATTAGCCAAGACAAATATTACATAAACGTTCCTTAAAACAAAAATGATATAAAAGGTGGGAGCCTCCATTTTTACTCATGTAATACTAATCTGTCATACGGCAGGCAACCTGACGGACACCAGTATTTTTTTTTTGATGTGTTAAAACAACGGCAATGCGTGAAAAACAAGTTTGTGGATTACAGTAAGAAATGAGCAGATCTGTTGTATGGCTCTTCCAAAGATCTTACTCATGTTTTTTGGCTGTATTCGGATCTTGCAGGTTTAGCACAGATGGCTTTCCACCACCCACACTCTTAAACAAGTATATACACGCGGATAGTTCTTGGCTGCGGCGAGCTGTGGGTAATGCAGCGGGACCACCCTTGCAGGATGAGTGTTAAAACTCGCTTTAGATGTCAATGGATTCGCTGTTTTGAAATAGAATCATTCCAGAAGCACGTAGATGGAAACATCAAACTGAAAAAGCCAGTAACGTGAATACCTGTAGTTGAGATTCCCGCTTCCACCCAACAGCTTTACACATTGACAGGCATACGGAAGTCCAATAGTTCTGGGTGATTTTACCCATATTAGTGTCCTGTTACCAGTAACATTTAGTAACACCCACATACGATGTGAAACATTTATTTCATTTCAAGGGACTTGTTACGCAAGGGTATTATTAGGTGATGTACACATTACATTAAGATAAACCTATGGAGCCAAGACAGAGGATTTGGAGTTTGTTGGGAGAGACCGATTTTAATCACAACACACCATATGCAAAAAAATAAAGCAATGTAGAATATATGGTGCTATAAGGCAACAGCACAATCTACGCAGAAATATAATTTTGCTTGATTCGCAGTTCTGCCACAAATGGATGGATTGGTTTCTATGCACTATTATCATATAATAGACCATGTTTTGCAGACGGTGCCTTTAAAGCCCATCAGGTTTAAGATAATGCTGAATCTACAATTGAACTTAAACAAGATTTAAGATAAGTGAAGTTTATCAGTTCCTCTAATCACAAGACAACATTTTCCTCAACATACATAAAAAAAATATAAACGCAACAAATTGTTCTATCGCTACACAAAAAAAAAACCCTTATGATTGATATATAATAGTGGGACAGATGCAAATCAGGTTATCAAGCTGATGAACCCGTGGTTAGAAAAGTCTGCAAAATAACAAAATAAAGCTAGTTTTCATTGGGAAATGTAAAAAGACAAAAACGCTTGTTTTTTTTCACTAGTGAGACCCATGCCTCCTAAGACCATCACAATGCTTAACTTTTTTTTTTTAAGGTACTTATCAGATATTACTGGATGTATTTTTGACCACTAATGACAATAAAAACCATTTGCTCTTGTATAATCTATGTGGCCTGCGTTCAGGCATAGAAAATAACGTGCAGCCAATCACAAGCATACAAGGTAAAGACAGACCAATCAGATGCATGTTGGTATCTCAGAGCAATACCAACAGATTCCTAATACAAGCCATTTAATAGCATGGTAGTTTATTCTAGAAATATCACACTAAAGCAAGCAACCCATTTAATTCGAGGCATGATGTAGTAATACGACAGCACAAAGTCCATCACGTGCCGTAGGTTCGCTCTGTTCCCGTATATCATGTACTGACCGATTTAAGTACTGGTTATGTGAATTTACTATATCATGTGTCAGTCCAAAGACAGGCTGTAAAGAAATCACTATTTTTGGCTGACTTATTAACCAAACTCAAGATCTATAAAAATACAAATGGCAGCTGCCCTAATGAACCGTCTTCAAATAAGTCACCAATACATCTCTTCCATCATATAGAAAATATATAACCAAGGCTACCCCTGGAATATACCATTCGCACTAACCCAAATTCAGAAATGTATGTATATTCATGATGTGATACAAACACATACATGGCAGCTGCAGCCACTAACGATACCGCATAGATACATTGATTAAGACATTGATTAATAAATTGATTATATGTGGAAAGCAGGAAAAGGGAAATCTGTTTTACTTGCCAGTGCAATATGACAAAAGGTCACACAAAGTGTTAATATAGGAATACATAAAGTGATTTGCTTACAAAGAGATGTATTTACTCTAGAATAAATAAAATAAAAAAGCTACGTTTTAATCACACTTCATTCAGTTATTACATGTAACATTATTGCCATCAGTGGATTAAACTCACAGGTGATGCAAATTATACCAATTGTGTGTGTGTGTGTGTATATATATATATATATATATATATATATATATATATAATATACACACATACACACACTTACAGTATGTAGAAATCATCTACATGCTAAGGCACACCAGGACTTTTAAAACCAAAAGCCAAATACCAAGGATTTCTATATAAACCCTACATTTAAAAGAAATGGCTTTTTATTTAAAACCCTTGGTATGCCGACACTTCAAAATTATAGCTTTCAGCCGAGGGGCAGCACCCAGGCATACACAATCTCTTCTACATTATAATATATGGACATTGTTAAGCACTGCAGAATATTATGCAGTGTGTGAGAGTGTATATATATATATATATATATATATACATATACAGTTATGGAATATTGAGAATTATGGATTTAGTTGAACAGAAACATATTCCTGTGAACGGGGATGTGCGACACTGTATGGCTCTAATCCTTTCACGAGCAAGAAAACAAAAACAATAGTATTTACACGACGTCAACGTTTTGCAGAAGACGGCGCTGAGCAGCTAGATTCGGAAATAAATCAATCCCTATAGAAAAAGAATGGGGATTTTGGGCAGATTTTAACACAAATTATTCCAAGAGCGGTTAGGGCTTGATGCAAAAGTGTCTGGCTTTAAGCCAGCGGCACTCACTAGAGGGTATATGGAGTCATTAAGAGAAAACGAGCATTTAAATGAGAGGGGTCTCCGGAGCGACAGGGATGATGGGTGGAAGAGGCTACGACGGGAATGCACAGGAATAATGCGCAGGGAAATGCCTCATTATGGTGGATGTGTCCTCCTATATCCTCTCCCACCCTCATATGCACACTGCCTGTGGATCATACGCCATTGCCACAGTTAACCCACTGGCTGCCAAGATGTAAGCCTAGAAGCCTATGATAACACTTATAGTAAATAATGAAAAGGTCAGCTGATTTAATGTCACCTAATAAGGGCCACCCCATCAGGGACAAGCATCTCAATCACGGTGAGGGGGATCAAAGAGATCAATGAGGGCTGGATATTGCTGAAAATCCCTGGACAGGGCAAGGCTAGGGCAAAAGCTGCCCTCCAGCTGTCAACGCACTACAAGTCCCATCAGCCCCCAGCAGGAGATGAAGGAATTGTTGTCAGCAGGTGCTAAACCAACAACAGCAGCCGCTATACATGTCACACGTATGTACACAATAACCACACGTTACACACCACAGGCCGTTCCTCACACTCTCATGACACACAGCACAAAATACATTTATCATGCCAGGAGCAGACTGTCACAGGCGGCGGCTGCACCCAGCAAAGGGCGGAGGTGAGAAGAGGAGTAAAGGCTCCTCCAAGGCCCGCAGGCCCGAATGTATATAACCTGTCATCCCCCTCCTCCCTCTGCAATGCGGCTCTGAAATCGGGGACCGCCACTGACCCACCCCGGGCCGCCCGTCCCCAAACAGCCCTCACCATGTTGGCTGCTCTGTGGTGACTGCCTGACGCTCGGTGCTTGCTTGGTCTCGAGTTATGCCGTCACTGACTTAGCACTCGCCGTAGCCGGTAACGGAGCCGCTCTGCGCTCCAGACGGTACAGACACTGAGCCACAGCGTCGGAGAATGATAAGGAAGGAGGGAGAGCGAGCGGTAGCGGATGGGCGGGAGGGGGTGGAGACTGCCTGGCCGCGTCATATAAAGAAGGGTGGAGAATGCAGGCGCGATGTCCGGGTACTCGGCTGAGACGTCACGCATCCTATAGCTCGCGCGCGGACGCAATCGCGACAAGCGATGCCACGTTCAGAGCAAAGAGTATTAAACACTAAAGACATGCCCGAACAGTAAAAACACGTCCAAATATTGCAACCACAGCTTAATGGCTACCATATGATACAACCAACTACTATCACTGTCGGAATCAACGATTCATTTAGCGATTTTGAACAGACTATCAAAATAGCCCCTGAAAGGGGTGCGGGATATAACTAATGATGTTATGTCTCTTGTGTATTGAACTGACATCTCTCCTATCGTCGTGGTTTTGCTTTCGAACGCCATGCTTGTTGAGGGAAGTCAATTTCTGAATAATTATTACAGGGCGATGCTGGATACCGTACGGAGCAGCCTCGCAGCCATTCCTAATGTACAAAATAACAAGAGACCGGTGATTTATCTAAACGCCATTGGAAAGGTGGCATTTTGGTTTCATGCTATTTGACAGCCGGGAGGGGCCCATCCTGCCAGGAGTGGGAGGGGCTTTGCTGCAATTTCGAAGAGGCTGCGGCATGGGGCTGTCGGGATTGTGTCGGTGGCCATACTTGAGCCATAATTGTCTCCGTTGTAAGGGAAGTCGTTGAAACAGCGAATGGCTGTACGGTTTAATACGCTTTTTATGGCGACCGTTATCTCGGGACTCCCGCCAAAATGTAGAGTCCATCGCTGATCCGTTACCGTGTTATAACTATAATAGGAGAGCACAGCCATTTCTCCGGGGGACATAACGTTTAGCACGTTGTTGATCAGCTCATGCGAAGTGCTGCCCTGCGGTGCGTGGAATGTATAAGTTCCTGGAATAGAGTTCCGCATACTGCAGGCCTGCGCTGTACATGTGCTGGTCAACAACATGTGAAGTGTACACTATATGTGCATACAATTACACACAGGCAGCCATCTCCATAGGCAAACATTGGCAGTAGAATGGGTCCTGCTGAAGAGCTCGGTGACTGTAAACATGGCAGTGTCATAGGATGCCACCTTTGTCACAAGTCAGTTCATGAAACATCTGCCCCGGTCACAAATATTGTGATGTTGATGTGACCGAAGCAACCGCCAAGAGAGAGTAGAGCGTGCGCACTTACAGAGCGGGCCGCTGAAGCCTGTAACCTGTCCTCTGTAGCATCTCTCACTACAGAGTTCCTAACTGCATCTGGCTGTAACATCAGCACAAGCGCTGTGTGTCAGGAGCTTCGTGAAATGGGTTTCCATGGCTGAGCAGCCGCACATAACCCAAAGCTCAATGCCAGGTGTCAGCTGGAGTGGCGTAAAGCACACGGCCACTGGATTCTGGAGCAGTGGTTCTATGGAGAGATGAATCTGGCTTTAGCTATGCATAGTGCCTACTGTAAAGTTTGGTGGTCCAGGGCTTTTCATATGGGTTTGGGCTCCTTAGTCCCAGTGAATGGTAGTTCCAGCATGACTATGCCCCTGTGCACAAAACAATGTCCTCAAAGTCATGGTTTGACGAGTTTGGAGTGGAGGAACACGAATGTCCTTAGCCCCATAGGCAGACATTTCATGGAGTGGCAAAGATTGCATCCTATGAGCTCTTCGGTATGACTCGCTGTACTGCCAATGTATGTGTTTGGCAATAGCTGCCTATGTGCTTGATTTTATATACCTGATACAGATGAATTCTGTGTATGTTAGCAACACAATATCATAATTCACGAACGTACTACTGCTAGTTACTGCACTGAGCAAAATAAGAGCTGTATGAAGGACTATGAGATACAACGTTACTTTAAAAGACTTCCATCATCTTTTTTGGATGTCGTGCAACTCAAATGAATCCAGAGTCATGTTTAGAAGCTAGCGAGGGTTGGCAAGCAGGTCATAAAAGCCTTCCTGGGCCACTCTGACCTGAAGAATTACCGTATTGGCTCGAATATAGGCCGCACTTTTTTCCCCCACTTTAAGTTTTTAAAGTGGGGGTGCGGCCTATATTCGGGCTCTAGCGGCCGACGCCCGGGACATGCAGTCCCGGGCGCCGGGCAGGCAGCGGGGTTAAGATACAGATCCCCCGCAGCGGTGCAGGGGACCTGCATCCTTCTCTGCTCAGACAGCCTCCCCTGCCAGCACTTCCCACGGGGGGGGGGTGCCGGCACGGGAGGTTATCTAAGCGTTTTACCTCTGCCCACCCCCGACTTACCGGAGCAGACTCCCGGGTGTCTTGCGGGGCCGGCGGGAGACATTTACGCAATACGCAAATGCAACTTCCGGTAACGGTACCGGAAGTTGCATACGCGTATTGCGTAGATGTCCCTCGCCGGCCCTGAAGACACCCGGGAGTCTGCTCCGGTAAGTCGAGGAGGGGGGGCAGAGGAGGACAGCGGCAGCGTATCGCGGGGAGGGAGGACAGCGGCAGCGTATCGCGGGGAGGGAGGACAGCGGCAGCGGATCTCGGGGAGGGAGGACAGCGGCAGCGGATCTCGGGGAGGGAGGGAGGGCAGCGGATCTCGGGGAGGGAGGGCAGCGGATCTCGGGGAGGGAGCGCAGCGGATCGCGGGGAGGGAGGACAGCGGCAGCGTATCGCGGGGAGGGAGGACAGTGGCAGCGTATCGCGGGGAGGGAGGACAGTGGCAGTGTATCGCGGGGAGGGAGGACAGTGGCAGTATATCTCGGGGAGGGAGGACAGCGGCAGCGTATCTCGGGGAGGGAGGACAGTGGCAGCGTATCTCGGGGAGGGAGGACAGCGGCAGCGTATCTCGGGGAGGGAGGACAGCGGCAGCGTATCTCGGGGAGGGAGGACAGTGGCAGCATGTTTTTTTTGGTGCTTTTTTAAAGAAAAAAAACTTTTTCTTTAAAAAAGCACCAAACTTTTAGGGTGCGGCCTATATACGGGGGCGGCCTATATCCGAGCCAATACGGTAGTTCCACTACCAATGCAATTATTTGTATTTTATATGTAATTCTTCAAGAATGCCTTTTATGGGCTTTCTTTGGAGCGCCTTTTGTCTCCCAGACTGAACGTTGCCAGCCTTGCCCTGTTTAAAGACCCAGTCCCTGCTTTTTCCCTGTGCTTTCTTAAAGCACAGCATCCTTCAATGGTAGCGGCAGGTACCAAATAGACAGAATCATCACCTTTTGTTCTTTCATCATTCTGTGCACAAATTAAAGTGGACATGTTTGTTTTCTAATGCAAATTACAGTATTTATGGTGCAAAATAAGACATAAAAAATCTATTTTATTTCATTTTTTCACCTACCTGATGTTTGTTAGCGGAACTTAGTCCTGTCTTTAGCATCGTCTATTTGTACAGAAGCAGTAGAGGACCATGTACTGTGGTATAGAGACCACTTTGTCAGAAGGGCTCTCACACGGTATTTGGTGTAGATGCCTCCTGCTGGAAATAACATATATTTGAGGTAGACTTCATTATCAATAAAGCATACCTACCAAGTGTCCCATTTGAAGTGGGACAGATCCAATTGGAGTATTGTCACACCAAATTGTCTTCCTTTTTCTGCTTTTGCAGACAGTGGAGATCATCTTCGATGGGAAAGGCTACGGCACATGTGCAGGAAGCATACTTAAGTATGCTTCCTGATTTCAGTACAGGGAACCAGGGGGAGGAGGAAAATGGGACAATTCACTTTTCATGTTTAACTTAAGAATACTAATTGAGTTCCGTTACACCCTGGGTCCAAGCAAAATTGGCTTTAATATACACTAAAGTGTGCTTACGTTGATTTAGTTTGTTACATTCAGGCTTAGTCATCGTACAATGCTGTGAAATACGATGATACTTTATGACTCAATAAAAAATAAGAATTAGTGTTTGGTGGGGATATTTGTGTGATATCTTTGCTACCTATGATGGACTGTCAGGGATCCCTGTCATGTCTAACTAACCTAAGAACTTAAAGGTCTGATGATAACACATACAACTTGGCATTTTATCGGATACATTGTTGTGTTATAGTTGGTAATTGCCCCAAGAAGGTTTTTTTTTGCATTCTTTTGGATCAACTTTAGAACTAGGTATGTGTGAAAGGTTGAACTTTGATTTGCAAAGTGGTTTTTCACTGTCCCCGTACTCAGTCCAATTTGCTGACTTGCAGCTTGCTGTAATTACACACAGCATTATAACCAGCATTCTGAGTATTGATAAATGCCCAGACCATTCCCAGAAAAGGGTTTTTTAACATACATAATTTTGTCTCATTCCTGATTTTTGCTGGGAACTCTTAATTGTTATGAAACAAAAAAGCAGACACCATTAAATTCTTCACCATAGAAACTGAAAAAGGCTTCTTAAACGTGTCTATGTTGTTTTATGTGAGTAGACCTTCATGGGAATTAATACAATGACAGATCTGCTGACGTTGATATACTTAACATACTACTAATACAGTGTAATTCAAGTTCTGTTTAAGTGGAACAGCACCTTTAACTGCCAATGCAAATGTCAGCCACTAACACACCGAGATTTAACAAGGTACAAGACGGAAGTTTATTTCAATGGAGTAGAAATGTTAGAACAAAAATTCATGATCTAAAACTAGAAGGTTAGAGGCTTAGCTGTAAGGAAGTTTTACTTTGCATATAAAGTGGTAGGTTAATGGAACTGCCTCCCAGCAAAAGTGGTAGAGGCTAATAGAGTTTGGGAATTTGAACATGCAAGGGATCGGCGTATGGCTCCTGAATCTAAGACAAGAGTAAGGACTGATTAAGGTCTGTTTGCAAAGTGATGTTATCACCATAGCAACCAATGCAATGGAAGAGCATCTTCAATTAGCTTATATATATATATATATATATATATATATATATATATATATATATATATATATATATATATATATATACATATATATATATATATATACATAACCAGCATTGTGGTTTATTGTAATACAAGACCTAAGTGAAATATTTATGGAAAAGCATATAAAAAAATATATATGAAGTATAATTTCGCACTTACCAGTATGCACTATGATCGATTAGGCTTCTAACCTGTGTGGACAAAGAATGCAGTCTACCCACATAACCATTCACCCAGTGAGGTCTGAGCTTGTTTACTTCTCATTTATATCTTTCTTTGGATTTTTATGTGTAAACCCAACCCACCAAACTGGTAGCCAGCATGTTCCATTTGCCATAAACCAGCTCTTACCACACATGAGCAGTTTTGATTCAATCTTAATTCTACAACAGGAAGGGAACAGTGAACCATAACAATTAAAATGAAGGAATAAATAAATGGTGTGACTGCTGGACAAACAGCATTGAAAATATATGACGGTGTAATAAAAATAAAAAATAATATGGAAATACCGTTATTGCTAAGGTTCTAAATGCTTCTATAAGCTATAATTGACCCAGTAATTGAAATGGATCCACTGTTGAGTTTGATGGGCTCTGAAGCAATAGTACTTGCTAGAATATAAGGTGCTGTGAGAAAGTATTTGCCCCTTCCCATGTCCTATGTTTTTCTTTTTGGCACTCAACGGGAGTATCGGCAGCCAATCACAGTGTTCAGTTAGAATACATGCACTTGGCTGACGTTACTCCCTTTGATTTTAATGGGAGTGTTACAGTGTGTGTGAAGATGGTGTGCTTAAGTATGCTTTGTGCGTTCAGTAGAGACAATAAGGGGATGGAAGTAACAGAAGTCACATTTTTTCCAGTATGCATTTTACATTAGGGCTACTTCAAAACAGTTAAAATGTTTAGCACAATTTTAGATCAAAGTGTTTTTTTTCTTAACAAAATATATTTTCACTTATATTAAAAAAGCTTTGTTTTATAAAAATTGCTTTTTTTTTTAAAAGCCAGGAGATATGTCTTCATTTGACATATGTGGACAGTCAAGTAGACAACAGGAAAGGTTGCTGAGGAGTTGTGGTTTCAAGTCCACTTTATTAAGAATTATGAAAGAGCAACCCTGACAAGTTTCTCATGCAAGGAGGCAGTGAACTAGACCCGTATACATTAGTTTACTGATTTAACTATGCACTATATAGGGCAACGTAGGCTTCATGCACAAGGAATTAAATGGGGCTATCCCTTCATCATACATATTCAATATATAGAGCTAGAAGACTGGCCTTCACACTCCTGGTTTAGAGAATAAATTGTCTCTATAATGTATCATTCAACTAAACCTTAGACTATGAACATTTAATAAAATATATTTCTGGCAATATACTTACTGTATTATTATATACCGTACTCTTTCTTAGTATGTTCATATTGTTCCTTGTACCAAACTTCAAATAAAATATAATCTGGAGAGAAATGGTTCCGCTGATGAAAAATATATTTAAACTTAGGGTTAGTACTAAGGGAACATCAGATTTCTCAAATAAGAAAGGTTAGTTCCCATGGAAATAATTGAGATTACTGTGCCAACACAAGACGGACATCTAATTATACTGAACACAGTTTTACAGGAGGTTTTGGCAAATAAATCTGAATCAAATCCACACAAGCCCATATAAGTTAAATATTAACAGGACATTTACAAGGCAGCAAAAAGATTATTCCTTAGGGCAATGTCTTACAGAATTAATTTCATCTTTAGGTTCAGTCTGGGAACAATGCAATCACATAACTTTAGATAACCCTGAAGTAATAGCAGGAACGATCAGGAAATAACTGTAGGTAGAACAATTTGACACAGAAGGGCTGGAAGCAACAAGTAAAGGAGTGGCATTGAAGGCAGGTAAATGTGGACAGTTCCACAACATCTGGTAATACAGAATACATTATGAATCAATGAGATTCGGACTTGGCAATTAGAAACGTCAAAACTTAGGACCTGTCCCTGTACCTCTGCCAAACTACTTGCGCCTGATATTCTGCATGCTGTACAAGAAATGGTACATCAGTATATAAACACATGTACAGTTCTGAAGAACGTAACATTTTGTGTAGTATCCGCACAAGAACTGTGCCATGAGGACATTTGGAATTGTGATATTGCCTCTGGAGTTCTCAGAGGCATATTATGGCCAAAGCCAACTAGGCTTAGACCTAGGGTGCCAGATCCAGGGAGGGGAGCAGCCATTGTGCAATCAGGCTCCCTGATGTGCTGCTGCTCATTCAGATCTTCAAAACAGGCCCATTTACACCATGGATGACTGTACCTAACCAGTACAGCCTCCATAACATGCTGTACCCAGCACATCCTAAATAGGTGGAGATCTGGGACATAACATCATATCCAGGAGCTCAGCAGTTGGGATGGTGTCCACAGAGGGGGTGGTTGAGGGTGCTGCCCTGGGTCAAGATAAATACGATACTGAATGGAGTTACTGGAACATTCCTGGAGAGGTTTTACTGTATTTCATTTTGTTGTTCAGGAAATCTTCTTTTCCCCAGCTTCTCATACATATCTCTTTCACACAAGATGCTAGCATAATTTATGTACTTCCATCAAATCATTAAAGTTTAATATCTCCATTAGTCTATAAGCATAAGGTACTGATAAAAGCGTTTTCTTGGCACATACTTATTGTTTTAAGGCGTAAGGGTATCATTAGGTCACGTAAATTATGATAAATAATGTATACTTAGCAGTGTTTGTGGAAGTTCAACTGGAACACCTACCATCTCTCCTTATACTACATTTGCATAAAAAAGCTAGAACTATATTTCTGAGCCACAACAGAATAGAGTTAGTCTCCAGATATGTTGATTGTTTAATAGGGTGTAAGTGGACCTGATAATAAGCTGTCTCCTGTGTAACTTATAAATCACATACAGCACAAATAGTAAATGGAAGCAGGAGTGCATATCATGTAATTAGTTAACATCAATTATAATCAACTGATAGCTATGCATGCGGACTTGATAGTCTTTTGTTGGATAAGGAAAAACTATGCACATGTATATATTGTTCTCTTTAAAATCATTCATAAATATCTGATTGTTATCAGTAGCTGTGATTCCCGCTGAAGATATATCATACACACAAGCAATCATGTTTGAAGTACAGCAGATTCAGCTACATACTGGAATGGATAAGATCCGGGGTTAGGCACCAAAACTGCTCATGGAGGACATCAACTGGGGTCTGTGGTGGACAATTAAATGATGTTCTATGGACCATCACAAATCTTGTCACGGCCACTGGTGTCCTTGTATGGACACTTCACCTATCCCTAGTGAGATCTCTCCATTTATATAACCTTCTATGTGTTTTGAATACCTGATGGCTGGAGATTATGTATACAATGGATGGACCCTTTCCACCGGCTTTTTTCATAACTACTTAAGCAGGAGGCATTACACACTATTTATCTTTGCAACTTAGTGATTTTCTGAACTACAGAAATACTTTTGATTATGGATTATTTTGACTCACTGGACTATTACAACTAATGAATTTATATTATTACAAAGAAATTATTACTCTGGACTATTATCAATAAATTGGGTTGCTGAATGACTTAATTATTTCAGTGGATACATAATTGCTATTTGTTAAAGGAGTGGATTCAATTCCACTTTCTTAAAAGAGAAATTATATTTAAACTCTGATATCATTATCATCAGTAATACATTAGAATTAAGGAATAACTCAATATATATTTTTTATAATTTTTATTTTGCATTTTTGGGGGGGTCCCACTTGTTTACATTTTTTTATATAGCTATAGATATCCCAATTAATTATTATTTGTTGATTTATATACAGTATAATATGAATTAATTTGTGATGTTTCTGACTTATTTATTAAAATAATATTTTATTACTTATCTGAATATATTAAAATGAATTATATGAAGTGGGAGTTCATGGGTCTTCCTCATCGATCCAAAATACAGCGTGTGTTTTCACCGCTCCCTCGCGATGTTTCTGTCAATTGGTGCTGGGTCCCAGGAGTAGAGATGAGTAGAAGAGTAGAGATGAGTAGACGAGGTAGAAAGAGAACAAAGATTGGGAAATGGGGAGAAATAAGGAATAAGGGGAGAGATAATGAATTAGAGGAATGATCGGGACAAAGTGAGGAGAGATAATGCAAAATAAGAGAGGTAGAGATAAAGAGGAGAAGAGGCAAAGAAAAAAAAGATAAAGGGAAAAGGTAGATATGAGATAAGGAGAAAGGAGTGACATAATGAGAGATAAGAGGAATGAGATAATGAGAAATGGAGGAGAAAAGGGAGAGATGTGATAAAGAAAATGACAGAGATAATGAGAAAGGGTAGAGATAATAGGGGGTAATGAGAGATGGCCAGAAACGAGAGATTATGAGAAAGGAGAGAGAGTGTGTTTGTGTTTAAAAGTGTTTGTATGTTAGGCCAAGTATGTCTAAGGGCAAGCAAGTGTGTAGATGCAAGGGCAAGTGTAAGCCAGGTTGTTTATGTATAAGGGCAAGTGTGAATGTGCATGTATGGGCAGGCTTGTGTACCGGCATTTGTAAGGGTAGAGTATATGTGTGTATTTTGACAATTACTATCAATTACTATTTTGGGCCTGAAGGGTATATAATGAATAATGGGTGCACCTGAGCCAGACTGAGAGGGGTCCTGTGAATGCAATCTGGGCATATCCTATGTGTGCAATATGAGTGCTGGGCAGGTCCTCTGGATGCAATCTAAAAATCGTTACATGAGAAAATATTTTTCCTTTTTATCCTTCACCTTTGGGCCCCAAAAGCCTGTATCTGCCTATGCACACATCCCTCATATCCCTAGACTTTGGTTGCCATGCTTAGCTCCTCAACAGCAGTTTATCAGCTATAAAATACAATGTGTTGAAAATCCTGCCAGAGGTATTGGATAAAGTAGATGACAGATGCATGAACAAGTATGAGATGTGATATATAATGTTATTTAATAAATACAGATTCATATGTACACACAGGTTACTTAGATCATTACAGATATAGAAATAAATGCAGCATTAACGAGGTGCATCAAACGCGCTGGCGTGTTTTTTTCAAATGTGTTGCTAATGTAATGAATTGCCTGAAAATCTTTGGCATCTCTCCAGGATGCCTCTTGCTGTCCTCTCCAGGTTGCCAACTAGTCCTAGCAATTTTATCTGCTTTGGCACTGAGAAAATCCAGCTGCACATTAAATTATATAATTAATTATAAATGAAGCCAGCCTTCCTAATTTTTTTTTATTATTTTTGAAGCTGTTTACGGTAAAAACCAAACATGTACAAGTGAGTCCGACATTCAAAGTTTGTCTTCAACCAACTTCTAAGGTTCTACCTCTTACTGCCAAAAAAACTGACTCACAGTTTCCATTCAAGCTCTTATCAAAACTATAAACAATTGAAAGAGCGGTAAAAAAAAAATCAGACTATGTAAAGGAGGAAGGTGTGTATGCTGTGAGATATTCATAATGTTAGTGACAGGTGGTACAGTTTTTGGAAGCCATAGAGAATGTTGCTTGCCATGCTGAAGATTTTTGATGTTTTGATCACTTAGAACAACTGAAACCAGAACCAGAGCCATAACAATAAGTGGATGAGAAGGACAGATGACCGTTGTGTAGCAGAAAGCCTGGTGTGAAACAGGAATGAGCATATCTGGGATCTCTCCAGGTTTGACCTGGAGGCTTCTGGGTGAAGCAATTCTTCCTTGTGTCTCTGGGGTACTACTTTCTTTCTTTGGGCACGAGGAAGAGACAATTGCCCCCTCTTCCACCACCTCTTGAGCTGTGGGGTAGTTGGGTAATGACATAAACCTGGAGGATACCTATATTCTGGGAAACGCTATACAGTTGACAATAAAGGCACACGGGAGGTGCCATCTGGCCAGTTGCCCAATGGCCAGTATGGGGCTGGTTTTATACATTGTTACCTAACAATAACTATTAATGTCAGCAAAATTTCTGTACATTGTGAAACAATAATTAAGTTAGGGGTAAAGTATATTGCCTATTTCAAACAGATATTCGCTGGTGATTCAAGAGAAAGTATAACATATTATAATAATATTATTATAACATATTATAATATCACTTTGTGAAATGCTGCATATGTAATTTTTTTAATCAAATGATTATTATAAGAAGGTAGGATGAGCGTTCACTAGAATTGACAGTGAATAAGTGAAGTAACTTTTCTACATGTTACTTAATCTCTCAACATGAAACAAAATTACGTGCATCTGCAGCCATCAAAAATCAGCATTAAAAAAGAAGCACACGCTATATGGCTGCTCCTTAAAATATTCTTCCCAGGAACCTTTGCACGCAGAGCAAGTCAACATGAGATAACATGAGTTCTATGATTTCTGTGATAGATTTGCTGCAGGGCATACAAAAGGGCCCTGAGAATTTGAAATATGCCCCAAAATACCCTAAGGTGGGCCCTGTCCTCGGTATATATTCACGAAAGCTACAGTGTACCCTTTAAATCTCTTTAGCATCGAATGCAATTTACGACCTGAGTTAGAAAACTCTTGCTCTACTGCACCTTCCAGACCTCACGTTCCCCTGTGCATCCCGTTAGATATGAGACAAACAATGCAGTCTCTTGTGTCTTATCTATGGCTATAGTTTGTGTGCTCTCGGGTGCACAGGGAATGCCTTTAAGTTTGATTATCTGGCATAGAATCTGAAAAACAACCAGTTCAAGTGATATTAATTGTCTCTATACAATATTAATATGCATTGTAATTATTCAGCCCTATTCAATTTGTTCAGTGGGAATGCTACGTAACATAGGTACTATAGTATTAACTATATGTCACATAGATAAGAAAAAAAAATACTAGTGGAGCATACTATGAACTTTTCTAACACACCCAGGATGTAACACATGGAGCTTCTCAGCTCGCACACGCTACCAAGCAGAAATATCTGTAATTCAGGAGCTAATTCAAGCAGTAAGGAGTGTGAAAACATTCTTTCGAGTACTCAGCTGTCAGGTGACACCTAGGGTCAGACATATACCTTGATTCATACAATGCTTTCCTACAATACAATAAAGAGCCATATGGAAGTCAAAAAGAGACACCCACTAAACAAATAACCTGTCCATATTCATTTACATGGAGAAACGTGATACAAATTCTGATCCAGCGAGATTTCATAATGCCGAGTCCCACTTACTATCAATAAGGACTCAAACTGGGGTATTTAGAATTCTTGGTGAGTAATCTTCCCTAACACTCTAGAACTTAATTAAGTTTGGTGGAAATACATTACCACTCCTGACACCAGTTTTATTCACATTGTCTAACAAAGATTAACACTATTTGAGTTAAGGGCTTAATTCTCATTTAAAGTAAGCTATACACATTATGTTGTGTATGACGTAGGTCCATTAGACGTATTTAATATCTGAAATTACATTTACATGATAAACATACTAGCAGTCTCTAACTTTTGGTTGCATGCTCCAAATGCTGGGCTGGATTGCTCCAGGGCCCTGGCGTTCTGAGGGCCCTGGCCCATACTGACAATCATCCCATGAAGCGGTGATCTGATCAGGCCCCTTATTGAGAAGAAATAACAGTGATGCTCCCTCACTGACACTGTGTTCCAGAAACTGATGTTGAATATATCTGTTCTATAAAGGGCCAAGAAAGTTGTACTTGCACTGATTACTGAAGGGAACAATAAGGGTGTTTTGAAACTGCATGTCATACAGAACTGCTGGTAGTCATACACAAGCCAAGCTCAAGGGAGCTCTGGAACATTATAATTTTTGAAGCAATTACATGAAGCAACTTTGTTTATTGCGCTGCTGCCCAGGCTGTTTTTCTTCTCTAGACGGGGCAAGCTGCCACCACCTGGATATGAAACACAGAGGTTGTAATGCTGACATGTAGACCTCGTTGTTCTTAAGACACCTAAGGGTCTCACAGTCTACAGCATTATACATAGTCCTTTACCAATTTACCAATGTGAGCATCCCAGATGTTTTTCTCACTTGTATATCACAACTGAAAACCCATCTTGAATACAGATGGACCATTTTTAGAACCATGTGGTTGCCTGCATTAGTGAGTAATTTGTCATTATATAGGCGATTCGATCTTGTGCTATGAAAAAAAAAGTCTTCCTGTAATGTAAGGATTTGACCTATACATTCAATACGCACATTTCTCTTTTTGGACATCTAGATAATAACACTCTGGACTAACAATGTTCTTACTACGGAATTTGTATGCCTCTTGCATACAAGAAAATCTGGAAATATACAGGTAATAGAATGGCTAGGACATATTCTATATCTATAAATGATCCATAAATTGTATGTAGTGTTTTAACAGATATTTTGGGAATGGCCAATTTACATGATTATTTCTAGATCTGTTCCGTAGATGGAAATACATATTGTACACATAAGATCAGGGAATGGCACTGGTGTTCACGCTCTAACAGACAAACCTATCTCCCTTGCCAGATACTATAACAGCAGCCAAGAAAGATGAGGCCCGGTGAGAGAAGGAGGCAAGTAACTCTATTCTCAATGCCAGCCTAGAAAACATGTCTGTACCTGAGGGATGCTTTGTTTTGTTTCTTACTACAGAAGAAGCACATAACGGGCCAACTCATATCTTTCTATTACCAGATATGAGCTAAACTCATGATACATCACATATAACTTCAGATTTTGTGGATTGGTGAGTAATATATAATATATTTGACACTTTATATAAAACAAACTGTAATAAGAAATCATCAACAGGCAATAGGAAACCATGGCTGGACGTTGGAGCTTGTGATTTCGGCTCTTCATAGATTTTATGATACACAAACATGTTATTCAGTGCAGTGAAAGAGTGACTTCCTCAGAGCAAAGAAAATGTTTGTCTTACATCCAATACAAATTTTTACAAAAATGCAAAACATATGAACATACCAATGTATATTGCCACTGTTTAATTTTAAGCAAGATAAAGTAAAACCTCACCTGCCCATACACACACATACATATACACTGCCCACACACACACACATATATACACTGCCCATACACATATCTATACTATATATATATATATACTGCCCATACAGACATATACTGTATACTCTGCCCCTACACACATACATATACACTGCCCACACACACATATACGCTGCCCATACATATATATATATATATATATATATATATATATATATATATATATATATATATATACTGCCCATACACACATATACAGTGGATATAAAACATTTACACACCCCTGTTAAAATGCCAGGTTCTTGTCCCTTAACGAAAAAATTACTGCAGTTTTTCTGAAGAAATACTGCAGTTTTTTGGACATGAAAAAACTGCAATACTGCACTTTTACTGCAGTATTACTGCACATTTACTGCAGTTTTACTGCATTTGTACTTCACTGTACTGCAGTTAGTTTTGTACGGAAGCACAAATGCAATAAAGCTGAAGTACATTGAAGAGCAACTGTAGGTTTGCAATATATATAAAAAAAAGTGCAGTAAATGTGCAGTAATACCGCAGTAAAAGTGCAGTATTACTTCAGAAAAACTGCAGTAATTTTTTGTAAGGGGTGATTTTAAAGAATGAGATGTAGGTGTGCACACCCTTAAACTAATACTTTGTTAAGCACCTTTTGATTTTATTACAGCAATCAGTCTTTTTGGGTAGGAGTCTATTAGCATGGCACATCTTGACACGGCAATATTTGCCCACTCTCCTTTGCAAAAGTGCTCCCAATCTGTCAGATTACGAGGACATCTCCTGTGCACAGCCCTCTTCAGATCACCTCACAGATGGGGTGGATGTGTGCTTTGGGTCGTAGTCATGCTGAAAGGTGAACTTTCTCTTCATCTTTTGCTTCCTAATGCGTGAAGGTTTTGCGCCAAAATTCCCTGGTATTTGGAACTGTTCATAATTCCCTCCACCCTGACTAAGGCCCCGGTTCCAGCTGAAGAAAAACAGCCCCAAAGCATGATGCTGCCACTGCCATGCTTCACTGTGGGTATGGTGTTCTTTGGGTGATGTGCAGTGTTGTGTTTTGCGCCAAACATACCTTTTGGAATTATGGCCAAAAAGTTCAACCTTGGTTTCATCAGACCATAACACATTTTCCCACGTGCTTTTTGGGGGACTTGATGTTTGTCAGCCGGGCTTGGATGTTTTTCTTTGTAAGAAAAGGCTTCCGTCTTTCCCCCTCAAAGATTTCAGTTTGTTTTGCAATTGAATTGTTAATGTTATCGGTCACATTAAAAGTGGACATGATTTATCTTTGTCTAACATCACAAGAACCTAGCATTTTAACAAGGGTGTGTAGACTTTTTATATCCACTGTATACTTTGTATACTTTGCTCATACACACACATATACACTACCCATATATATATATATATATATATATATATATATATATATATATATATATTGATAACCAGTAGGTGAAAAAAACTAGTCTTTAATAGCTGTGTATATGTATTTGGCTACCTGTCTGGAGGCTGGGTAAAGAAATAGTCAAAAAATGAAAAGGCTCTTGAGCAAATGACTGTAACTGTAATGTAAAGAGAACAGAATTTACACTTCCTGCTGGGAGAAAGAAAAAGAGATGTGATGTATTCTATTTACACACTAAATGGGTACTATATTTACTGGAGAGAAAGTCTATAGCTATCTTTTAGTGGTCAGTATATATATAGATACGGTATGAGTTGGAATCACATGAGTTCTTAAGACTGCAGTCTTTCATTACATCTGAACTGGGACATTTTCTATGTGTTGACCCACAAAAAAGTATCTGTATCTAGGGACTGGTATGTGTTCTGTTCGGCTTTAGTACCACCTTGTGGTTTTAGTTTATTAATGCAACTACATTATTGAGCTAAGGAGCAGACAAAACTTCAATAAGAAAGTGCACTCCTTCATTTGTGAGTTTCTGGCTGTGTGCCAGCAGTTATTGTCGGGGCGATACGAGCAGTGCTAGCGTAGTTCTGTTAGTTAGTTTGCCAGTAGAGCAATGTGTGCTTGGTAGGTAGTTAGTTGAAGCAAAGGAGTATAAAACCTTTCAACATTTTGCATGTTAGGACCAAATGGCATAAGAAAAATGTCCCTTGCACTACACGGCCAACAGCCACCAATTGACGTGTGACCACTGGCTGGATACTCTATGCTCGTACACTCTAGTAACATGTGGCCTCTGCCTGCACACTACAGCACCAAATCTGTCAACGGAGTGGCAACAGTGTTTAGTCATTGACCATTTGCATGGTTTGCCATATGGCCAGTCTGGGCCTGTTGTCCTTAGTTCAGACTTTTACCTGCATGAATAAGCTGCAGACGATCCAGTCTTTGCTCCACTTGTAAGCTACTTTTCTCACTCAAACATTGAGGGGCAGTAGAAGACAGCGGCGACGTCAGATGTCCCATACATGAGGTGTTGGGCACCATTTATCGAAAATGTTTACTTGATTACAACATACACAACTTTGTGTGATGAAATCAGTGCAGTGTTCCGATCTCTTGGTGGCTTCCAGGTTGTGAGGAGCAGCTTAATTAGTACCAGACCACGCATAGGTAAGTTCTTGTGTGACACATATAACAGATAATGTCTAGACTATGTTTTTGTCAAGGACATATATCTGTATATTTCAAATCTTTCTGTATGGCAAATATAATACAGACCTTTGCCTTACCTCCCGGGTCTGAGTGGTGATGACGAAGTGGTCCTGGCACTTTAAGGGCAACAGCCGTCTGAAGAAGTAAGTGTGGCCGATGGCTGGATATACCTGGAGCAGATCAGATGAGTGTGTGTGGTGCCTGCCACCCACTGGACATTTGCACGTTGTGCTAGATGGCTAGTCTAGGATTGCTTACCTCTGTTGTCTTGCCAACTTCGTACCTGTAATGCACTGCACCTTTGGCATTTATTTAAGGGAGGGTGAGAACAAATGGATAAATTTTCATGCTCTGACATATGTCGTGCAAGTCATACTTTTCAATAAAATAAAAATCATAAATGAAGACCGGAAATGTTTTGGTAACATGTTTTAAAATAGTGAATGTTTTCAATGGGTCAGAATTAGGTAACATAGTAACATAGTAACATAGTTCATAAGGTTGAAAAAAGACCATCAAGTTCAACCTATATACATATTGTGTCCCTACCGTGTTGATCCAGAGGAAGGCAAAAAACCCTTATGAAGCAGATGCCAATTGCCCCATACCAGGGGGAAAATTCCTTCCTCAATCCAACTCACAGACTTAACTATTCAATCATTCAACAGAATGACACCAGGTGGCGATGTTCTGAAAATATCCTGAAACTTAAAGAAAAAAAAGGCAATGCTGTCATGACGCATTTCATTAATGCTTTTCCTGTTCTCCTTTTTACATTACATTAGTAACTGAACTGTCAATACCACATAGGTATTTGTGGTTCTATAAAAAAGGAGGATTGGAACAATTCAATATTGGTACTTAAGTGAAAAGAATAAATACACATGTGTAAGATGTTGTGTATAAATAAATAAGTGTATGTTTCCCTTTAAATCTGGATTTTTTTTGCTGGATTCTATAAATGCTCTGGTTGGGATTGGGTACTATGAACAAAAAAAATCTTGGCCTTATACAATGGAAGTGGAAGTGGAAAACCCTATGCAGTGGTGCTGCCCTAGGCCTAACCTTTTTGTGTGATGGATCATATTATAAAATAGCAAGGGCAAATAATGAACCCAGTGGCCAAAAGGAAATCCTTAGTAAGATGACAACATTGAAATCATTGTTCAGACACAAATGGTTCCAATAGATTTTCTCCAGGTTGTACCTTGCAAAATCTGCCTTCTAGCTATCCACCTGAACACGGGGAAGAGCCTCTTTAATGAAAAATAAAATAATATTCATTATGTGGGAATGTTAGCGCCACCTATGGGTAAACACCAAAACTGAACACCAATCTCTCACATGTACTGCTTTCTTTCACTACAAATTGGAGAATGGAGATACTGACCAGCCATACAAAACCAGGAGCTTTCTATATTACTATACTTCTTCTTCCAGAAAAATTGGGAAACCGCTTTTCAGCCTATGATTAAGTGCCTGAGAGTGTGAAACATGTAAGGCACTGTTTTTGCCACCAAGATAAGGGCACCTGTAAGTGCCAAAAATAAATGCAATTTTTTTTGCATTGGCTTCTAGTTGCCCAGTGTTGCGTTTATTTTTGGCGTGGAGTCATATTTATCTGCTATTGGCTGGCGGAAGCACCATTGACTACAGCATGCAACCTAAAGTCCAAGAGGGGCTTTCATCTTGGAATCCAATGCAAAGTGGGAGCAGTTTTGTTTTTTAAACTGTTTTTTTAGAAAGCTGCATCAGTAATTAGATTTGAGTACTGGAACTTAGAGTTGATCTACACATCTTGCATAGGGTGACTGCTGACTGCCATTAGGGCTGGGAATGAAAAGCAGGCCAGGAATTAATTTCCAGGCACCAGCCTGGTATATTTTATGGTGTGGTCAAGCTCTTTTCCATGCTATTTGCCATCCTAATAGATAGAAATAATTATTTTTAAAATCATATTAAATTGTTCCTTACCAATAACTGCAACCATAAATGTTAAAAGGCCCAATAAAGTACCTGGGGAACAAACCGCCAGCCTCTGACTTCACAAGCAACATGTCCCTCAGTGCCATCTTTGCTCCCAGACAGCATGTCTGTGCCATCTGCCCCCAAGCAGCTTGTGCCATTTTTGCACAAACATCCTTTCAGTGCCCCCTGATTGTCTGTTCCATCTTTTTCCCAAGCAGCCTGCCTATGCCATTGTTGCCCTGTCGGGCTACAGCAGGATTGGTTGGATAGCGTAGAGCAGGGTGGCCCAGCAGAAGGGTAGGAACAAAAGACAAAGTCCAAGAGGCAAATCCAAATTAGGGCAGGCAGCGAATGTGCAACAACAGGAGACAAGCCGGGTTAAGACAGGAGAGAAACACGAAGTCCAGAAAACAAAGCTGAGGCCAGGTGTCAGGAGGTCAATCAAATAGCAAGGGCAGGATATGCAAAGGGACGGGGCAGGGCGGGGCAGGGCAGGGCGGGGCAGGGCAGGGCTAGGGAAACCAGAGAGCTCAATAACTAAGCACAGACTGGAGGGTGTGCAGGGTTTTTATAATCCACAGGTAAAGTCCCTCCCACTGACTCCCAGGTGCAATCCCCCTAAGGGATTACCAGCTTCTCTCTCCACTTCCCCCATCTCTACCAATGGGATGGGGTTCACGGAGGCCAGGGCACTCCCTCCTGCTATGCCCACAATGAGGGTGCTTGTGGACTGATGACGCAGCCTGTCCTGCACTGCAGATGCGGCAGACATCGCAGGTGGCAGCGACGGAGCAACGGCATGCTGTGCAGCGTTTGCGGCAGGCGACAGTGACATGCCCCAAACAGCCTACCTGTGCTCTTATACCCTCCTAACAGCCCACCTGTAACATTTTTGCCCCCAAACAGCCTGCATGTGCCATCTTTGCCTCTCCATACATCTATGCTAACACTTATACATCCACATTTATGCTAACAAACTTATACATTCATTAATTGAATTATATAGTCACTCATTTACTCACTCATTCCTACTCCCTCCCGCTCCCCCTAACTAACCTATGGCGTTCGCAACCTCTCTTTTACCGCCCAGTAGAAGCCGGAACGCAATGAGGCCATACAATGTAGCTTAATGTGACGGTGTTGTGTTGATACTTCCCCTGGTCGGTAAAAGAGAGGTTGCCCATATGGCCCTGTGACTGTTGTTGTTATGTTACTGGGGCCTGCATTAATAACATTAGGCAGCCTCCAGGCCACATAGACATCAGCGTGGCCCCAATGCTGGCAAGTCCAGCCCAGGCTGCCATACTTTGACCCTCTATCTCCATTATACACAAGCCATAGATTAAGAAAAAACTCTCTACCGTAGGAAGGATGCAGCCCTCTAGAACATAAAAACGTATGTATAAAGTGGGTTATTGTTCAGCAGTGGCAGCTACTGTGTGTTTTTTACACACTAGCACTCATAATTATTATGCTTTGTGCAGGGCTGGATTGCTGATGAGGGTGGCCCTGGTACCTTAAGGCCAGCAGCCACCTGATGATATAAGTGCGGATGACATCTGGATACGCTTGGCCGCACACTACCTTTTGCAGCTTACACAGTGTGTGACAGGGCATATCCAGCTGCTGGTTGTAAATTTGCGGTCCCCTCAAAATAACACATAGCCATTAATGTCTAAACCTTGGCAACAAAAATGAGTACACCTCTAAGTGGAAATGTCCAAATTGGGCCCAACGTGTCAAAATCTTGTGTGGCCACCATTATTATTTTCCAGCACTGCTTTAACCTTCTTGGGCATGGAGTTCACCAGAGCTTCACAGGTTGCCACTGGAGTCCTCTTCCACTCCTCCATGATGACATCGTGGAGCTGGTGGATGTTAGACCTTGCACTCCCCCTGTTACACAGTTACACAGACTGTACACTACTTTACATTGTAGCAGAGTGTCATTTCTTCAGTGTTGTCACATGAAAAGATATAATAAAATATTTACAAAAATGTGGGGGTGTACTCACTTTTGTGAGATACAGTATATAAACATTACTGTTTACAAAGCAACCAGACAGCTGGGAAAGAAAAAGAAATAGATGAATTAATGAACCTTAGCATTCATGATTATTTATAGTGGAGTGTAGGGATCACCCCAGCATTCCAGATCATTGTTCATGGGGTGCAGGTATCACCCCAGTATTTCATATTATTAATTGTGTGCAAATATCACCCCATTATTACAGATTATTCCTGAAGGGGTGCACGGATAACCCCAGTATTTAAGATTATTGCTGAAGGGGTGCAGGTATCACCCCAGTATTTCAAATTATTAATTGTGTGCAAATATCACCCCATTATTACAGATTATTCCTGAAGGGGTGCACGGATAACCCCAGTATTTAAGATTATTGCTGAAGGGGTGCAGGTATCACCCCAGTATTTCATATTAATTGTGTGCAAATATCACCCCATTATTACAGATTATTCCTGAAGGGGTGCAAGGATAACCCCAGTATTTAAGATAATTGCTGAAGGGGTGCAGGTATCACCCCAGTATTTAAGATAATTGCTGAAGGGGTGCAGGTATCACCCCAGTATTTCATATTATTGTGTGCAAATATCATCCCATAGATTCAGATCATTGCTCATGGGGTGCAGGGATCACCCCAGTATTCCAGATTAATGCTGATTGGGTGCAGGGATCACCCAATCAATTTAGATTATTGCTCATGGGGTTCAGGGATCACCCCTTTAATTAAGATCATTACTGATTGTGTGGACAGTTCACCCCATTATTCCATATTAATGCTGAAGGGGTGCTGGTGATCACTCACTTCAGATCATTGCTGATGGGGTCAGGTATCACCCAGTTGATTCAGATCACTGCTCACTGGGTATTCCAGATTATTGCTGAAGGGGCTCAGGGATCACCCCAGTATTTCAGATTATTGCTGGTAGGGTGCAGGGATCACCCCATTGATTAAGATCATTGCTGATGGAGTGCAGGGATCACCCCACTGATTTAGATCATTGCTGATGGAGTGCAGGGATCACCCCACTGATTTAGATCATTGCTGATGAAGTGCAGGGATCACCCCACTGATTTAGATCATTGCTGATGGAGTGCAGGGATCACCCCACTGATTTAGATCATTGCTGATGGAGTGCAGGGATCACCCCACTGATTTAGATCATTGCTGATGAAGTGCAGGGATTCCTTGGGATTGCTGAATCCTTCCTCCTCCTGTTGAAGGCAGCCGTCTTCCTCCTTATCTCTCCGTTGTGAGGCTGTGCATGCAGGGAGGAGACCCAGCCTCCCTCCCCCTTCCTGCAGATTGTGGAGTAATTCTGCAGTCGGTGGAGGATTAAAGTACACAGAGAGCCAGTGGATTGTGTCTGCCAATCTGGAACCGCATTGAATGGATCGCTCCTCCTGAGCCAGGCTCGCTGGTCCCATAGGGAAGCCTCTGATCCTCCCCAACCACCCAGCCCAGCTGTCACTGTCTTCTTCGGACTGCGAAACATGGGGGAGATCCCTAACCTGGTGAAGATCGCTGTCTCGCTTAAAATCCAGCCCAATGACGGTCCTGTGTATTTTAAGGTGGATGGGCAGAGGTTCGGCCAGAACCGAACAATCAAATTACTAACGGGAGCTAAATATAAAATCGAGGTCGTTCTCAAACCAGGAGCAATCAGGGCAAGGTAGGTCAAGCGAGGATACTATTAAAAACCCCATGTTTATTAAGGTGCAGGTTTATCTATCCTGGAGATTTCCTCCTATTGCTCCCTGATATTTAGCATTATTAGAGGATCTGCAGGAGCCATTAACCCTTTGTGCTGGATGAATGTTATAGAGGTTAACCTATTTCTCACACTGGAGATCTATAGAGAGAATAAATTAAGAAAAGTGGTTTATTATTATTGTTATTATTATTATTGTTATTTCAAAGCCCTCCTTTAAATGATTTGCTGGAGCCATTTGGCTTTCTTTTGGATTGTGCTGCCTTCTGCGTAATAACCAAAGATCAAAGACCTCTGGGCAAAGGCAGTAGGAATCTTACATGTTTTTAATGTATAGATGTCTATAACATACATTATGTTAGGGGTATATGCATAAAATACCTGTATAGATTACATTGGATTGGATACAAGGCCCATTGCAGAGGACAGCAGAAGTGATTTTTGGCTGACTGCATTAGACAGAAGGCACTGCAAGGATGATGAAACACTATAATCCAGGTTAAAGAATACAATCCAATGTCTAATGAAGGTTACGTAGTATCTGCCGGCACAATATACAGATACATTACTTTACAGTGATGCATTATTATGTATTCAGACAATAGAGAATTCATTTTGTATACTATAAATATGGTTTAAAGATGAATGTTAACTCAAGGGACCAGCAGCTATGGGTAGGGGCAGATCTTCATTCCCTAAGAGCTCAAATGATCTTGTATACTGAGTTAGATCCATTAAAATACAGGGACTGGGGTTATAGTACATACTAATGGACGCATGAGATGGAAATCCAGATTTCAGCAAAGGCAGGCACAGGGAAAGACACAAAGGGAAGGTACAGTATGTATGTATGTATGTATACTGTCAATATACCCCCCCCACACACACACACACTCTTATGTCTGAAACCATTCATGTTATATCAGGGATATGCTAAACTGAATCATTTTAAGGCAAATTTCCCTAGTGGTTATTTCAACTCTTCGATTACTTCTTTTTCAGGACATTGAATTTAGGTGGAGTGATTATACCATTGGAAGAAAAGTCCAGGGACCCCCAAGTAGCCTGCTACACAGCATTCTATGATACAGAGGGGGTGACCCACACAAAAAGTGGGGAGAGGCAACCTCTTCAAGTCATTATCCAGGTAATGAGCCATTGAGGCATATATATATATATAATGTTGTATTTATATAATGCCAAGGCAAATCTGCTGATGTTATAGTTTAATACATAAAAGAAATAGATGGTGAAAGATATTCTAGAGAATTACGATTATCAAATTGTACGTATGTAACAAAGCAGCAGAAAATACAAGAAGCGTAGTGGGTCATATAGCTAGAAGCATTCATAGCAGAAAAGAGAAAGGTGGCTATGCCACTGTACAGGTCTCTGGTCAGACCTCACCAAGGGTACCATGCACACTTCTCCAGGAGGGTACAGACAGTTTAGGGTAAGACTGTGTACAGTTCTGGAGACTCATCTCCAGAAGGATCTATACAGTCTAGAGTTTGACTGTACATTTAGGGAGACTCCATCTCCAGAAGGATCTAGACTGCCTAGAGTTTTACTGTATACATTTAGGGAGACTCCATCTCTCGAAGGATCTAGACAGCCTAGAGTTTTACTGTGTACATTTTTGGAGACCCCATCTCCAGAAGGACCTAGACAGTCTAGCGTTGTACTGGGCACATTTTTGGAGACACAGTGGTTTTAAGGTAATGAATTGAGATATAAAACCTACCCTCTTTCTTATCACAGATACTTTCATTTAATAACACTGTATTTCAGTTAGGACTCACCTCTCATGGGGTGTCTTGATGTGGCAGGTGAGCCTTATGTGTTTTGGTCAAAATATATCACCAAAGCTTCATATATACTTATTCTGTATACTTCCAGGTTTGGATTTGAATGCTGGTAATTCGTTTTTAAAATGTAATTACCGCTGTTTGATAGACACTTTAAACCCGGCCATCACATATTAATGTGATATGTGTAAGTGAAAGGTGTAGAGTGTTCAGCACCTGCCTATTCCTGCAACGTATTTAGTTTGTTTGGCCAGCAAAACAAAAAGGCACCTGGATATTATATTGTAATCAATCAATTAGGTTCTATTCATTCTTAAGGAGCAAATGACACTCAAAATAAAGCAAAAAATAAATAAAAGCATAGAAACCACACGTGTGTTTATTTAAATGACAGGCCATAAAATACAGTCTGTAGCTAAGCTGGTTAGTGAGATTACTGACTGCTTATTATTTGCTATGAGGCTTTCTTTGAGATTTTTTAACTGGAATTTTTGGCATAAGTATGATTTACCCAGAATCCATTTCTCCTCCTTTCCTTCTTGTGTGTTTTCCTCTTCTTGTTCGTTTCCCCCCTCTTTAGAAAGAAATATATAAATCAGTTTGTTCACAACAAAGTTCACCAGAATCCAAAGTTCACCAGAATGCCATTGCTGGAAAAAAATGCTCACAGAAAGAAGCTGTATAAAGAACTTCCTTGCTATAAATGCATTTTCGCTCAAAAAATAAATCATACCTTGTTACCTCCAGGACTATATTCTTTTGGCACAGATCAAACTAAGCGAGGTATCTAACCAAGTTGTGTCTCTGCAGGACAGAGCGACAGCGGTGGCCGAGCTGCTTTTCCCGTAAGCTCACCAAGGGGTTGGGAGGGCAGTTGGGTCCCCTCCTCATTGAAGAAACAGTAACAAAAAAATCCTTACTCCCCAATTTTAGTAAGTGAAAGTTGAAAGCATGGTTTCTTTCCTTGCACATGTGCTGCCATTAAAGTGAATGGGAGTAATGGCAGCCATTAGTAGCATTCAGCTAGTATGTGTGACCTTGCTCACATTAATTTGCTACCATATCAACACTAATCAAGCATTTATATTTGACATGTAGAATGTATATGTGTGAGGTGCCTGTTCACGGCTATCATTTTGCCTTTGTGCCAACTGAAATATATTAGACAACTGGTCATGACACCCTTGGAGGGAGGTTGCCTAGCTGGAAACCAACCACCTTGCAGACTCACCACTGGAGTACTTTGGTTCATAGTTTGCTAGCAGCAGTTTTCTTATTCTTATCTGTTTGGTTTGCTGTACTGAAATTCCAGATTTCTCAAATCCTGATCTCGGCTCCTGTTTTTGCCCGATTGCTGTCTGCACCAACTTTTAGCCTGATACCTGACATTCTGTATCTCTCCGTTCTTGAACCTGACTTGTCTAACTGTGTTATCCTGTCTGGGCTGTAGTGTACCTGGAGGGCTCAGGTGGATCATCAGCAAGTCCCACAGCCATTCAAACCCAAGTGCTCAACCTTAGGCTGGAGGGTAAACACTGCATTTTGGTCTTAAAGGGTACATTCATTTGCCATCTCACTTCAAGGAGTCTGTCTCCCTGGAAAGCGTCACAATATATTACACATATTTCCAAGGTCCTTGTATTTAAACACTACATTGCAGTCATGAGTTGGGTGCACACATCACAGGTTGGCAATGCCTTGTATGGATGTTAGATCAGATTTCCTTGAAGTTCCCTAAATCCAAATAATTATTCTCGGGAATGAGCATTTTATGAAAATTCCAAACCTTTTACAAGCTAAATACTAAAATTGTATAGAGCTTCTGGCCAAGTGTCATCCAAATGCTTTTATTGCCAATATCCACTGGAACCCTGAGCAATTTAAGTTACTGAAATCAAACATTAAACAGCTTTTGGTACTTGTTAGGTGATCTATACAAAACCCAATGAGAATTTGTAAAATGAAAACTTAGTTCATAGTAAATCATCAACGTGCCACTAAACCTATGAGGACTGGCTAACTTGTTGAAGTATAACCAGATTTTGGTTGTACAGAAGTCATTGTATAATCATAATCACTTCTCCCATTTAACCTCTGACAAGTAGGGTAATACTTACGGTCACATAGGTGAGCTTAATAGGCCTCTTGTGCACTGTTTTTAAGACGGCCTTACACTTGAATTGGATCTCCATCCAACTAGCACATAGCGGCTTTGATATTTATTCATGGCTCATTTAATGCTTCTTTTTAGAGTATTTTATTTTTAAAGATTTAGAATTCCTGAAGAATCAGTGAGGTTTCCAGTAGTTTAGCACATCTTCCTCTTCATTATATATTATATTTATATTTTATGATAAATGCAGGTATGTAGGTCACATTCAGATAATTATAATTAATTGCAAGATTTTCAGCACCATGGTTGTTTCATGGCTGTGTCTTTTGCGGTAGAATTAGGTAAGATGGCTGTTGAGCGGCATGAGCTGAGCCAGACACGGTGCTTGGTATATTGAACCACGTGCAAACCAAGCCAGACTGGCCTCCAAGGTCCTTGCATGCTTCAACATAGACATCTATGAGGAACTATCGTAGCGCTGGCTTAACTCGCAACTGGCTCACCCAACTATATTCTATAGTAAAGTGAGATGATCCTAAATAATGATGCCACGATGACTTAATATGGAGAAAAATGGCATAACCAAATAGCAAATAATTTCATGTAAACTTGCACCTGATTGAGACATACTACTGTGCCTCACTATATTAAACAACGGTTTGAGGTCAACTCACCGAAGGTGGCAGCCACTTAATAACCTACAGTGAATCCCCACGTGGGATTATCGCTCATTTAACATATTTGTGCCATTACAAAGATCTATGAAATCTCTATGCAAAAACAGTGGAGATCGACTATTGAGGACAGGTTGACGCTTAATAGCCTGCCCTACGGTTCATCCCTACTCAGGAGCATCTTACGTTTTATCTCACTTTTGCCATTACAGAGAAAAAAAACACAAAGCACATATCGATCTGGGCAGTTCACAACCTATACTTAGTGAGATGATCTCAAACCTTTGTTTTGTAATGTTCAAACAATTAATAATTACTTTTTTGTTGTGATTTCCTTATGAAAGTCGGTTTCCGTTATCTTTGTCTAGCCTATTAACCAACAAAAAATATATAACATATCATATGTTTTCCTCATTTACCTGAAGCATATAAAAACAAGATTTTGTTGCCATGTCAACAAAACCTCTTAGCTTATCAGCATACCTGGGAACTTCTGGCCTCCGGCTACCCGGCGCCTTCCCTTGCGGGATGCGGTCTGGACTGCCCACTGACGTCAGTGGGCGGTCCCGCTGAGGTCGGTGGGTGGTCCCGCTGAGGTCAGTGGGTGTTCCCGCTGAGGTCTGCTGGAAACACCCCTATTTCAAGGGAAAATGGGCGGGGAGCAGGGCAGCGGTGCTTGATCCGGCAATCTCTGGGTCAAACCCGGAAAGTTCCCAGGTATGCTTATCAGTGTTCTCTCCTTTGTGTCATGCAAATGGATACAAATGTCTTGGGGGGAAAATTATTAGGGAAATTAAACATGTTTGGCTTTCAACCATAGTAGGAATGATGTACCTAATATTTCTTCTTATTATTGTGTTATATTTAGTAGATTTGGGGAAACCAGAAATTATTGAGGAGCTGAAATAACCAGAAGAAAAGATCACCATGAAATATTTTGTCTAGTAGCTGTCTGATTAAAATCAGTTTCCCTCGTGCACCATCCCTTTTCTAAAATGTTCATCTGTTGGAATCAAATATCTTGGCACACTCCCAAACAGATGACTATGGCATCATGCTATGTGATCAAATAATAATAATACTAATTAGACAATGTTCATCGAAAGATACTTAATTAAAATAATTTAAAACTTTTTAGAATTCATAAATGTCTGTAAAATCATAATAATAAAGGCACCTTTCATTTAGAATGAACAATAGATGTGATTGTACTATGCACGTTGTCAACACCTCCAAGTAAAAATGCTTC
Source organism: Spea bombifrons (assembly GCF_027358695.1). Classification (NCBI taxonomy): domain Eukaryota; kingdom Metazoa; phylum Chordata; class Amphibia; order Anura; family Pelobatidae; genus Spea; species Spea bombifrons. The sequence continues at coordinate 19,485,198 of NC_071089.1, read as the reverse complement.
TGTTGTTTAATTTGTTTGCCAAACACAGCCTCTAAAGTGACTTCAAATTCCCTTTGCTCTAATTCCCAAATAATACATACATAAATACATTTCTTGCCAAGAGGAATAATAGTACCTGATATATATATATTCTTTACTAGTCTCAAACATTGTTTCCAGGGATCTATGTTTTTATTTATTTATTCATCCATATTTCTCTGCAAAACTCTGCAAAACCCAATATCTTAGTCTGTCAATTCTAGTTTTGTCATACCCTTTACTGTAAAAAGTACTGCTTAAATTGTTGGTGCTATAAAAATATTAAGTAATAATACCGTATTGGCCCGAATATAGGCCGCACTTTTTCCCCCCACTTTAAGACTTTAAAGTGGGGGTGCGGCCTATATTCGGGGTCTAGCGCCCGACGCCCGGGACATGCAGTCCCGGGCGCCGGGCAGGCAGCGGGGTTAGGATACAGATCCCCCGCAGCGGTGCAGGGGACCTGCATCCTACTGTCTGATACGCTCAGACAGCCTCCCCTGCCGGCACTTCCCACGGGGGGAGTACCGGCACGGGAGGTTGTCTAAGCGCATCGCACGGACGTTCACCGGCAGCGGCGATGCGCCGTTGCCGGTGAACGTCCACACGATGCATTTTAACCCCCCCGACTTACCAGGGCAGACTCCCGGGTGTCTTGCAGGGCCGGCGGAAGACACCTACGCAATACGCGTATACAACTTCCGGTGCCGGTGCTTCCGCTGAGTGCCGGCGCCGGGAGTTGTATACACGATGTGCATAGATGTCCCCCTCCGGCCCCGTAAGACACCCGGGAGTCTACTCTGGTAAGTTGGGGGGGGGACAGAGTGGCAGCATATCTCGGGGGGGGAGAGGACAGAGTGGCAGCGTATCTCGAGGGGGGGGGGACAGAGTGGCAGCATATCTCGAGGGGGGGGGACAAAGTGGCAGCGTATCTCGAGGGGGGGAGGACAGAGTGGCAGCATATCTCGAGGGGGGGGGACAAAGTGGCAGCGTATCTCGGGGGGGGGGGGACAGAGTGGCAGCATGTCTTTTGGTGCTTTTTTAAAGAAAAAAACTTTTTCTTTAAAAAAGCACCAAACTTTTAGGGTGCGGCCTATATACGGGGGCGGCCTATATCCGAGCCAATACGGTAATAATAATGCTAGATCAGACACGAGTCAAGGAATGTTTGTAATTTATTTTAATGGTATCTAGCTTTCATGAAATTGAAGTCTCTTCTTCAGGTATAGTTAAAGTGACAGTTTAATATCTCTGCCTCAGTTATACAATATGTATTTGTGTATATATATATATATATATATATATATATATATATATATATATATATATATATATATTACAGTACTTTATGAATATTTTATTAAGCATTCTTTAAAATGAAAGAAAAAAGTTCTTGCCACTAATTGGCTACTCTAAGCAACCAATCAGTGGCAGAAAGGGCTCCTATTAAAATCAATGAGAGAACTTTTCACAGATGCAGACTGGAGACTAAACAGAACCCTACGTGCAGTGTTGCCAGTGCTATTACTACAGGTGAGTATATCCCCCCATGCATTTGCAAAAGGGACCCCGTTTTTAAAGCAAAATAAATGAAGCTGTAACAACATGGTACATTAATAAACAGTATGAAGAAAAAAATATAAATACAGGATACTTTTAGTGATTGGGTCTGGGTACTTAAGTAGGATTTGTCTAAATGACTAAATAGTACCTTTTTTGGAACAATAGTAACTCTGTGTTAAAGTGGAATTATATACAAAAGTAAGTAAGGTATAACTAGATATATTAAAGAATGGGCTACTGGCTATAAATTATAAGAGGCAAATCCATTTTCTTAGGCTTCTACACAGATGCTGCTGAACTGAACAATAATAATGCCATAGAACGCCTATAATTAAAGGGGAAGACTCACGGAAAAATATTTTTTTTTCTTTGTGGCTTTAATATAGCACTGTATACAGTAATGTATAGTTTATTTCATTTTGTTCTAATAAACTTTATTTCTTTTTGTTTTTTTAGCTATAGAATTGCCTTTAGTATCAGTCATGTAATATTTTGGGTGGTTTTGTCTGCTTAAATCCCGGTACCATATAGATTCAGCATGGCAATGCTAATCAAACAACATAAACTTTAAAAATGAGTCTGTGTCCGACTGGGTAATTTAAAAAAAAATTAATTCAATGGGCAAGAGAGAACAGACTTTTTGAATGTGACCAAACCTCTTTGAGTTCTGCATAACTAATAAAATAAGTGGTACTATCCCTTTAATTAGAATTCCACAGATTATTCACAACATATTAGTACAAGGATGTATTTTAAGATCTATAATGTTAACACATTCGAAACACATTTTCACAACACAACACCTTCTCCATCTGTGCTGCTTCTTCCTTTACTAATGAACCATGTGTTATACTCTATTTGCAGCCTGTGAAACTGGAATAATTGCCATTTCATTTTCTTCTACCAAGAACACTTTTCATTTATTTCACATTTTGAATAATTTTGTTGTGCAGTGGGATGTGATGAAGACAACATACTTTTGGTTCAAATTTGTGTGTCAATGAACTAAATAGCCTTACCTTTGGTTATGTGATGGCTCATCTTATTGTACAGGCAAGCTCAGTGGTAGCAAAAACTTGTCCAAGTTTCATTCCAAGTACTTTATAGAAAATGTGTTCCCCGATATAGAAAACTAATATTGAATTACTTTTTATATAGCTCTTGTTGTGCAACTTGTATCTTGTATTAGGAGTGAGAATGTGCTTTCTGCAGGATAACAAGAACATAACATTTAGATGTGTACCATAAATGACCCCAACGTATTGCAACCCACATCAGAGAGCCAAAATAGAGGTGTTTTTTTGCTACAAAGTGTTTATATTGTTATTTTCCTAGTGTATATCACGTGCTTTCTTCTAGACCAGTGGTTCCCAACTAGACAAGTGGTCCCTTGTGTAAAGCATAGCTACACGTTCCCAGTAGAGATAGCAGCCGGGCATTAAGTGTCCTGCTAAAGTAATTATGGAATTATGCTGTAGAGACTTTCATTTACATTGCAGTGGAAATCACATGATATGTTTCCACAGCTCCCACACAATAAACAAAGAATCATCTCTTGTGATCTAATGCTTTAAAGTATCATGAGGTTTAGTCACTTTATAACGACGAGTCCTGGAAAACAACTAAACATATGTTTGGAAAACATAAGCTGAATGTTCGAGTTCTATTTGCAAATTTACCAAATCAAATTACTTACTGCTCTGGTACAAATGCTAGGTTTTTGTGGAAATTAAAATACCGTATATACCGGCGTATAAGACGACTTTTTAACCCCAGAAAATCTTCTTAAAAGTGGGGGGTCGTCTTATACACCGGGTACTAACTTAGAAACCCCTAAGAAATGCATCCACCGGTTACTTACCAAGCCCGAGGTTCCCACGAAGCCACCAATCTCTAGGGGAGGGGCGAGTGAAGAAGCCGCCTCCCCTGGGCCGGTCTTCAGGGCCGTGCCGAGGTAGGTGCAAGATCGTGATCTCCCCAACTAGCCCTGATCAGCAGGGCTGGTTGGGGAGATCACAACCTCCCTCTAACTAGCCCGACATTAGGGAACTCGAGGTCTGGCAGACCCCGGCTTCCCTGCTCTCTAATCACTACGCGCCGGCTATTGATGCCGAGCGCAGGGATGACGTCATGTCCCGGCGCTCGGCATCAATTGCCGGCACGTATTGATGAGGGAGCAGGGAAGCTGAGGTCTGAAGTGCCAGACCTCGCGCTCCCACAACTGGATGGAAGAAAGAAGACAGAAGATAAGGTAAGAGATGGGGAGAAAGGGGTGTGAGTGCAGTGTATGTATGTTGGTGTGATATGGTCAGTGTATTTGTAAGCTGGTGTGTGTATATATATATATATATATATATATATATATATACATACATACGTGTGTGTGTATATATATATATATATATATATATACCGTATTGGCTCGAACACTTTTTTCCCCCACTGTAAGTCTTTAAAGTGGGGGTGCGGCCTATATTCGGGGTCTAGCGCCCGACGCCCGGGACATGCAGTCCCGGGCGCCGGGCAGGCAGCGGGGTTAGGATACAGATCCCCCGCAGCGGTGCAGGGGACCTGCATCCTACTCCCCGATACGCTCAGACAGCCTCCCCTGCCAGCACTTCCCACGGGGGGGGGGGCGTGTGCCGGCACGGGAGGTTGTCTAAGTGGACAGTGGTAGCATATCTCGGGGAGGGAGGACAGTGGTAGCGTATCTCGGGGAGGGAGGACAGTGGTAGCGTATCTCGGGGAGGGAGGACAGTGGTAGCGTATCTCGGGGAGGGAGGACAGTGGTAGCATATCTCGGGGAGGGAGGACAGTGGCAGCATATCTCGGGGGGGGACAGAGTGGCAGCATGTTTTTTTGGTGCTTTTTTAAAGAAAAAAACTTTTTCTTTAAAAAAGCACCAAACTTTTAGGGTGCGGCCTATATACGGGGGCGGCCTATATCCGAGCCAATACGGTATATACATATACATGTGTGTGTAAAGGCAGGGGTGTGTGGTGAGGGCAGTGTATAAATGTGTATGTATGGACAGGCATGTGTGTATATATATATATATATATATATGTGTGTGTGTGTGTGTGTGTAAGGGCAGTGCATGTATGTATATGTCAGCAAATCAACCAGCAAATCACCGGTAAGGTACATTGCTTGCCGTGATTGGCTGGTTGTTGTAGACTGGGTAGAGGGGTAGTCTTATACGGCGAGTATAGTCCAAACTCTATATTTGAACTGTAAAAGTTGTGGGTCGTCTTATACGCCCAGTCGTCTTATACGCCGGAATATACGGTAATTTAACATTTCAACATCGACATACATTATAACAGTCCATTCTCATCGAAACCCATCACTAGAAGTGTTTGCAGAAAAATCACTATGACTGTGTATGGAGGTCCATAGTTTTATTACTATCAAAATTCTTTATGATAATATTTTCTGAAGAATATATAAAACAAACATACCGGAAAGGTTCCTTGGATCTGGTTTTACATCAATGGCCTGTTAAAAAAAAAAAAAAAGCCAGTAGTACAGTGGTATTATATAAAAAAAAAAAAAACACTTTTTAAATAGGTTAGAAGAGAATTTGTAGATAAAACAAGAGTGACAGTATAAAACTACACATTGTTTATATAATACTTCATATATATCTATGTTTCCCTTGCAAAGAGATCTAGAACTTAACTGTTATTTCTGTATATTAAAACATGAAATTCTAGTGACTCTTGTCAAAATAAAAAGGGTTAAATAAACTGTGAGTTGTATAACTGTGTTAAACGTACAATGTACTATCGATTTAGCCTGCAGGAATCTGAGATATCATGGAAGCCTAATAAGTTTTTCTTCTTGCAATTTCTTCACTGTGTTATTCATATGGATCAATTAAAACATCAGTTTTGAATTAATTAAAATATCAGATTTGCTGAATTAGGTAATATTTTGTCTAGATGGAGCTGTTCCTTTAAAAAAAAAAAACCTTGTAGTTGTTGCGTGCATTAATTATCACTCTCTTGTTCACACAGTTTGATGACATTGGGAACTTTGAGACCGTATGGCAAGTTAAGTTCTACAACTACCACAAAAGAGATCACTGTCAATGGGGCAACAGCTTCAGCAGCATTGAATATGAATGCAAACCAAATGAGACACGTAGTCTGATGTGGATCAACAAAGAGATGTTCCACTAATGGTCCACTGAATCACCAAAGCTGGACAATCTTGTGGGGATGCCACTTTAACCAGCATGAAAAAGCAGATGAAAAAAGTCAATCCAAACGGAATTAATGGAATATTATGAGCTAAAACAGCTTTTTTGACTTCAGTGCAGATACATGTTTATATTATGTATTTTCCATATGTGTTGCTAATTGTATTATTTTATAAATAATGTTGTTTAATTTATGTAATTGCTCCCTGGTTCTGTAAATCTATTTTGAAAAAAATTGTTCTTTCTCAAAAAAAAACTAGCAAGGTGTAAAAGTAGCAAATGTTTCCTAAATGGTTTATTCGGAAATTGGGGTCTATTCACTTCAACATTAAATGAGCTAAGATCATGTCAATAGTGAACGGCGTTGTAACAATTATCAACTTGCCATTTCAGTAAATTGAACTCTACTGTATATATACTGGACTATGTAACTAAATGTCAGAATTATTAGATCTAAAGTAGTGACCCTTCCAAGTTCAACATTTCTATGTACCGTATATTGGATCTGCAATAGATATTCAAGCCAAACTTACCTTATTTGTAATTTTGGTTTCCACCTGCAACCAACAGCGACATGTCCCATGGGTACTCCCAATGGATGGTGTATTATTTATTCTGTAATATATGCTTAGCTGTTATTTTCAATACTTGATTTTGCTTGTTTTTATTTATATTTTTACTTTTATTTGTCCCAAAATGTGAGCTTTACAAGGCCCTCCTTAAAGCTGGTCTGGTACTTAGATTGTTGGCCACCATGTTTACATGATAAGTAAGGTTTCCACAGCAGTCAGTTGAGAGTCAAGACCCACGGGAACTCTGTTTCTGAGTAGTTTAGTGAATAGTGAACCCCCTGAACTCGATTCTGTTGAGTTCTATCTACTGAGCTGAGCCTTGGCACTAACATTAATGGCTGAGTGAATAGAGCCCATTGTTTAAAGGGAAACTATATTGTTTTTGTGCCTTTGACCTTCTGTAGTGTACAGTACTAAAGTATCATGTAATGTTTTATTTTTTTTTATACTTTTTTGTACCATTTAATGTATTTATGTGGCTTGTGAGTGTCTGTAGTAGTGTTACCTTTCCTCCTCCTCCTCAGGTTTTGGTGCTGTCCCACTTGCTTATCTGGCTCTCTGTGTGCAATTCATAGAGTAACACGCTCAATACTTTAGGACTTTATTAACTAATTACATATACTTTAAGACCCAATCACTCAAGTTTCGTACAGTGTCCAGATGTGGGACATGCAAAATGTATTATCATTCATGGAGGAGGGACTGCTGGTGGCCATCTGTACCGTGGTCCCTTAAATTATCATCCTGCACCGAGCAGTCGGCTATCTGATGCACTAACATAATAAAACAAACTAGCTGCTAATTTAGGACGTATAATCTTCCTTGGTCATTATCAGCTGTCAGGCTCTGAAAAATTACATATCTAAATTAATTAGATTAAACTAATAAAATGGTTCCTGGAGCTGTTGTGCTTCCCATTCTACAAGAGACACAATCAGACCTCCTAGTCCCATGCAGCAAGAGCAGTATTAGGACTAATCTGTGATTTACTGCGGACACAACGTCCATTATTTTTATTCTAAGGATGCTGCGTTTGATGAGAAATATACAGACTCAAGTGCTTCAGGTTGTGTTTAAAGGTAAATAGGTTTGTTACAAATAATAAGCATAGTTTCCCTTTAAATATATCTTGTGGGTAGTGGTGTTTGTTTTGGTAAAATATAACATTGTTATCTTTTTACACCATGTGTGATGTGTATTTATTTATGAACATTTCAGAAGCATTAACAATACAGATGTATGAAGGATAAAGGGTGAATTTTATCTTGAGGATGTGTGTTAATTCATTTTTAGTGTATTAAGTACTGTTAGCCCGTAGCTGAACCTTAAAACCACTCTTTGGCTGCAGCTCCCCACCTCCTTAGTGGTCTTAATCAATTCTTGCCACTGATTGGGTGCTTGACCCAGCCAATCAGTAGCAGGAAAGCATTCACATTAAAATTAATGGGAGGGCTTCCTCAGATGCGGATGGGGTTCTGAAAAGCCCCCTGCAATGTTTGCTGAGCCATCGTTGAAGCTGACTAGCAGTAAGTAAAACCTGTGCAAGGACACGTGTTCAGCCAAACACGTCTCCTGCGTGTAAAATAGTTGGGGTGGGCAAAGGGGCGAGTGCAGGTGGGCGTGTTCTGTCCCTTTTATATTAAAAATACTGGTACTATTCATGTACATCTTGAATTAATTTCAACATTGTACCTTAAGACGACAGTATTTGGGCATTAAAGTGTTACCTGTGAAGTTCAGTTGTTTGCTGTGAAGCTGCATCAGCTGTTTTGATACCAAACAATACTCATATTTGGGCGATATGTCGAATTAGAAGCATGGTTTTCATTACACCCGTGTTTTAACTCTATTAATGTTTATTCTGTTTTCATGTCATAGCTGGGCATTTACATTACAAATGTGTCTCTTTGTGCTCCATTCCTTTACATTTCTTAAGTAGTAACTTTATTACTCATCCTAGGTTACCACCAGAGATATATTCACCTTTGGCCTAGCCCTCATCCGCCTCAGGGTAATGCCTTCTTCAAAGCTTCTAAGTACCAGGGTTTCATGTAATATTCAGGTGCACCATGTCTCACGAACCCCAAGGTACTGCATACTATGAATGCTGTGCTGACTTGGCCCATTGAGCATTGGCACACTTGGGGGCTTGATTGTCTAATAGGGGCCACCCCTTTGGACCTGTTTCCTTAGGCCTAGTCAGCCTAAACCTAAAATCAATTCTGCTTTCTCTTTCCTCTTCAAACATTACTCACTGTCTTATTTCTCTGACACCCTAATTCTCCCACATGCTCTAATTCACGTTTTTTTTGTGGTATTTTTTTTTTCAGTTAATATTGAGCTGGTCAACCACTGCAGGAAGGGTTGTGTTGACACTTCATAATAGGCAGTAAATGTGGGCAGATGAAATTATTGCTGTTTTGCATCGTTCTGCCTGTCTATGCAAAGTCCGTATTTTATCTGTTTCTAGAACCTGTCTACATGAAAGATGTCATGAGGCTTTGTGGAGATACTAATGAATTCTACAAGCCTTGTCATGGACACCGGTAGACCATCCCTGCCTCTCTGGATGTTATAGAGGCATTGATTACATTTATTTATATAGCACCAGCAGATTCCTTTTTGTATTACATACACCATCCGTTATTTCAGTATTCATGTTAAATGTTACATAGTGGGATGTGTGAATACAGTATGTATGTTTCAGTAAAAACAAGCAAGGCATCAAATACTGGTATCCAAAGTAAACAATATCCAGAAGATACACTTTAATTTGTGTGAGATGTTGTGACATGTTTTATGTATCACTGTAGTACGTCTAAGCATTCTGAAATTATATTATATATATTAAAGACATAAAAGGTTCTCACACAATAACACATGTCAGAAGCCTGTCTAAGGGTGTAGCGAATTTATACACATATGAATCTTTTTCTATGTACTAAAGCTCCATATTGTGAATGCCAGCTATGGATCTAAGCAATATAAGCATTAACAATATATTGACAGACCATCTGTTATATTGACAATGAGATCCAGCGGGAGGCTCACTGACAAATGAGGCCGGCAATGCCAGATGAGGCCCATAGTGCCAGACAAGGCATATAAGGGGAAACGCGGTCCACGAGGCAGTTATTGGTGTTAGTCCTGTTTAACAGAACCATAGACAATCTAAACTCTTGTGTTAATTAAATTACCCACTCTCCCATTGCACGTAGGGTGAGGAAAAGAGAAGGGGCGATTGTCACCCCACCTTGGTTAATAGTGTCCCCTGAGGATAACCCGGTCAAAGGCAGGCTGAGCAAGAGAATGGGCTAAAGCCAATGTGGGCTGGCAATGATAATAATATAATAAAGACATGATAACAAGCACAGAGGCCATGATGGATTAGTAAATACATTTAGACCTACAAACACACAGCATTATAATTTTCTTTTTTCATCTTGCTAATAAATATTGCCAATATATAACAGTTTTAAACAGTCCTGATGGTAACATACCAATGGAATGTAGCTTATTGAGAAAATATTATTTACCAACACATGCTTGAGCTCTTTTTCCTTTTTGCATGCTCATTTTTTGTTGGATAAATGGGTGAAACCCCCATATATACCTCAGATGGACATCAAAGGTCAGTGAATCTGTTGGAAGTCTGCTTTAAAAAATATTTAAGCTTATAGCAGGCAAAAAAAAGCAATGAAAGTCCTCTGTCATTCAAGGTTTATAGACCGTATCATAACAATAATAATATTTATGTGTTTGTGTACTATGTGTGTCGGATTCTAGCCATGCATAGTGGATGATATAACTTCCAGTACGTTAAGACATTGTCTTTTACAGAGAATGTGTTGAAATAGCATCCTCTAGTGGATAGAAAGTTGGCTGTTATAGTACAGATATGCCTCAAAATAAGAGATGTCTTACACTAGTAAGTCATACAGCACATACTGTACATAGCTCGACACTATGAGCCACCCACCAAACAGACTAACTGTAAAAATGAATGACCACTAAAACCATACTCACTAGCAAGTGATCACTAATTAAATAACTATGCATGTCATCTGTGTTAAAACCGATATATGGGTAATTGAATCAAGCACATTGTATGTATCAGTCTTAAATTCTCCCTTTAGAGACTTTGTCTTGTAAAATTCTCCGAGTTACACTAAACTATTATTCTTTGTCAAACTTTAATAGTTCTAGCCAAAACCATAGTGGCTGCACAACAGGTATTTGAATGGTCACAACATGGACAGGTCTATTCACTAAAACTGGGTGTGCTTGTGAGCCGACACAAAGATGCTGCAGCAAACTCACATGAGCTGGATAAAAGTCCAACTCACCTTTCACCTAAGCCAACTCGCATTAGCATTAGCACAAAGAACAAAGAAATCAAAACTCGCATACACTCATCTGCAAAAGAGCTCAGAAATTCATTAACCTACAAGTTGCTTGCAAATCCACCCCCCTCCGCTTTTACATTATTTCAAAACAATTAAATAAACAAAATGGAGGTCTCCAGGAACTCCTATTAACCAAAGGGGTTGAGGAGGCAAAAAGATCTGTAATGAATTTGGTATACAGTATATGTTTGAAGTCCTTTTGCAAGAAGTGCTTCAACTGTGAGATTAATTGACTAATGGGACACTTAGTAGGGCAGTTTCAACAACTTGACTACACTATGCATTATAAAGGCGCATTTCCAATAAGCTTCTCCTACAGGAGGAGAATTGCTGACCCCGAATAATGTATAGCTGAATCAGTTACATTTCCTCCAAAGTCTTCCCACCCATCAAATTAAGCAATATGTACGGCCAGCTCAGCCCTTTTTCCTGGAGTTCAAAACACGACTCTCCTGTAAACGCCATCTGCCCGCTCTACCTTTAGTGAATAGACCCATTAGTTGGAGAAATAAGGAGACTTTCAGATCACTTTAAGCTGAAAAATACACATTTTCTTTATTGTCCACATGTGTAGTATACAAATTAAAATCATAGATATAAATCATGAAACTTAAATAATTGCCAATAAATATAAAATATGAAAAAGAATATATATAAATACAGGGTATGCACAAAAAGTAATAAGTTACTTAAATAAATTCATGATTACAGTGAATATCACAATTATGCAAATTAATACTTGACATGAATATTATACAAAAGAGAGGAGACATGATTATACCACTCTTTAATGACCTTAATAATGGATATCTGCATTTGTAATGCAAATTATTTCAAATATTGCATAAAAATAAAATGTATTATAAATTGATAAATTATAATTCCCTAATAAATATTAAAGTGATTTCAATTAATGAATAAATAATCAATATATGAAAATCAATTAATTGTATATATTATAAATAAATCAATAACGTATATATATAAATCAATTATATATATTAGTAAACAAATTCCATAAAAAGGGTAATCTTAATTGAAATAAAAAAACAATCAATAAAGCAAATGATCTCTCCTTCTTGGTTTATGCTAAAGGGGGGCTTAAGTATTAGAAGGGCATCAATATTACCACTTCTAATTCCCAATTTACATTTCTCTATGCCTAAAAATGAGAAGTATTTCATGTCTCCACTATTGCATTTATTAAAATGTCTGACTGGAGAGCTGGAATCAATACGTCTAATTGCATAATTGTATAATAATATTTATGCCAAGCATTAATTTGTATAATTGTGATATTCACTGTAATCATGAATTCATTTAAGTAACTTTTTACTTTTTGCGCCTACCCTGTATTCATATATATATACTTTTTCATATTTTATATTTATTGTTGTTTATTTAAGTTTCATGTGAAGATTAATACGGTATTTTGGTTTTAATGGACATACTGCCGTTACTACATACTTTTTTAAAAAAAATTCTCATATTGGATTGCGCTGCATATTTACTCAAATGCGTGTTTTTTTTTAAAAATAATCATCCTCCTCTAGGCTGTCCATAAGATAATAGTGCGTCAGCAGGCTGTGTATGAGCCTACGGCAGTCATGGACAGTGACCGGCTTCGTCCTCAGCACCAAGTGATTCCTGGAAAACCATAAAGCTTTCTTTAAGCAGCACATTAGACTTCAATCATCGTCAATGGCACCATCCGTGTGTGTTCCTGGAAAATGTCTGCAAAGTATAGAGTGCTAGGACAGGTACTCTCTCAGTAGAGCCACTTTTCATAGAAAAAATATATAAAAGTCACATAAAGCTTTTATGACATCAGAGGTCCTGGCTTCAGATGGAATGGATTGTGTGGAAAGGTGATTCATGTACCTCTGTAGCCAATACAATATTACTGTTTACTGGATTACTTCCTTGGTTCCTATGATGATAAGTTCACATTTTTTACATTCCATCAGAATTCATCTTTTATACATAAAACCTAACTGCGGCACATTGATTATTAATCCCTACTGATTTCAGAGGTTGTAACATACAATATGTATACGTTTAGATTGTCAGCTCTTATTTAATAACTGTGCATTGTCTTTTTTCATTCCAAGTAATTTCCTTTCTGTAAACCAGCTGATGTTTCTATATACCGTATATATATATATTACAGCTTTCAGTACTGACACCCTGTGCTTCTGCTTGGGATTTCCTCAATGTCTAAAAAAGGAAAAACCTACATCTCATTTGATTGGTTGTTAGAGATCTTGCGAAAGCAGCTGTAACATTAAATGTCCAACATTTCATCTGTCTCAACACAACATTAACTGTCTTTCTAAAGGTTTCCCAAGAGGGTAATCAGCATGGAACGTGAGCCACAGAAAATCCGAGAAGGCTACTTGGTTAAGAAGGTAAGTAGGTGAAATGAATGGTTTGTGCACTGTGTATTTTAAAGTGGATTTAAATCCCAGTTAACCCTAGAAAGTTTACAACTGTAAGCAGGAGCTTATGCTTATTTAACCCCTTAATGACAAAGCACGTTCGTGTACGGGCTCAAAATGCATTGTTTTCAATGGGTTTAGGGACCGCCCATTGTCCTTAAGGGGTTAAAATCATAAACATACAATATATTTCTTAATATTTTTGATATAAATGATATATTAAATCAGTAGTCAATAAACAATTTCTTAATATGGAAATATAAGCATTTAAGCATGACAGGCACTGTTATTAATTCGTATTGTCCCTGGAATTTTCCTTTAGTAATTTTACAGTGTATTTTACCCATATATATTTTAAGGGGATCCTACTTAAACAGTAAACTATAAATAAGAATAATATACATTTTGTGATGACATTTTTAAAGAGACACTAAACACTGTAAAATAGCGCCGTATATTAATTTGAAGAATTTTGTTTTATTTAGTGTCTGAATTTTATGAAAAGTACTTACATTTTTTAGAGATGCATGGAATGAATAAAACATGACTTGTGATTTGGCATTTTGAATTATGCTGGACTTTGTTGTATCTTTCTGATTTTCCTGTGGAGTCTGGCGGTACTGGTCCATGCACCTCTTGCCTTTTTTTTTTGTCTTCAGTTATACAATATTTTCTGTTATTAGATTTTCTGTTATTTATATTCAGAGTCCATACCCTAGATCTACTCTGACAGCTTCAACCACCTGATTGATAGCTAGAAGGAGATGCAGCCTGTATTTATAGATATAAATACTGTATGATTCCTTGTAAGGAGTAAAAATATATTTAAATGTGCCTTTCACGCACAAGAGACTGATTGCGATTCGAACTGTTTAACTTAACTAAAAATTAAACCATTCATTTGTAAGCTCCCAGAAGCGGAAATAAGAAGGGTGGTTTACCAAGTTGGGTACGAGCTGCTCTAACGCAGCTCACAAAATAGCGAGTAGATAACAGAACTACAGGTGCCAAAATGGGAACTTAAAGATACGGTTTCTGAAGTCGGACCCAAACTCAGGTCTCACTTTAAGTGCCAAACATTCAATTCTAACCTAACCTAGATAATTTTGTAATTTCGTTTCCCTCTCTGTAAATCCTAGGGAGGCTTAGCTAGGCTCTATAAGTATCCTTTCAGCTACCTGCGATATAATATTATGCTATAGACTTTTTTCATCATAGTGTCCCTGCATCAGGTTTCCAGAAGGCTTTACATAGAAATGCTCGGAATAGAAGACATTGGGGGGGTGGGGGGCGACACAGGTTTCAGCAAGTGTAAAAATTTTCACTGCTGTTCCTTTCAATTGTGACTCAGTCTAAGAATTTATGTCGGGGGAAACCCCACCCTACAGAAATTGCTGTCAAAATTTCCCTGACGTGAAATTTTGGATGATTTTTCATCTTGAGCAATACTCATGGGCATTTCAGGACTATGAATGAACCCCATAAGCCGCATATGTATTTTTATGCAAACGCAATGCTATAACTACTGACAGATGTAGGAAAAAAGGCAAACATAAAAAATATAATGTTTATGATATTTGGACGAAGCGGAGTCCAGGGATTACCTAAACGAGTGTTAACATATAGGCCTAGTTTCGTGCGCTGCCGGCGCACTAAACCATTTTATGATTGCTTCTATACCAAACATCTAGGAATACAAGGGAAACATAAACCTCTAAATTACCTTTAGGAAGTAGAACTCTCTCACCTTGCATGATGTACATTAATACTTTCATTATTATTTATACTATAGATCTTTGCATTTTTTGTAAACATAGCCATACGTACTAAAAAGGTGGGAAAAGGGAAATCCAGTGAATGTTTACGTGTTGAGGTAAAACCTATCGATGTGGTGAAGAGTCAAAAACAGGACTTGAGAATGTCAAAGAAAACTGAAAATAAAAAGGAGGGAATTTCAGTCTTTTGTAAGTAGTCAGTAAATTTAATAAAATGGATTGAGCTAAAGTAGTTCCTCAGATTAGGACTAGTAAATTAACATTTTAAACAAATGACAAAAAGACAAACGAGACAAAGGAGTAATCTTTTTTGATAAAGTGCTAACATATGCCATTGCAATGCACAGCATAATAACGACTGTGTCACATTATGACACTATCCCTTTAATGGAAAAGTGACAAAACCATTCACTAATTATAGTCTCGGTGAATAAGGAGTAAAGGGAAGTGTGTGTGTGGTTAGTTTCCGCTTTCAGCTTCCTTTTCTGTGTTCTTGATTATTTTGAGAAATTATCATCTTACAACAAGACCCACATTCTCTCAGCTGTGCCTACCCTGATATACTAAAATATTGTTTGCCCTGACGAAGCCCTTGTATGGCCGAAACGTTGGCAGGTTCAATAAATATGATTATTTTACTTGGATTTGATTGTGAAGGCTATATCTTCCTTACCTTGTATACATGACCGATTGGGATTCTGGGTACGTCTCTTCATGCCATATGTACCTCAATATATTAAATTGTTTTTGTTCTGTTGGGGTGTACTCGCTGACGGCTATACTTGTATTACACTGATACAAAGTCTGGTTTTATTATCTTTAGTCTATCCTTTAGTAATAAATAACAATACATATACTAATTAAGCTGGTACTGAATGGAATCAGCCATTGTTTTTGAAGCTTTTGAGTTTTGAATAATACATTTCTATAATTACCATATTTGTTTCCAATATAAATTTGAAACAAAAGTTGAGTTAAAAACACTAACTTACCAGGTATTTATAGATGTCTAAAATAAAGAAAAAGCGTATTGCTTTATATTTAACAAGCTTGATGCCAAATGTTAGTTCACTATCTGCAACACTCAAACTGCGGGACTAACATGATCTTAATTAAATGAACAGCTATTCTAGATTTACTGGTAAAGATGTTATACTACTGTTGACCAAAAACCTCAACTAGGTAATTATAATAATAATCATCTCTCAATGATGATCCTTAAGTACCCCAGCAGGATTGGCTTAGATGAGCAGTAGAGGATCATTCAGTTGAAAAAGAACTTCATGTCATCATAATTCTATGTGGTTTTGTAATTAGGTACAAATCATTTCATCATAATTCTAGGCTTTTGCTTTGTGCAGTAGGAATTATAACATCTTTAATTCTTATTTTCTAAATAAAATGTTTGCTTTTTTGGGGGGGAGGGGGGATTTATGTGCCAATGTGTTTCTTTTGTAGATATAGCTTTTCTTTTAAATTTCATAAGTGGTGATATTAAAAAAGGTTACAAGGTGTGATCTACAAACATGCATATTTCGCACATAGGTTTAAGTGTGAAGACCTAAACGGTAATACATCAATAGGCTAGGCCATTGCCTAACAACTAATTGGGGAAACCATAGAAAAACATATTCAGTTTTAGTGCATCTTATATACTCACATATTGTCCGAGTATACATGCCATAAATGTATTTATTTAGTATTTAGTTTGAGGTAATAACTTTGAATTTTCATATCATGCTTTCAAGAGCATTAACCTCCCTTTATCAAGTCTGAAGAGCTATACTGAACATTTTCTAGTCACACGTTACCATTTGAAAAAAATCTGCATATATGCCACCTTGTTGAAACTCTAGTTCTCGACCTATCCCAAGAATATTTCTCTTTGGTTAAAATTTTTTGAACATGGATAGTGATGTGACTAAATGAAAAACATTGTAGGGAGTTGGTAATATATTTCCAACGCATAATCAGATTATGGTGAAAGTTCATCCTCATGCCAACGTCTGCAGGCAGGCATGCTAAGTGACAAGATACGTGTTAATTGCAAGATATGTAACCCCCCTCCAAAAAAGTCATTTGTACTCTTATTTTGATGCCAATATCATTGCTTAGCTGCTTTATTCTGCCTTCTAACATGTAGGCCCTGTTTAATAAATGGAAGCCAATGTGGGTTATATTACTGGAAGATGGCATAGAAGTCTACAAGAAGAAAACTGACAATAGCCCCAAAGGGATGATTCCACTAAAGGGGAGCATCATAACTAATCACTGTCAGGATTTTGGCAAAAGAATGGTAAGCATTTTAGTTTTTAATACATATATGCAAAATATGTAGTTATCCCAAATGTATAAAAGCCAAAATATCAGTTCTAACAAATAATTCTTGTGAGATTAAAAGTTTCGAAAAACTAGGTTATGTGCCCATCGC
Organism: Spea bombifrons; assembly: GCF_027358695.1. Taxonomy (NCBI): domain Eukaryota; kingdom Metazoa; phylum Chordata; class Amphibia; order Anura; family Pelobatidae; genus Spea; species Spea bombifrons. The sequence goes on along the minus strand of NC_071089.1, from coordinate 19,467,791 downwards.
TAAAATGACATGCAACATATTCTTTTCTCTCCCTCTATCTTTTTATTCTTCTCATTTTCTTTCTATTCTCTCTCGACCTCTTCTACCTCCCTCTTTCTTTCTTCTTTCTCCCTCCCTCCTCCCTTCCTTTTCTCACTCCATCCTCTTTCTTTTCTTTATCTCTTTCTCAGTTCTTCACACCACCACACACAACAGTATCTGGCACCACCACAAGTGCAGCCCTTCACCCATAAACATTTCACACCTTGCACATCTTGAAATATCCAGTAGCCCTTTACCCCACAAATCGTTCTCCCATCCTCTTCCTCCTTGTTTCTGTCCTCTATCTTTCAACCTCTGTCCTTTTTTTGGATTTTTTCCTTTAACCACACAATAGTATCTGACAGCCGCTCCTCCAAAATGCCCTCACGCAGCAACAGTATTCGGCAGCCGCGCTCTCCCAAACTTGCATCCTCACATACACTCACTTTCCAAGTGAATTCCTCTGGGGTCGGCCTTCCAGTTACCACCACCAATCAGAGATGGCACTGGTTTCTTGCTGACAGTTTAATGCTTTCTCACAATATGGGTGGTGCTGAGGAGATAGCTGAAGCAGGGTTGGTCCAACAGACCTTTAGCAGGCTCCACCAATCTCCTCTAGATAAACTAAATAAACTGTAAACCTCACAAAAGGCAGTGTAGTGCAAAATGGAAAAATAAATTCAAGGAAAGGGATCACACGTATTAAGTGACGTTACAGTGATTTAATCTTTTGTGTTATATTTAGGTCAATATTCCGGGTACTATTATTTTTTCCCAGACTAGAGGATTTGTGGTAAAGCCAGTGGTTCTTAAAAAAAGAAGTATGATTTTTAGTTCCTGCAGTTTAGTTCTGTGTCATGAAGTGCATATTTCACATAATTGCGTAGTGGCTTTTTATTAGATATTGTGAAACCACCCAACCAATGGAAACCCACAAACTAATGAGGAAGGTCTTACGATACTACCATTGCTGCTCAGTGTATAAATGCCTTAACATCTTGGTTAGGTTGGTTACTTTGCATGTGCCTATGACACCATAATAATTATTTCCAATTTCGCTTGACTTAATTTATTCCATCTACATTAACAGAAATACTTCATGTTGTCAGTTCAAACAAATATAATTTGTCTTATCATGGCTATGGGCCATTCTATCAAAACTTCCTTCAAAAGACCCCCAGCCATGTGAGCTTACAATAAGTCACAAATCTTAATAATCTGGGATATAATGCAGTATTACAAATGCCTGCGTATAAATAAAAAAACTCTGTTAATACGCTTGTATATGTGATGGCCATTGCTCCAGTGCAGCTCAGAATTATTTACCTGTGTATTCCTTCATACAGATTTTTAAGAACTTCATTTTTGTATTTTTTCTCTGTCTAGTTTGTGTTTAAAATCACCACATCTAAGGAGCAGGATCATTATTTCCAAGCTTCTCACCAAGAAGAACGAGATGCATGGGTAAAAGATCTGAAAAAGGCAGCAAAATGTATTGAGGATGGTCAAAGGTTTGCCAGAAAATCCACCAGAAGATCAATCAGATTGCCTGACACAATTAACCTAAGGTTATCATTATTATGTTAACCATATTGCTCAATGCATTAACAACATTCTTCACCGGCTTTCTATGGGTCCTGCTCAATTCCACCCCAATGACCCTAATACAAAGAGACAGTTATATGTATTTAATATCAGTTCTTTCTTTCTCGAGACAGCGAGATTTAGATTTGCCCCTCTTTTGTTACACCTAATATTTCTAAAACATTATTTCATTTTCTAAATGATTTACTTGGATGTGAAACATTAGATTTGCATTAGAACGTCAATGGGATGATCAGACTGTTGGAAACAATATGGTGGGTAACCATGAAGTAATAGGAAAAGCATTGTGCTCCAATGCTCAGTGCTCCAGTAAGCAAGTGCTTTCCAGTGAGTGTCATGGTCTGCATAGTCGTCGTCTTGTCTCAGGTTTATAGAAGTTTTAACCCCTTAATGACAAAGCCTGTACATGTACGGGCTCAAAATGCATTGTTTTCAATGGGTTTAGGGGCCGCCCATTGTCCTTTAGGGGTTAAATGAGGAAAATGTGAGAAAAGACAGCAATAGTTATCACATCTGTGTGTATTATTTAACTAAGCTCCAGAGCGGACTGCCCTTTAATAGAGCATTTAGTGAGGGCTCTGATAGAATAGCTGATGGAGACAAACACAGGTCTCATTTTATATTTTCACGAAAAAGGAAAAGCAGAAAAATGCAATTAAGTGGAAATTTTAACTTTTTGTTTCTTTCCAGTGAGCTGTACACCTCTATGAAAGATCCAGACCGGGGAATTAAAGTGCTAAAATTAGAAAAGGACAAAAAAGTTTTCAACCATTGTTTTACAGGTAAACATTCTGGTTCTATTTTTTTTTTAAGACAGGACCCAAATATACGTAAGAGGGGATGCAGGGTTCAGTTAGTTATAAAAGTAAATAAATACACGTTTAACATTAATCTTCCTTATTCGTTTTAAAACATTTCTTTATTTTGTTTGTTTTTCTTGTTTTGATGGATATATTATATACCCCATGCTTTTATGGAGGAAATTCTTAGGTATTTGCAGAATGCAAGAGATCATTAAAATAGACATTGTAAGAATTCTGAGGCCTGGAATACATTCTAATGGTAAAAGAACCCTTTATTGTTTTACCAACAGAAAAGTATACTGTAGGTAGTAGGTAGTAAATATATGTTACAGGAGCTCTATTCTTCTAGTACGAACAGCCCAAAAATATAAAACCAATAGTGTTGTAGGGTGAAAATGGGTGAAGCAGGGGAAAGGTGTGGTACATCTTCAGAATAAGATGAACAGATATAATAAGTGGAACATATTAAGGAGTGTGTGTTATTTCTTAATCTTATCATATTTCTGTGACAGCCATCTTGGATTCTGAGTCTGATAACTTTCATGACCCAGAAAAATGACAAGCTGTAGCTGGATTAAATAAATACATTTCTTGATGCTGAAAATTGCGTAGGTGACTTTTTAATACCGTCTTGTTCCAGGTATCTGTGTGGTTGACTGGTTAATATCTAGCAAATCTGTCAGGAATCGCCAAGAGGCCCTTATGCTAGCCTCTGCTTTGCTGAATGAAGGTCACCTTCAACCTGCTAATGACATGTCCAAAAATGCCGCTCAAGGCTTGTCAGAAACGACTTTACTGGATGTTTCGGATGCATTGTATTACTTTGTAAGTGGCTCTAATCATTTTGTTTTCCTCTCAGTGGATAGAGGTGTTCACCACAAACACACACACGCATACATAAAGCCTATGAAGGGATAAGATAAACATGAGTGGAATGTTGTCACATTTGGAATTATCATTTTAACTCCCATTGTCAACCTAAGTTGACCTGCGTTATCACAATGAGTAACAAAATGGTTTAATGATTCTCATTCGTTCAGCCAATTTGGCCTTGTTATTCCTGCCTCTCTTGACTACCAAAAGCAGAGTACTTAGCAAGGGGTATTGGTTGTAAACTCGCAAGAGCAGGTGCCCTATTTCTATGCCTGTATGCCTTAACATGTGTTAATGTTATTGTCAGTTTTAATATAATTATTTATATATATCTTTAAGTTATTTAGACACAAAAAGAGTACAAATTTACATACATAGAATTTTAAAAATATATTTTTAATATAATTATTATCCAGAGAAACTCTGTGCTCTTTATATGTGGAGGTCCCATACTACCAGACAAAACGTATGCCTAGCAGCGTTGTGTTATGTCAGTTATGTTTTATGTTGGTCTTTTAATTACTCTGTATCTGTATTTACTGCAGCAAGATAGCGGATTCTTCTGTGAAGATAATTCTAGTGATGATGATGCAATCCCCAAAGAGGAATTCAGAGGCATTGTGGTTAAACAGGGATGTTTACTGAAACAGGTTGGTATCTATAGGAGCTGCTACATGAACAAAACATATATTTTAAATGTGTTGTCCGTCATTTAAACATATTGTAACGTAATAATATGGAAAACTGTTAAACTGAAATGATACATCTATATGTAACATATATACCGGTAAGTATAAAGTAAAACAGTTGCCATATTAAAAGACACAAAAAAGGCATCCATGTGCAAGGGCTCAGTAAGGGTGGTAAAGATTGCCCGGTGGGATGCTGGCTGTTTATCTGACTGCTAAAAAGGCTTGCAGAAATTGTTAACCCTTAATGTGCTATGAATGATCCACTGAAAGGGTCTTTTATTGGGCTTCAGAAATTCAAATTTAATTATTAATTATAATAATGCTTATACTTTTGCTGTTGTGTTTGAATAGCATTGACTTTATACCCATCCAGATTAGTTGTAGGAATATTAATGTTGTGACATATTATTTGATATTGTATGCTGTAGAAAATTCCTGCTTTGAGAACTCAGTGGAGTAATCTAACAAAACCCATGACTAATAGTTAATGGCACAGGTTGACAAGTTTAAATAATAGGTGGTATAAATTACACGGAACATTAGATGTTTTCATATAAACGCTACTTTTAGCTGACTTTTACATTTATTTTTAGCTTCCTGTAAAAATGGTCTAATTTATGCATACGCAGCCACCCTTCAATAGAATCAACAGGGGGTGTTTCACTGTCACAGGTGAAAATCCCATTGATTATATATATATATATATATATATATATAACATCCAAAAATAGTTACCGGCACTCCAGGGACTTCTTTAAATAATCACTCGAGAAACTCCAGTTTTCTAATCAACGTTTCAGTCTGTTTATTAGACTTTCATCAGGATATATATATATATATATATATATATATACCGTATTGGCTCGAATATAGGCCACACTTTTTTCCCCCACTTTAAGTCTTTAAAGTGGGGGTGCGGCCTATATTCGGGGTCTAGCGCCTGACGCCCGGGACTGCAGGCAGCGGGGTTAGGATACAGATCCCCCGCAGCGGTGCAGGAGACCTGCATCCTACTCGCCGATACACTCAGACAGCCTCCCCTGCCAGCACTTCCCACAGGGGGGGTGGCGGCACGGGAGGTTGTCTAAGGGCATCGTGCGGACCGTCCGCACGATGCGTTTTACCTCTGCCCACCCCCGACTTACCGGAGCAGACTCCCGGGTGTCTTGCGGGGCCGGCGGGGGACATCTACGCAATACGCGTATGCAACTTCCGGTACCGGCACCGGAAGTTGCATACGTGTATTGCGTAGATGTCCCCCGTCGGCCCCGCAAGACACCCGGGAGTCTGCTCCGGTAAGTTGAGGAGGGGGGGGCAGAGGAGGACAGTGGTAGCATATCGCGGGGGGGAGGAGGAGGAGGAGGACAGTGGTAGCATATCGAGGGGGGGGAGGACAGTGGTAGCATATCGGGGGGGGCTGGAGGACAGTGGTAGCATATCGGGGGGGGACAGTGGTAGCATATCTCGGGGAGGGAGGACAGAGTGGCAGCCTGTTTTTTTTTGGTGCTTTTTTAAAGAAAAAAACTTTTTCTTTAAAAAAGCACCAAACTTTTAGGGTGCGGCCTATATACGGGGGCGGCCTATATCCGAGCCAATACGGTATATCTTTTTTTCTGGCTGTGTGTCTCTTGTATTTATATAGGGCTGTGTCTATGCCTCTTTCAGACTTTAACATTTTCTGTAAAAAAACTTGCTAAATGGAAAACTACACACTTCTCTTAATAAGGATTTCCTTGATATTTTTTTTTTTTTTTTTTGAGAAAGAGGTTACTTCCCCTTTTCTTAGACCAGCAGCTCTCGGTTTGTTTCTGTTGTCCAAATTGTATGCAATGTTTCTTATGTAATGTTGTGCTTTTATATTTTATTATTATTTTATTCTAATTTATTTTGCTATCAGAGTTACAAGTCGAAACAAAGTTACATTCAATTCTTTCTTACAGGGTCACCGAAGGAAAAACTGGAAAGTAAGGAAGTTTGTTCTGAGAGAGGACCCTGCGTACCTGCACTACTATGACCCAGCTTCAGTAAGATGACCATGAAACTTATTTTTTAAGGCAGACATGCAATATAGCACCATTTACGTTCACCATTAAATCATAAACTACAGTCAATATGTTCAGCAGTCTAATATCCCTGACGATTCTTGTCATGAGCATTTCACTTTTTTGCATCAAAATCTTTAGAGATAACAATTACTGAGTACTTTATTGGGCAGTGTTCCAAATTTACATGACTTCTCATTAACAGGGGGATGAACCTTTGGGAGCTATCCACTTGCGAGGCTGTGTAGTGACTGCTGTAGAAGATACAATGGATGGTAAATATTTTTGTGGGGGTTTATCTTATCTCGGAGAGGCTGACACGTAGCATGTGAATTGTGGATACATGTATAGATCTTTCTTGTTAATTTTTATACATTTCATCTACGGCAAAGATATGACAATAGGGGAGAGTACAAAAAAATAGTTTTAAAACTGGCAATATTTGAAATTAACAATAACCATAAATTGATAATAGTTATATTAAATAATTGCAAAGCCTCCGATTGTGTGTTACCTTTGTGTCTTGTCAATATATAATTGGAAACCTGATAATTTAATAATCACTTTCTTGCCCGATTGGTTCATTCTCTCCGTTTCAGCAAAGAAGCAAGACGGGAATCTCTTTGAAATCATCACGGCAGCCGAAGTGCATTACTTTCTGCAGGCCGCGTCCTCTGAGGAACGCAAAGAATGGATTAAAGCTATCCAAACTGTGTCCAGAATTGGGAAATAGTTTTATTCTATTTTTATTTTGTAGTTGCAGAAAACCAGAAACACGCAATTCTACAGTGTTTATTTTTTTGTTTAATTATGCATTTATGTAAGTTTCTCTATATAATGACACCAAATAATTTATATATATGCAATCATATTCAGTTATTTTATTAAAGAAATTAAAAAAAACTGTTTTCCTTCAGAGGAGAAATCCAAGTGTTTTTCAAATACTACAGTTTAAAATATATAAGAACATTAGTACCCAAATGCCACACTAAGCATCTCCCTGGAGTTTACACTGTCACATATCCTCCCCACCAGCTCAGAACCATGAGGCTGAGCGACCATGGGACGAAGCAGCTCTGCTGATGACGTCCCTCTTAGGTGGGCATCAGGAGGCTTCCCTTTCCACACACCATAAACGTGTCCCGGTATTGGAGACTTTCTCCTTGTATCCGGCTGCCCTTCTGGGTTTCTGCAACCATCAGCGAATGGGAAACACACTGCACAGCCACATCTCTTTTCTGTACAAATGAACACCATTGTAGCTTGCTCATCCAAAAATTCTACCCTGCGTGGTCTACACGATACACCATCTTCCAGCTGTTTCCCTTTTAATACCAAGCCCATTTTTATGTTCTTTTACCCTAGATGCATGTAAAGGATGGCCCTTACTGTCACCTGTAGAAGGTTCCTCCTTTGAAGTAGGGCTTCTGCTGGACCTGGGACCACCTGCTCCCTGGAGTAGCTTACTGCCATGTTGATATTCTAGTTGGCCAGAACTCCGAGCACCATGCATGGTCCCTCCTTCACTTAGGCCATAAAGCATACAATTAATGGCATTCTTAATCACAGTCTTTTTCTCCAGACATCTTGTATTGTACTGTGGCTGCTCACTAGCTGCTTGTACAATATTTAACGTTTTATATACGGTGTCCTCTTCCTCCTGGACCTTAATCTGTTGCTGCAGAGGTAGCGTGGCCTCCCTCTCTTCAGCTAGCTGTATACCCAGTTCATCTAACTGGAGTTGTAGTAGTCTGTGTTTTCCTACTGCAGTAACCCTTTGTTCCTCAAGGGTTGCTTTCACCTCGCTCAGCTCTAAGGTTACTATTTCCAGTTGATGCCTGAGGGATTTATTGTCTTTATCCAGTTCAAGCCCACCTTGTTGAAGCTTTACATTCAAGACGCTTCTTTTTCTAATACTTTCAACTGCAAGTATTAAATTCACACTGTTATTCTCAGAAAGGAGCCCGAATACACGCTCTGCATCCTCTTTACCTTTCTGGGACACCTCCGCGAGACGTTTTTCAACCACCAGCTTTTGTTCCTGCAACTGTTTTATCTCGTAAGTTTTGCCGACATTTCAACATGTTTTTCTCTAGAAGCAGCCACTTCATTTTGCAAAGTGAGATTTTCCCCCTCAAGCTGGGTGCAATTCCTCCTGTAATTGTGCTGCTTGGTTTTTTTAGCATACACTCATCAGTCAGCTTTTGGTTCTTGCATATCTGTTTCCCAACATACTCTGACTGCTCAATCACATACTGATTCAGCTCATCTCTGGGCATAGCTTCCGCTTTCCTGAGCTTGGTAGTCCATGCCACATTGTTACATTCACCACGACTCAGTTTGTCATAGCAAACTTTTAACTCTGTCAGTCTCTTAAGTTCACAGTCCCTCTGTTTGATAGCATCATCATACTTTTGTTTGTTTTAGACAAGCTCTTTCTGTAATTTGTGTTTCTCCTCCTGAAGTTGAAGAACCACCGGTGAAAGACTTTCTCTAGCTATTTGTAAAGTCTCTTTTGTCCCCCTGTGCAGCACAATTGCAAGACATAGGTAGCATTCCCACTTTCGTTTCTGCAGCATTTAGTTTATGTGTAACTGCTTTCAGCTGCAAGTTCAAATCAGAGACTTCACCCTGGTGCAGCAACTTTAAGGATTCAATTTCTTGTGCCTCAATACAGGACTCTGCACACTTTGTATATGCCTCTTGTGCCAGTTTCAGTGGTTCCACATATCCACTGCAGGTTGGCTGGCGAGTGAAACATGGAAAGGACATTTGATTTCTGCTTTGCTGTCCTTTTCCCATCTTGCATTAGACTAGCAGTCACTGCAATACACAAATCCAAGAGATTGTACTCCAGGTCTTTAATCGCTCCCTCTGCAGTATGCAATCAAGTAACTACCAGCAGGCCATAGCGACAAAATGCTTTTCTTTTGCAGGTTTCACAGATATACTTTTATCCAGCAAAAAGAAAATTCACGTCCAGATCATCAATAAGTCGTCACAAACACATCAAGGCCATCCTCCATAAGCATATGTATTTCGGCCAGCAATACACAAGGGCACATACCATGCAAGAGTCTTTGCACAGTTTCCACTCAATCCTCCAGGTTAAGCTGTAATCACTTCTGGCACATCCACTGCAGCTTGGTAGCTTTAGGCCACACAACACTGTCTCACGTTTTGGGGTTCCAGGATCTGGTGTAGCACTCGTCACCAGCATCCACTCAGTTATTCACTTGGTTCCTGCCTTCTGCCCACAGACCATAGCAGTGCTTTAAACGCATTCTCCACCATATGTGACAAACCCTGTTGCATGCGGGCCATACATGTCACATTTAGGGACCCTAAGCACAGTCCTCTAGGGCAATCGGTCTTGGGAACACCAGCTTGTAACAAAACAGAGCTTTATTTTTAACTGCTGAAGCCCTAAAAACCAAATCATAAAAAGAAAACCTAGCTCCCAATTGGAGCCCTCTGGAACTGAACTATGCTGGCCCAGACTGACCAGCCTAATCACCCACTAACTCAACCTCCCAGCCAGACCCAGCTACGCCAGGCTCTGGAAAACTTCCCCCAGACAACACACAAAATGTCCAGGCAGGTATTGCCTCGCTTGGCTCAGGGATGGTCTTCTTCAGAGTCTCTCCTTGCCCTGGGAGCTCAGGGAACTTCCTCTTCCCCCAACAGTCTCCCTGAGTATCAGGCTCCAGGGGTTTTTAATGTCCAGCACCTGTGCCTGATGCCAGCCCCGTAGGAATCCCGGACCGGATCCTGCAGATTTCTTGCCTCCTGGAAAACCTGGCATGGAATTTCCACAGCATGGGGAAACTGAGCATTGGCCCACCCTGCTCTCCAATTGCTCCACCCCAGGGACCCATATTTATGATCTGGATAGCACCTGTACCCAAATGCCACACTAAGCATCTCCCTGGGGTTTACACTGTCACAATTGTTACAGAAATGTTTCAGTGAGAGATGACTTTTTGTGGATAAAACATAAGAAACAGAAACCTTAGTCTTAAATAGGATATAAAAATGTTGCTATAAAATTACCATGTAGCTTTTAAAGCAGACTACAGGTGAAATACCTGAGTGATTGTGTTACAAATAAAGCAAATATCCCTTTATGTGACAGCTTTTCTTTTAAGTCTAAAAAATCACCACCTTTCCTTTTCAGTGGTCTGTGAAGTTGGCTCTACTGTTCTTCCACCCTCTTACAAACTTTCTTAGATAGCAAATCTCTCTTTTAAATGACTTCATCCTAACATTTTTTCCCCACTTTTGAAACACACTTTAGTCTTGCAATTAGTTGAATTCCTTTATGTATTTAAAATATCAAAACCTCATGTGTCTCCTCTCTCATCCAAGCCTATACTTTTTGCACTAATCATTCCTGATAAATGTTAGCCATCAGACTATTAACCATATCAGTAGCCCTTCTCTGGACTATGTACATATCTTCTATATCCGTCTGGAGATGGCGTCTCCAGAACTTTACCCAATACTGTACGTGAGGCCTGACCAGAGACCTGTAAAGTGGAATAACCACCGCTTTCTGCTACTAATGCCTACTAATACACAAACCCAGCCAAAATATTATACGCATGGAGAGGGAGCCCTCAACACAAATTACAGGGACGACTAGCATTTTGGTTCACAGTGCGGTAGAATATTGGTTAAACATCATGTCCTAGCGAGTAGACAGTCGTCTGCTGCAATAGCGCGATACAAAAAGTAAAACAATATTGTTAGTGACTTTCAAAAAAGTTTTTTTTTAGAACTCACTATATTAGTTTATCTTTCCTTATTTTCAACCATAACAATGAAAAGCTTTCTTACTGAAAAAAAAATATTTTCTGGTTTCAGTGTGGGGAATCAGCTAAATGCAAATGTTTCCTGTTCCCTCATATCTCTTGACAAATTTAGCTATTCTCTACTGAAGCCAAAACCTTGCAAATTAAACGCTAATTTGGATGCCTGATGTATTATCCCTGAATCATTTCCGCTACTGTATATGTGTAAACAATGAAATTAACATATCTAAAGGAAAAACAATGTTACATCAAAACAGAAGATCAGGTAGATAAGTTCTAAAGTGTCTGGGTCGTTCTCCATTTAGTCTTCTGCTGCTGAGCTACTTCCACCTAAGCTCCCCAAACATGAAACATATTAACTATAGTCTAGAGATCAGTGCTGTCTAACTTAATTTGTGCAGAGGGATACATTTTGTCAGACCAATAAGCTATACTGTGTGTGTGTTTGAGCATGGATGTGCACTTCAGTATTTATGATCGTGGATGTGTACTTGTGTGTGTGTGTGAGCATGCATGTGTTTGTGTGTGTTTGAGCATGGATGTGTACTTGTGTGTGATCGTAAATGTGTACTTGTGTGTGTGTGTGTGTGTAAACATGGATGTGTACATGTGTGTGTGTGAGTGTGCAATCATGGATGTGTACACGTATGTGTGTCTGTGAGCATGAATCTGGACTTGTGTGTGTGTGTGTGAGCATGCATGTGGACCTGTGTGTGTGACCATGCATGTAGACTTGTGTATGTGAGTATGTAATTGTTTATGTGGGGTGAGATGGAGTGTGTTTTAGTGAGTATGAGTAAGTGTGAGTAATTTGTGTGTTTAAATATGTTGGATGTTGAAAGGGGCAAGGGGCAAAGAAGGCACAGACCAGTTGTGTGGGGGCAATTATGGCAGAGACCAGCTGTTGAGGTTGGTGGGCCCAGGGCAATTTTTCACACCAGGGCTGAGCTACTGGCTATAAGCTCAGACTAGCACCCAGCTTGCCAGAAGACAATGTCTCCTGTGTATCTGCGCTTGTTCTTTTTAGTTTTGCTGGCATCAAATGGCTTTACTATGCCACTTCCCATAACACACACTAAAGAGCATATGAACACCCCAGAAGAAGATGGCGCACAAGCTAAAGTGACTGAAACCCGCTCTATAAAGGACACCCCTAAAAACCTGGCAATATACTGTGCTATAGGTGCGGGACTGCTGCTTGTGCTCATATGCGGCTGCTTCTGCCTTCTGCGTCACTGTTTTTACAAACACAGAGACAAAATTCAACAGATCATGGAAGGCTATGGCCAACAGAAAGATGAGGATGATGATGACAGTGATGATGAAAATGATGATGATAAATAATAGCAACAATGTTGAGATCCCAGTCTTCAGTAATTCAAATTGCTACACTTCCACCAGAGAACTCCATTCCTCCTCAACTGCTCTTACCACAAGGAAAAACAAGGCGGCTGTACACCTTGGCTTGGAACACCTTCCTATCAACCCATCATCACAACAGAAGACTACCCCGCAGTCAACTAACATATTGCCTCTTCTACAAGGCATCCCCAAGTGCATAGAAGTGAAGATTACCCTGTTCATGCACTAACTGATGTTAGAATTAGGTGCAGAATATGCACATTTTAATTTATCTTGTTGCATAGAATACGTTGTTCAAAATACTTGAGAGTCAATGTTTCATTTTATTTACTGTTTGTGTGAATAACTATTATAAACGATGTATATTATGTTGAAGATTATTTTGAAAAGGAAAACCAATCTTTTGTATACACTAGCGTAACTACAGGGGTGCAACCCCTGCTTCCCTTCTCCTCGTAGCAGTATAAAATTGTTTAGAAAGGGCCCTTCTGACCTGGACCGCACCGATCCAGGTCGGAAGTGTCCTTTCTAAACTATTTTGAACCAGCACGGGAAAGACAGGGAAAGCAGCAGGAGCGGTGAGAGGTAAGCGAGGGCGGAATATATGTGTTTGCATATATATATATATATATATATATATATATATATAAAATAGATGTGTACTTGCGCGTGTGTGTGTGTGACCATGCATGTGTACTTGCGCGTTTGTGAGCACGCAAGTGTACTTGTGTGTGAGCATGGGTGTGTAATTTTGTAAGTGGAGTGAGATGGAGTGTGTGTAATTTGTGTAGGTGTGTTAAAATATGCTAGAAGGGGGAGGGGCAAATAAGCCACAGACCAGTTGTGTGGTGGCAATGATGGCACGACTGGCTGCTGAAGTTAGGGGGCCCAGAACAATTTTTCACACCTGGGCCCGGTAGTTTCTAGTTACACCCCTTTCCCCCTTACATTTTTTATATTTTTGTACTTTAGATTTTTTAGTGGCAAAACCTGCATTTTCTTTACTACTGTCTGGATATGCATTGATCATGCGTGTCTTCCTGCTGTTTACACATTATTTTACACACAATAACACACATGTCCTGTGATTCATTAAGCCTCGGCATGTGCTGTATCCAAATAAACACTTATCATCACTGTCATGGACGTTCCAAAAATAACATTAAGGGTCAATGAGGAAAAAACAGCCCACCGGTTCACTCGCTGCTCTCCCCGCAGAGCTCAGAGCAACCACACCTTCACTAAAGCAGAGGAAAGGGTTTTTTAAAGTAAGGACAATAAGGATGTGGAATTCTCTGCCTGCAGAGGTAGTTTTATCAGAGTCTGCACAGACGTTTAAACTGAAACTGGATGGATACCTGGAAAAACATAATATTCAGGGATATAATCTTTAATTATGGGGAAACAGCTTATTGATCCAAGGAGAAATCTGACTGCCATTTTGGGGTCAAGAAGGAATTTTTCCCCTGGTTAGTGCAAAATTGGAAAGAGCGAAACCGGGGTTTTTTGCCTTCTTTTGGATCAACAGCAACAAATTAACAGATATAGGAAAGGCTGAACTTGATGGACGCAAGTCTTTTTTCAGCCTATGTAACTATGTAACTATGTAACCCCAAATTTCTAGTTAAGTCTTAAAAAAGAGGCTTTGGTAACTCCCTGAACAACTCAAACTATAGAAAGCTTTAGTTCAAACTTAGAGCACAAAGCAGCTTCTAGTAGGCATGCACAGCCAACTTCTAAAAAAATTTTGTTTTTAATTGTTTAACACTAATAGCTCTGGATCTACAGCTCAGATTTACTACTTTAGCTATAAGAGTGCAATCTAGAACAAAGGTTTTCATAGCATTATATGGAAAATGTATTTTTTTTCTGTAGTTTGGTTGTCAGAAACTACCCACTGGATTTGAATAAAATTTACAGGGTTTGAAAAACTTGCCATTCCTGGAGAAGGGGTCGTCAGGGAAGGTGACTCGACGAAAGCTGAAGCAGAAGTGGTCGGCAGAGAAGGTAGGGAAACATTTAGAGAGCGTGAGAGAGAGAGTGAACGAGAATGAGTGTGAGATTGTGAGAAAAAGTGTTAGAGCCCCTGATTTTCCCGAATGGGCAGGGAACATATTTTGCTGCCCGAAAATGAATAGGACAAAAATGAAGTGAAAAATTTGTCCGACTCATTTGTGGGCCACTTACACATGTCTAGGATATTATATAGTTTAATATATATCTAAAGCTAAAAGGATGACTTGCACATGCTTGATTACAACCACAAGGTGGCAATGTTTGACAAAGATCTTTATTACACACACACACACACACACACACACACACACACACACACACACACACACACACACACACACACACACACACACACACACACACACACACACACACACACACACACACACACACACACACACACACACACTACTCTGGTGTACAATAAAATAAATTTACAACTGTTTTAAAAAATAGAATTACATTCTGGAGTTAGAGCTCTTCATTTATTGAAATATTTGCTTTGCTATGCATACACAGTACCTCCCATATCCTTTTTTCCCCTGACCTGGCAAAGTACAATCCGAGCACTACTTTGGAAACTGCTTCAAATGATAAATAATATGCATCCTGGGCTCCGGCTACCAGGGGAGGGCTGGGGAGTTGGGCTTGTCAGGACTCCGCAACACGGAGGATTCGAGTGTTGACCCAGAGAACCACTGCCTCTCCTGGAGTTCTCCGGGCCAAACCCAGAGAGTTCCCAGGTATGATTATATGGCACTGCCTTTGCTAACTTGAAAGCAAGGCTATAAAACTATAAATTGAGGCTTATAGTGGCCATCTTTTGCTTAGTAAAGGTGTGGGGGGATCATTTTCGACCAAGTGCATGCTGAATTTTCGGTTTTGGTCCAAAATTTAAATTTCGGTGCATCCCTGCTATATACTAAGCCAGGCATGTCCAAAGTCCAGCCCGTGGGCCAATTGCGGCCCGCGTTCCGGACTGATAAGGCCCCACAAATAAGTTGCCCAATTAAATTTCCATTTAATTTTAATGGTTCAAAGAATGTCGGGCAAAATGGTCGGCCCTCGCACACGTTCACTTAATCAAATCTGGCACTCTTCGAAAAAAGTTTGGACATGCCTGTACTAAGCCAAACACGGAAGTGGTGAGCCTACACCACATCAATGTTTGGCTTAGTATATAGTGATAGGGGTTATGCTGCATTATTGTCAATGTCAGGCTCAATGTATAGTGATAGGGTTTACGCTGTACCACCGTCAATGTGTGCCTCAGTATATAGTGATAGGTGTTATTCTGTACCCCCGTCAATGTTTGCCTCAGTATGTAGTGATAGGTGTTATGCTGTACCACCGTCAGTGCGTGCCTCAGTATATAGTGATAGGTGTTATGCTGTATCACTGTCAACGTCTGCCTCAGTATATAATGATAACAGTAATCCTATACCACCATCAATGTTTGCCTCAGTATATAATGATAGCAGTTATGCTGTACCATCGTCAACGTTTGCCTCAGTATATAATGATAGCAGTTATGCTGTACCATCGTCAATGTTTGCCTCAGTATATAATGATAGCAGTTATGCAGTACCACCATCAATGTTTGCCTCAGTATATAATGATAGCAGTTATGCTGTACCACCATCAATGCCTGCCTCAGTATATAGTGATAGGTGTTATGATGTACCCCTGTCAATGTCTGCTTCAGTATATAATGACAACAGTTATGTTGTAACCCCGTCAATGTTTGCCTTATGATAAAAGCTATGCAGTTTTAAAGTGTGTGTGTGTGAGGGGTTACACAGATGATCTGCCCCAGGTGCCAAATAACCTAGGTACGCCCTACCATATAGAATGCAGATGTTTCACACCTTGTTTTAACAATTGCAGTTAAACTAGACAAGAGGGCAGGCAGAATAGAGGCGTACCAGGTGAAAGACAAGGGGTTCTTAGGTGGATCAGTTTCAATGATAATTCCATACCTTCAGAGCATCCAGAATAATTTGTGTCTATGAGAGTATTGCAGTGTTTTAATGCATAAACGTGCGTAGCTGTGCTAATTGACATTAACAGAGTAGAATATCTCCGGGTTTGTTTTGTTTCTGTAGAAAATGTGGGATACACGAGGAAAACTGAAGTGTGTATGTTATAAGGCAGCGATTGGGTGCTAGATGTGGAGGGAGAGGTGGTGATCAGGATGTAGATGGTTGACAAGGAGGAACAAGCGGGATGATGGTTGGTGGACTTTAAAAGTGGGTAATTTAATTACTTTAAAATAAGATTTTCACAATTTATTGAATAAACAAATCTCTGCTCTAAGTGTTTTTAATTTTATCAGTGTAAATCAGTGTAACATGATCATATCTATCAGAAAGGAGGTCCATCAGGGGAGGAAAGAAGGACAGAGGGACTTAGATCTGAAGAGGGGAGATGTAGGATTTGTCTTAGAACGCCTGAGAAGCACGAAGGCAAATTCCACGTTTTCTGTTCTGTAACAATTTGTTTTTGTGTTACATAAAGCTTCCAACCAGCAACTTCCAGTCAAAGTAAAAATAAGCGCCTGCGGTACAGTCCCATCGCATCACTAGCGCATAACGCAGCTACTAGTTGATCATGTGACTTTATTTAGACTTTTCCTGGCGGCTAGTTGGTGGATTCTGCCCCACATGACCGACTCCCACTAGCTGACGCGGAAGTGGCTGCAGCGCCGTGTGGAGGCCTCTACTTACCCGCACGCGAAACCGTAGCCAGTGCGCGGGCTCTGCTTTCTGACGCATATTACCGAATTCTGCTTTATCACGTTTATTCGGGAGCCTGAGCTCCGTGACCTATAGTTTATATGTCGTGCGTTCACTTGGAGGCCACCGACGGGAGCGGGCGCTTCGCTCTGCCTAATGGGGAGACCATGATAGGAAGAGGACCCTTCTTGGGTGTAAGTAGCTGGGCCCCCTTCTGATAAAGGGAGACAAGTAGGAGTTCGTTATAGTATGCATAACAGGTGGAAGCATATCCTGAGGCAGGAGTGAGAACCGCCAAAAGGCATGTTGTGACATGACAAGACTCACCACCTTGGCGTTTAATCTGTCCAGCTCGCTATGTGAAGAGAGCTGAGGCAGGAACAAGAAGGGTTCCCTGGTGACCAGAAGCTGCTCCCTCCTTTGTTTCAGGGCTGTCCATAACAAGTAAATTAAAAGCAAAAGCACATACACTATTCATGTGTCAGGTGTGGACTAGGGGTGAACTAAACATTGCTTTTCCTAGTGACATATCCTCCCTGGCAACCCTTCTCCCACTTTCTTCTACTTCAATGGCAGGCGTTTGGTATCTAGACTGCCACTAAAAAGTTGGCAGGTAAAAGCGGTCTCTCTGGTGGTTTCATGTTTTACCCCAATTTATTGTATAAGAGTTATTTGTAGTCTGTAAGCTTGTTTGAGCAGGGCCCTCCTCACCTGTTGTCTCTCTTAGTCAATTTGTTATGTTACATACTACTTATGTCCTGTCTACCCATTGTACAACGCTATGGAATTTGATGGCGCTATATAAAACAATAAATAATAATACTTGTTCTTTGCCGGTTTAGTGATTTTTAGGTGTGGAGTATAAATTATTTTGAAATACTGAATCCCGAGGCGTGGCGTCTTTCAGCGGAGCACTAAATAGAGTTTCTAGCACCTGAGGCAGGGTTTGCGCTACATTGATAACCACTTCTGGAAGGGGGTACAGGGGCAATGCCACCCCATGATTCCAGCGCCCCTTACCTTGCAGTGCCTGCCTTACTTCTCCACTGAAGTTACTACCTTGTCTTTTAGCAGATGATTGTATTCATGGTTTTTTTTCCCCTTGAAATCTGTTTATTTCCTTAAGAAAGGGAAGTTCAAAAAATGCTTTGAGCATATTGTAAACTATTATCTGCATGCTAGCAATGTCTGTAACCTTATTCTCACTGTGGTTCTTAAGATGTTTATGTTATCTTACACAAGTGAAATGCTACATTATAGCAAAATATTTTCTTGTGTGGTTGAAAACCAATAAAAGACTCAAAAAACCCTGGCCAGTGCCCTTCGATAAGTGAAACAATACATATTCACCAGTAGTGAATTCTCAGATACTTGGTAGTTCCATCAGGGGTGGACCCCTTTTTCATAACCATGGGCACCAGTTGTAGATGAGAAAGTGGACAGATGGAGGCTCTTCAAAGGATACAATCACTTCTTATTAGCTATGGAGCAATATACAGAGGTGACAAGCAGGACACACGTAATGCATTTCTACTCTATAGTAAAAGAAAAATATTAGGTGTTTGGTGTTGATTTACTAAATAGTGAATTGTACGTTGATGTGAGGTAAGTCCTTGTTTTATCTCCCCTGGCTTCTGCAAGAGTCAGCCTTCCAAATGTATAGTTGCCTAATTTCTTTTCATTAGCAGTTGGGGATTTGGGATCATTGTTTGGAATTACCGGTATATAACTGCTATGATGTGGCTACACCCTAAGTCAAAGGTGAAATTGGGATATGCAGAAGAGAATATTTTTCTTGCCATTGCTTCATTGAAATGCTTACACGTTTCATTGTAAGATTTATTATTGACACAGCCTGAGTTACACTCTGCTGGGCAAGGTTATTATTGTTGGTGGTTTTTGTTCTGCTAATTCTATTAGACTCATTTTGTTGAATGCCAGACCTATATAGGTGAAGGATAATACAATTGCTGTGGCTAGCTAACTTAACGCAGCCTTTGCAGCCAGAGTTCATACGTGTCGGACATTGATGAATTGTGGACAAGAAACCTAATACGGGAATTTCAACACCCATAACCCCTGTAGACCATGTAAAATTAGGTTCTGTTGGCCAAAGAGGAATCAAAACACAGCAAACAAAATTGTATAATCGTTCATCTAGATGGATATTTTTACTGGAAGACTAAAGTCAGGAACAGATATAACGTATTATACTTTGTGAAGCAAGTCCAAACTAAACAATTCACCTTTTAGCATACTTAATCTCAAAGGCAACAATTGTATGTTATATAAAATTAACAGACATATTGCAAAAACCAAGATGGTCGGTTATTACTTTATTTTTTGCAAACATGAAGGGTTGTTGCCACAAGGATTTGTGGGTGCTTTGACTAAGGACGTGTGCCGTTACCATTATTATTGTGATGTGTGTATTAAGGCAAATTGGCCTACAGTAGATTGAGCTTTTATTAAAATATTTCTCTGGTGGCACTGAATCTTATATCCATTATCATTTTTTTCTTTGAGTATCATACATATATTCTAAACATCAAAAACATTTTTAGTGGCTAAAACAAAGCAGTTACAGTAATCAATTATTTGTAACAATTTCTTTGACTATTTGATCTTGACGCATTTCTCTTGAGTCACAGATGTGAAAGGACCCTAAGCCCACTTAATAATGAATTAAAAGACTAAACTTTTGATGTGATGCCTTTTGGTGAAAATAACATCAGTTATTCTGTTTAATTTTATGTAGTTGGTGTTCCAGTTACAATGCAAATATAAATCAAGGTACAAATCAATTGTATATGACATGAAATTTTAGTAGATCTAACGCAAATACCATGTACCAAATCAATCAAATACGATGCACTAATCCCAAGCACAATGCTCCTTGTCCTGCGCTCCCTGAAGATGACGTTACTAAGGGCCGTGTTGGCTTTGGTGAGCTTTCTCAGGGTAAAAACCACTAACGTGGTAGAACTTTTGTGAATTCTTTCTAAACCCACCCCCTTGTTTTGAGAATCTTCTCCAAGCTTAGCTGAATCGCCAGATTTAGTACGGACTTGGTGTTGAACAATAGCGAAACTGCAAAATACATGAGGCAGATTTGGCTTCTGTGTACTTGACCTTACTCAGTTTTTAATAATTACTTCGGGCATGAGGCACAGATCCCTCGTAACGGCATATTTCTTTCCATATAACGAAGGGACACATTAAGGAAATTCTTCCATACCCATGCTGATGGGTAAAGCCTGCGAAATATGTACTGTTCATATTAAAATATGTATGGCACCCTCATTTCATGGTTCCTGGTGCTATCTGTGTAGGTTGTTATTGAAATAGATGTGACGTATGATAGCTCATAGTACAATGAAAGGTTATTGAACAGCTGAAAGTGAAGTGTTAAGGATTCTGAAACCAAGGAAGTAAACTGACCTTTTAAAACGTATCACCATGTGCAGCAAACATAAGGTTATATGTCAGCGTGTAATTTTATTTTCTGCAGTGTAAACCTTTTCAAACTTTTGGGAATTTGATTGAAATTTGATTTATCTTATTTTGCCAGAAAAGAAATGTTCCTTGAATATTTTTTTTCAAACCCCTTGGAGTAGATTTGCCACTTAAAACAGCATCAGAAATGTTTTCATGTTTAACAGTCAAATGTTTCTAAATTGCATTTTTTAGCCCCTCTGGCTTAATCAGATAAGACGTCATTGAGCTAATTTTTGTTGTTTTTGGAAAGTCTAAACAGGGCTTAATTGTCTCTTGTCTATTGTCTCTAGGTTTCAGATAAAAGAGTATCCAGAAGCCATGCTGTACTTGAAGTGGTTGATAACAGGCTAAGAATTAAACCAGTAAGTACTAAGTTTAATCAAATTACTTGAGGCAAATTCTGAGCTACCGTTTTTTTTGTTTGTTTATACTTTAGCTATAAATAAAACATGCCGATACCACCACACAAGCGTTTCACATGATTCCTGTGCTTTTATATGGAATTTTCAGGGGTAGAGGTCCTAGGAGTTATTCGTAGTTGGGATCCTACTAATACAATTGCAAGTACTGCACCTCGGACGGTTTGTGTATTTTATAAAATGTTCACCAAGACTTATACAGCGCATTGTCGGTTACTTAGTAGAATAAGAGAATTGTCTGTCCCACCATGAGCATCATACTGTAGGTTTTTTATTTCCATCTGTGTACCATTAGTACCAAACTCTGTCAATGAATGATCCACATGACCAACTTGCCCCTATTGCAAGTGTTTTCTATTAAACACAGCTAATGTTTGAAGTGAATAAGATTATAAAGTACCCTTCAAGAATATACATTCCAGAGGTTAGGCTGGTTGAAAAACTATATCTCAGTGCAGCATCAGTCCAGGGCTTGACAAACATCAGGCGCCAGGTTGTCATGGCAACAAGAAATCACTTCCTTGCGCTACCTTAGTCCCAGCAGTGTGCTAGGGAGCAGAAGAGCCGCTGGACCTGCCCTCGGCAAACAAAGACAGAGGTACAAAAATATGTTACTATGTGTGTGTGGAAACCACCACAATGAGTGTAATGCGGGAAGGGGTTTTTATAGGCTATTGGCTAGACACCTGACTAGGCAATGATCAAGTCTTTGAGGTCACGTTGCATCTTTTTCTATATTGGTCCAATCTGTAAGCTCGTTTGAGCAGGGCCCTACTTACCTTTGGTTTCGATAAGTTATGCACTACTTGTTATGTTCTGTTTACCAATTTATAGCGCTACAGAATATGTTAGTGCTCTATAAATCAACAAATAATAAAAATAAAATGTATTAACTTTAACTCCAGGCTTCAGTAACAAATAGGAAAGCATGCAATTTATGATAATTCTATATTATATGCCTGGTGGTTGTAGCTTTGTCACTCATGTTTCTCATTACCGTATGCTCTTGTTTGTATTCCTTCATGTGGATTTTATTTTTAATTCTGATTTTCTTTTAAAATAGAGCACAGATGACCTCTGTAGTGGGGGGGATTATTTGAAGGTTTGCTAAAGGCATATATTGAAGAATACATCCTAAATCAGAATATAATTAGAAGAAATCAGGTTTTCTGAAAGACAGGTCTTGTTAAACAAACCTTATAGCATTTTATGAAGAAGTCAGTAAAAACATAGATTGTTTTTTAAATTGGACTTTGCTAAGGCATTTCATAGGACTCCACACACAAATTCACACACAAATTGTCAGCAATAGGCTTAAGGGCAAATGTATTTAACTGGATTGGAAATTGGTAAATTCTCAAACTGTCTGTCCTGGGTCCTCTTCTTTTTTTCTGTTTACTCTATTAACGATCTCCCATAATGCATTAAAAGCTATGTCTCAGCATTTGCCGATGACACAAAATTAGGTAGGGTCATTATGGCAAAAATAATAACAATGCAACATATACTTTAAATGGTATCTTCCTGGGAAAAACTATTAAAGAGAAATATTTAGGAATAATCGAGGACAAAGCACTAAGCAACAACATACAATGCCAGTAATAAGCGTCAAAGGTATTGGGCATGATATTGGCATGTATAAAACGGGGTATGGATTCATGGGTGAAATCATGTTGCCTATTTATAAGTCCATGGTAAGACCTTGCCTTAATTATGCAGTCCAATAACGGGCACCAGTCCTTAAAGGACATTATGGAACTTGAAAAGGTGCAAAGGAGGGCCACTAAATTAACAAATGGAGTGGAAGATCAAAACTATGAAGATAGACTGAAAATGTGGCATCTATACACTACACATCTTAGAGGGGATATTATACCATTGTATAAATGTGTGCAGGGCCAATAAAAAGCGCTCTTCAGTGACCTGTTCATTAACAGACATATACAAAGAACAAGAGGCTACCAAATACAATGGATATCTTGAAAAAGGCTCTGGATTTTTTTATTATCATTATAGAAAAACAAAACATAAAGGGCTATAAATTATTGAATAAACGTTGTTTTAGAGCTTCTTGATCCAAGGAGAAATCTGCAAAGTAGCCTAATTATTATTATTTTTTGTGTTCTTTTGGACAGCAGGAAGCAGGAAGGATAGGTAGAAGGGTTGAACTTGATGGACTTAGGTCCTTTTCCAACCTTATTTACTATGTTACTATGTAGATTTTTGTAGTTGTCTGTAAAACCGACGGTTGGGAACATTTTTGTTTAATACATGTTATGACATCATTTCTCCTATCGTGTTCATTTTTTTTTTTTTACTTCCCAGATCATTACTATTATGGCGAATCTGTTACATTTTCTAAACAAAACACTACAATTCCCTTTTCAGTAAACCAAATAAACATATTTAATGGTGCTTAATGATTTCAAATAAACAATAATGCATATTAGAAACCCACCTTATGTGCGGGAACATCTGCATGATATTTCCTCCATGTGACATTATTGCTGATTGGTTTCTGGAGCATTTATAAGAATCATGTGAAATGCATATTTAAGTATCTACAAAACTGTCTGAAAAACAAAACTGTACAAGGTAATTTGGATAAGTGAATTTTGTTGCGCTACATGATTTGGAAGTGACACTTCCCCTTTAAAGACTCCCAGGCCACAACATAAATATAAAACTCCTCAAGCATCATTATTTAAATCTGTATTGCATCTTTAGTGCAATAATGAACACTTCTTTGTAACCATGTACTCATACTGCAAATCTCATCTCACTTGTGGTTAGCCACTTGCTTTCAGTTAATTTATTTTGTTGTTACAGGAGCACAAAGAAAGCCACAAGTGCTAATGCCTTTCTGTAATACTGTGTCAGGAAATGATCAATACGTTTGAATGGTCAAAGCATGCCAAGCAGTTCTAAAGTGCGATGCATTCTTGGCTAATAGAGAATATCATTAGAGTCTTAAAGGAACACTCTTGTCAGTGTATTTTTTACATAACTGTTCCGTCACACTTAACTTCTCTTGCTTTTTAGAGTGTGACGCACTCTCGCTCTTCTTACCCTTCTGACTTGATGGCCTGTGAGACTGCCGGGTGCCTGTAGGGTTCAGCTTGGTCACTGCCATTAGGGAACAAATCACTTGAATGGGATCACTTGAATTAAAAGTGACACTCCATTTGTTCCGCTTAAACAAGGGCATTTGGAGGACAGTATAAATATGTGGATGTTTTTGCCCCTTTGAGATGGCCATATTGTACCTGTGATGTCTATGATGTGATTAGTTGGAAATAAAGTAAAAAATTAAGAAAGTTTGGGTGGTTTGTTCACTAAATCACTATACTTAAAGTCCATACTCAGTGAGCTTCATCTGCAAGAAGAACCTGATTAGCCAAGTAT
Organism: Spea bombifrons; assembly: GCF_027358695.1. Taxonomy (NCBI): domain Eukaryota; kingdom Metazoa; phylum Chordata; class Amphibia; order Anura; family Pelobatidae; genus Spea; species Spea bombifrons. Next base: position 19,443,506 of record NC_071089.1, on the reverse strand, counting down.
AATGTAGAGATAAATCAGTTTACTCATTGAAGTGTGTATTTTGCAGGGCCGTCTAAACCCTTCTTGTAGAGAAATTTGCTAGGGATGCGTAATGAGTTCAGAGAGCTCAGACCACAGCTCTTCTAAAAACTCTCCTGCCCAATCTCCTTTTAGCGATTGAACCCCTTTGAGTTGAAGTTTGAGGGAATAACACATTGAAATAAAGTGATCAGTATTGGTGCTTCTCTTTTCAATCTTTAACATAACAACATTAGTCTTGTTGGTAGGGCATAGATGGAAAATAGAGAGGCCATGAAAAAAGATGCTGCAGTTAAGTTGAAAATGAACATGATGTGGGGTGGTATAGGTTGTACATGGGCATCATTGGCTATAGACGCCCTTAATCCCCTCTCAATCTCCACCGAGAGCAACATTTGTATTGAGGTTATTTTAGGTTATCTCTTTGATAGGGTGTGTGTGGGGGGAGGGGGCACATACTGCTTACCATTCTCTAACATAATTCAGTCAGTCAGACAGCTGTTGCCGTAAACATATGACAGACAAGGTCACAAAGGTAGGTATATAATTTATATTTGCGGCCGAGCTCTAACAGGACAGTATTGTCATAATAAAGGAAGACCTGCTGGAGCACAACGAGAGATGATTGTTTCTGCTTGAAACAGTAAATGATAGAAAACTGATTCACTGCTTTGTTGAAAAGCCAATGAAGCGGTTTGTTTAATTAATCCACAGAATTTTGCTGTATTCCCATTTGATTTGTACTTTAGCCTCTTTGGTGTCGTTAATGTGGTGCTCCTCCAGTGACTCATTAATATAGCCCCAGATCTCTTACTTTTTGTTCTTTGACCTAAACTATGACAACCTTTCATCACAGCATAAAGAACAAACTGCTTACTTTACTGCATAATGCGCTATTTCTGTTATTTGTTTATTTTTTCCTTTTTTTTGTGTTATGTTAAGAGTTCTCACTGATGCAGACTGGAAAAAAAGTCTGAGTACATTATGAAGCAGATGAAATACAATATCTTAATCAATTTTGTTCGCATGAATCAGATCAGACTAGTAGTTATTAATATAGTCTGTCCCTTATAAGAGTCAAATTGCTTATATAGCATTTGTGTTTATGGCTGTTATTGAAATAAAGATATTCAGACGGCTGAGTTTACAGTTTATAATCTCCTTAATCGTGATCAATAAATAGTTATTGAAAGTGTCTTGCTGTGATACATTCTATTACTATGTAAGGAGTGCTGCTAAACGTAAAAACTGCAGTACAGGATTATGATATTCTACTGATGTTTTTATTCATGGTCGTATGTATTTTTTTTTTTTTGTTTGTTTTAAATTAAAAACAGAACATCATCCTGACTTAAGCCTTACCTTTATTTTATCCCCTTTTTGGTGGTATACTAATCCCACTTCAGTTCTCTTACGGCACATTTACAACAATATGCTAGTCTCAGTCCATGAAGTTTCCCATTCCTTCCACCTCAGCCACAGCACACCAAACAGACCTACCACATCCAAAGGTGTTCTCCTGCTGCCGAGCGTCTGTAGAGAAAAATGTTTACCTTGGTACTTCCTGCACCACAGACTGCGTGTCTATAGTTTTTGTGTCTATAATTTCTTCCTCCTGTTGCAATCCTAAATGTGTGTTACACCTTTTACGTACTCCTCTGCCTCCTGGCCCTGCCAACCATTTTAAAATTAAGAGTATTTGGCATAACATTCTCCTTCGTGATGCTATTTACGATCAACAATCACCTCCTAAACTTCAATGGTGTCGCTGAAATGCCTTTATAACACTCACCCCAGGACGCGCTGTGACGGCTCCGGGTGATTTTTGCCACTCGCAAGATGGCGGCGCGTAAAAACATTTCAAATACCCAAGGGGTGTCTAATTTTTTAAATTGATGGGGTAAATTGGAGTGGCCGGGTTCATAGATAGGGCATAGGCACAGACTGACCAAAATGGGGGGGTGGAGCGCAAACACCAGATAAACCCATGGGTGGTATCACTGTACTCGGGAGATGTTGCTGAACACCTATTAGGGTGTTGTTTGGTAGTGATGTATACCTGGAGCTGTAAATCCATACCCGAAGCACATTTTTTGTGATAAACCCCCCCCACAAAATAACTGCCACAAAGTTTGACAAAGGGTGGTAGTGGTATTAGTGCATGGAAAGGGTAAGAATACCAGCATTTGAAATACCTTGAGGTGTCTAGTTTTTAAAAATATATGGTTTGATGGGGTAAATTGCACTGGCCGGCTTTAAAGATATCCAGAATAGAACATGGGGCAGAATGACCAGATTTGGAAAAAAATTCGTTTTGAAATAGCATAATGCCCAATAATTTGCATAAAAAAGCAAAAAATATAAAACCATTGGCTATTTCTAAACTCACTACAAATAGTAGAATCTATTTAGCAGATTTTTTCATTAGCTTTTTTGGATGAGTAAATGATTTTCCAAATAAAATTGAGTGTTTTATTGAAAAAATTTTCATATTTTTTTATTATAGGAAATTAGATATGATCAGAAAAATGGTATCTGAAGAAAGCCCTTCTTGTCCTGAAAAAACAATATATAACTTGTGTGGGTTCACTAAATGGAGAAACTATCTAAACACGAGCACCGCAAAAGTGTTAAAACAGCCTCGGTCCCAAAGGGTACAAAAAGGGTAAAAAAAAAAAAAACAAAAAAAAAAAAAACAGCCTGGTCCTTAAGGGGTTAAATTTCACTATAATCCAAATTGTGATGGATAGACGATTGGGTCAGAGCATCTCCAAAACTGCCGTGTGTTCCCGGTCTGCAGGGGTCAGTACCTTTCAAAAGTGGGCCCAGGAAGGAAAGCAGTGAACCGGTGACAGGGTCATGGGCAGCCAAGCTACTGTAGCTCAAATTGCTGAAAAAGTTAATGCTGGTTCTGATAGAAAGGTAGCAGAACACACAGCGCATCGGGGGGGGCACCAGTCAGGGTGCCCATGCTAAATCCTGTGAGCATAAGAACTGGACCACTATGCAATGGAAGAAGGTTGCCTGGTCTGAGGAATCACATTTTCTTTTACATCATGTGGATGGCCGGGTGTGCGTGCGTCACTTACCTGGAGAACGCGTGGCACCAGGATGCATCCGTAGAGGCCCCACCTTGCAACTTATAGTACGTAGAGGATCTGCTGCTAACGCCACCACAGCACACCGCAGAGGTCTTGAGTCCATGCCTCAATGGGTCAGGGCTGTTTTGGTGGCAAAAGCGGGACCTACACAATATTAGGCAGGTGGTTTGAGGGGGTACTGAATACAAATAAGTTGTTTCGGTAATTTTGTGTGCGGAAACTGTACTGAAATACCGTGTTTGGTACAAAATGAACTCTTACTGCAATGTTTGGCGCAGATTAGCACCTAAATGGTTAAAGTGTTAAAATGTCCCTGGTAAAATACTTTGTGTTGTAGGCTTTCGTTTATCAGCTTTTCCTTTTCTAGCCCAACTCCCAGCATATCACATCAAAAAAAATCTAAATTTGAAACTGATGCGTGTCGTTTATATTTAACCCTGCAACCGCCAAAATAAATAAAAGCACCAGGAATATGAGATGTTTCCAAAAGTGGGTCAAATACCTACATTTTGTTTATTTTTTCATTTGCATTGGCTACATGTAGTTTTTTTTTTAATGCAAAATTGTGAAACGTTTGGCTCAATTTTTTTTGTATATAATTATTTCAAAAGAAAGCCCTACTTCTTCTGACACAATACATTATTTGTAGGGGTGCAATAAATGAGTTGGTGGGAAATCACAGTTGAATAGACATAGCAAACGCTTTTGGGAAAACGTAAAATAATGTTGAAGGAGTTAAGGTTTAAGTGTTTACGTAAGGAAAAGGCAGCAGACTATATTGACTGAATGATAATTAACTGCTGTCTTATTCTTTATCCCCCTTGGATTATTAGCACACTTTATGATCCAGTCTCCCAATTCCCTGCTTTTCATATCTTCAAGCCTTTCTGAACACCTCTGCTGGACTAATCTTTTTATCCCATTGCTGTTTATTTGCTACCTTATTGTGCCAATACCTCAATCGCCTGCCTATACGTACCAGGATAAACTCCTGACCCTTTCCTACAAAGCCTTTAACAATATTGCCCCTTTAATAGGTCCACTCTTGTCTTCAAATATCTCCTCACAGTTGAATCCATGACCTTTCTGCTCTGCTGCCCACAATTCTTTATTTCACAGATTAAAGGTGTAATCGAGTGTCCCATACAGTCCCACTAATGAAGAATGCAAATTAATGTAAGTACTTATTACATTGTCACATGACGTGGCCAGCAACATTTTACATGAAATCATTATTCAAGAGAAAAGGTTTGTATGTGAAACTGTTCCAGGAATGGTGTTTCTAATTAAGTGTTTAATCCAATATAATAGCGGCGCCTTTAGTCCAGTAGAGCAACGTAAAAAATATATTTGTAGCGTGGCTTTTTTGTAGTTATACTTTAAGGGTAAGGCGATTTTTGCTAATATCGAATACCAGTGTTTTTATATTTTACAAATCGTTTTGTATAACAGCAGGTGGCACTGGAGTACCGCTACAAATGAAGGCTGTTCCAATAACCCACTGATGCTGCAGTGCCCATTAATCAGATGCTAAAGGTGAACTATCAATAATTTTTGATACACCGTTTTGTTTGTTTCAGGCTGTCCTTTTCCAGTACTGGAATAAATGCCAAATTTGGATTTTTTTTTGTTTTATGACAGAATGCTGCTCAGCCATGAGCTTTTGCCAAATCTTACAAATAGAAGCTGCCCCTTTTCCAGTTCCCAAATAACAATCAGGTGTTTGCTTCAGATTCAGTGTAACAATAAGGGGCATGTGATTCTGTTACCCGTTCGTAAAGACTTTACTGTGGGAAAACCTGCAGTATGGAATACTTTAACCCACACACATCATTAATTCTGTTAGCGCTGTGTAGACTGCAGATAAGACTATTGCCGGAATCCACTTGCCTCCAACTCTATGGTAAAGTTAATAAAATGACATGTTTTAATGGATTCTTTCACTAAGATGTATAGCTAAGATTTTATTTCTTTGATTGATTTCCCTACTCTGTTTTATTAAAGTAGTTTTACATTGAGAGGGGTAAAAAAAGACCTCCTTATAAATAAATATGTACTCTGAGGGGTGAGTGTATCTGGTTAGTTTGCCTAAAACCTCTGTGTGTTGAGTATGCGTTTTTGTTCTCCCTAATGAGCCTTCTGCTCCTCTGGTCCATTTTGGGGTGAGGGCTATCTGTGACCATCATAATGCATGGCTTGCTGAATAGTTTGGTCAAAAACATTTTTATGTGCTACAATGTTTAGTTGTGTTGTTGGGCATGGGCTGGGAGAGAGAAAGGATGCAGTATTTGTTATTTTGACATCCAGATAACATATATAATATATCTGGAATACTTTAATAATACTTCACAAAATATTTATGAGAATGTATTTCTCTAACGTAGAAATTCATAGTGGTACTCTTTGAATCCATTATTGATTCCCGATGGCAGCCAGGTCTAAAACTTGCACTGTTGGATTTAAACAATGCATTTCGACAGAGCATCCCCTATATTTTGGCCTTTTTTCCTTGCCCCCTCACCCCATTCTCCTTGGTGTGTTCAGCCAAGCACATATTTTGCTTGCCACTGCATGTGCACGCTATACTTACAGCTAGTCCCAGTGTTGCCTCTTGTGAGGCTTTTTCTCATGTGAAATGAATCCTGCCTCATTTGTGGTCTAAAGTACTTAACTAAGTTATATACATTATTCTTTGCTGGGGCTGCATAAGGGCGCACTGGGATTGTTCCTTTAACCCCTTAATGACCGATGAAGTGCCTGGCACGTCATGACATTAACAAGCTGAGAAAGCAAGTACTGCAGCAGGGGCCCCATGTGGCCACTCTGTAAGGCATCAACGTCTGCCATATACTATATGGCGGCGGATGCCTGCTTTAAAAGCACTTAGGAGGTGATCAACGAAAAAGACAGTCCTTAAGGGTTTAAAAGAAAAACACACTTGGAGCTTATTGTGGTATGACATTTAGGTAACATACCTGATGCTTTGGTCTCCTGAACCTTCAAATACAAATGATGGAATTTAATTGACACACTTTTTTTCTCTCCCCAAAGAGAAAAAAAAAATGAAACACTAAATATTAATACTATATTAATAGTATAGTTTAATCTCCTCCAATACATATGAATTATTGCTGTAGTCGGGGGATGCTGTTGAATAAATGTTTTTTCCTTTCTTTAGCAGTCACCTATTCTTTTGTCAAAAGTGCAGCGTTTTATTTAAGGCCAATTGTTTTAGAAGAGGTTGGTGGAAAGGGTTGCATGAAAACATATACCCAAAGCTACCAGTCATCTCCTGATCTCTCTCCATCTCTCATGTCCCGTATTATCGATTGCTTGTCTGCTATTTCTTTATGGATGTCACAACGCTACCTGAAACGTAATCTTTCTAAAACTGGTTATCTTCTCTCCTTCCATCTCCACTACCTGAATTCTCTATCACCATTAACAACACGACTATCTTTCCTACTAACCAGGCCCGATGCCTTGGGGTCATCCTTGACTATAACCTTTCGTTCATCCCTCACATTCAGTCCCTCACCAGATCCTGTCACTTGCACCTAAAAAACATCTCTCGCATCTGCCCATTCCTTACCCAAGAATCCACAAAGACTCTGGTTCATTCACTTATCATTTCCCATCTTGACTACTGCAACGCTCTTCTGGTTGGCCTTCCATTCTTGACTCTCTCCTCTACAGTCTGCCCTAAATGTTGCTGCTAGGCTTATCTTCCTTGCACGCCGCTCCTCTTCTGCTTCCCCACTCTGTGAAACCCTCTGTCACACCCTCGGGTTCCGTTGCCTGCGGGCGGGGGTCCGTCCGCGGTACACGGAGACCCGATACGGTCACCCCGGGGTCCGGGGGCTGCGGACATTTCCCCGCTCGCCGGTACGGGAGAAGAAGTAGCACTTAAGGGAACTCCTCAACGAGCAATCTTATGATTGCTTGCCGGCAGAGGAGTTCCCAGAAGAAAGTACTTACCTCTCCTCCAGTCGTCCGTTGATCCTCTAGGGGCGCTGCTATGCAGAACCCGGGGAATTGATGGACGGCTGGAGGCGTGGTTATGACGTCTGTGGAGGTGGGGCCTGAGAGTGGCGCCAGATTTAAAAGTCAGTCTGTGCTACTCTCAGGCACCCTGTGTTTTGTCTGCGAATTGATCTGTGTTTTGACCCTTGCATTTCCTGACTACGTTTTGCCTTACGATTCTGTAACTCTGCCCGTGATTCCTGTGTACCGACCCGGCTTGGCTGGCTAACTCCTCATCTTTTGAACCTCGACTTGTCTGACTACCTTCTTCGTTACCGACCTGGCTACCCTGACCATTCTTCTGTGTTTACCCCTTCTGTTCTGATCTGCTGGTATTCTGCATATTGCTGTTCACCGTGCATAGAACTCAGTGCATACCTACATTCTGCCTACTCAGAGACCTCCTCACTGTTGGGATCATCTAAGTCCTGGATTATCGCTGTCGAGGGCCCCTCTCTCCTCAGCGGTTCTCTGGGCAGAATAACTTCTGCGGTGAGTGTCTCAGACGCGACACCCTCCACTGGCTCCCATTTACCTTTAGAATTAAATTTAAAATCCTGCTGCTAATATGTAAGGCCCTCCATAACACTGTTCCTCCATACATTTCTGCCCTCATAAGAAAACACTCTCCTACTCGATCCTTACATTCTTCCCATGGGCTACGGCTCTCCTCCTCACTTATCACCTCTTCCTTTTCCCGTCTACAAGATTTCACTCGGGCCGCCCCATATCTCTGGGATCTACTTCCACCGAACCTTCAGCATTCACCCTCCCTCCCAACATTCAAGAAACCGAGCCGAGCCTCTTCACCTAATGTATCGGTTTGTCTTAGTCTGTCAATTCTCATCTTGTCGTACCCCTTGAGTATATGTATTGTATTAAGCGCTGTGTAATCCGTTGGCGCTATATAAATAAAAGAATAATAATAATATGAATAGTTGGAGCAGATATAAACAAATCTTATATCCTGCTGCAAGTGTTAAATCTGCAACATATAAACATATTTTTCTGTTAAGAAATATTACGTTTTGTTCTAAATCTGTTGATATGGGTGAAAAAAATACCACATTAAGCTTTTAAGGATCTTTTCCAGCCAGAATCGCTTTTATTAAGTAATTGTATGTCTGTTGAGTTTGTTGCTGGAATCTATACTAAGAGCACCAATTAGTTGATGAAACCTGTTATATGCGGTCTTGGCTTTGGCAGACACTATTGTGCTAAATGCTTGTTGATTTACATACTGTTGAGCTCTTCGCTATGGCCTGTCCCATCGTATCTCACTTTGGTTTCATTTCTCCTTTGAATCTTTGAAGCAATCTTGCTGGACGCAGACTAAAATATTTTAAAGCAAAATATTAGGTGCGTGAAAGTTAATGACCATTTGTGGGTAATTTATGCCAGTGGCAGGAAATGTTTTTCTTTTTTATGTGCCTTGTATTTTTAGTAGTTGGATCCTATGAAAACCATTAATGGCCAATCAATCACACTAAATCATTGCAAAAAGGAAAAAAGTGTATCAACCTAAAACATCACATCATCTTAAAGCTCTTTGGAAATATTGGTGTTCTTAATGAAATGTACTGAAATATATAGACTTGTTATATACTTTTTTTTATCTGAAAACATAAAAAGGTGTAAGGATTTGACTGGTGGTAAAAAGCAAATGGAATGCAAAATTGCTTATTTTAACTGGAGGATCCTCTTTTTGACAAGAATTTGAGATCAAACTTAAGGTCATAGCAAATATCTTCTTGGTTCCTGGTTTGACGTAATTGAAGGTGGGAAGCAACAGGTTTCATGGTGGATGTTTCAGTAAAGTCCCACCGGCTTTAAGCCGTCATGTACTATGTTTGCATATAGTCTTACTGTAGAGCTAATGGGTGCCAGCCAACCTTTAGTAATTCTACTCGCTTAAACATCCAGCCAATAATTAGACAATTTAAATTCCTTTTGAAAAGACAATTTGTTTTTTAATTAATCATTTTATAATTAGCAATACAACTTGGGGTTTAACCTCTTAAGGACAGAGCTGTTCTTTATTTTTTGTTCCCTTCGTGACAGTGGCTGTTTTAACATTTCTGCAGTGCTCGTGTTAAGATGTAATTTTCTTCTTTCTCGTTTACTGAACCCGCAGAAATGATATATTGTTTTTTTCAGGACAGGAATGGCTTTCTTTACATGTAATTGCTATGATCATATCATAATTAACAATTCAAAATTTTTATATATGGTGAAAAAAAAATTGAGGACTTTCTGACTTTTATTTGAAAAATCTTTTATTTGGAAAAATCTACAAAAGCTAATGAAAAAACCTTCTAAATAGATTCCATTATTTGGCCAATGGGACGCGGCCAGGACTGCCCACTGATGTCCGTGGGAGGTCCCACCGACGGCAGCGGGAAACAACCCCATTTAAAGGGAAAATGGGCAGGGAGCGGGCCGTGTCAAGACCCCGGCCCATGGCAATAAGTACAAGTAGCATATTGCTATGTCAAAACCTTTTTTTTTCTTTCAAATCTGTTCAAACTGCCCTATTTCCTATTTTGGACATTTTTGAAGCTGGTCAGTTCAACTTGTTTGGGTGCTAAAAGGCCGCATTTGGGATGTGCAAAATAGGAATTTTTGACACATGGTCATGCTGCCCACGTGTTATTTGGGACATCTTTGAATCTGACCAATTTATCTCATCAAATCACCCAATGGGCATTTAAAATGCCAGTATTTTAACTCTTTCCATCCAAAGAGGTTTGTGACGATGTAGTGCTAGTTGTAAGGCTTAATAAACTTAAACTTTTATGGATTTTATTTTATTTTTCATTTTTTACATTTTGTTGGAACCGGATGGTTCTGATGGTGACATCAGTGGGGGATTATTTTAAAATGTTACCACATGTTTATCTTTTCTTTAAGGTGCTAAGGTTTTACAAATATATATGGCCAGTATAATAAGTATTTTCAGACATACTAAAATAACACCAACGTGATGCTATTAGTTCTCTTATGCCGATGTTTAAGGATGAATTATTGATAAACAAAATAGGAAATCCAATTAGATTCAGAACTAATACGCTCCTGGTCAGTTGAGGATTTGAGACATGGCGTGTTACAAAAGAATGTATTTGATTCAATATAGATTAGGATAATATTTTTAAACACAATCTCACTGAAGTTATTAGTTGTTCTATGAGAAAAGCAATGATTGACGTATTTACGTGAACTACTTTGCAGTAGTATCGCCTATGTTTTTGAAATATCTGCTTATATTTTTTGTGCCGTTCTGTAATTTAAAGTGAGGTGTGTGTATGTGTATATGTATATAAGCTCTGACCAGGCTTTTGGCTCAGCACCCCTCCCCACCACAGGTGCTCCATGGGTGAGGTCCTTGGAAACCTATAAATTGCAGGAGTGTCTGTATTTAGGAAGGCCTTTTTGTACTTGCAAAGATTTATATATACACACACACACACACACACACACACACACACACACACACACACACACATTACTGCAAGCTCTTTGGGTTTGACTCAGGGTCACTTTCCTCTTTCGTTAACAAGTGATGTATGACTATGCCCACTTCCCCTCTTACGTATGCCGTGCCCACTTAAGGCTGTCTAGGCCTAGCCCTGACTTGCGCATGCCTAGGCCTGTCTCTATTTATGGCTAGACCCAGCCCTCAAAATGCTACTCCCCAGAAAAGGGGGAGCTTTTGGTACACTTCCCATGGATGCTCCCTGATATGTGTTTATATAATTAGAATATATAAACAGTCAAGGTACATTTTTCCTGGTGTTTTCTTATAACAAGAGGCTTAGCGTGCACTTTCAAATTAATCATTTTTAAAAATAAATTTCTTTTGAAACGGCAATTCATGGGGATTAGATTGCAAAGCGATTTGTAGAAATAGAATGTGATATTGTAATTTATCCTAACCATATTTCTAGACACAGTTCATCATATACACGTGGCAGACGTAATAAATTACGAATATTTTTATGGTCAGTCTTTTTAATTACTTTATTTTTTTAACGTCTAAAGATTCCAGATGCACATGGTTTATAACTGGTGATATTTAGTAGGTGATTTTTATTAAAGACATACAGATAGATCAGGCCAAATTGATTTTTTTTTCTTGGCCATTATACATTTAGATTTCTGAAATGTGCATGGCTATCTCAAAGGCAGTTTTAATTATGAAAGATTTGGCAAACTGAGACACACTTTGATTGATCATGTGGCAATTTGTATCTTGTAACACTTGGTTCTGTGTGGAAAGAGTTTAAACAATGGTACTTGCTTCTGCCAATTTTTTTAAATTGGCAATTGTTGTAGGATTCCATCAAGATTATACGTACTGGCGAGAAAGTCGACAGTTAACATAATTTTTCTTGTTTTGGTTTCAGAGACTGAAGCAAAATAGCAATTATTTTCCCCACCAAGAGCTTGATGTAATTATTTTCATTTACAAAGATAACAAAAAAGTTATTGAATTTACTTTTTAGGTAGTCTTCAGGATTTTAGGAGCTCATATCAGTGCTTTGTCTCCAGTAACATTCATCACTAGCACTGTTCTTCATCAGTACACGTTTGATTTTTGATGGGAAGCCACACACAAAGCAAAGCGACTGACTTCCATTTAGAGTCATTTATGCCGAAAAACAGCCATGATGTAATGTTTTGGCTTTAGAATAAATTGCATGATTTTCTGCCTAATCAAAGTTACTTAATGGCTGCACATGCTTGGCGTAGGCGTTTAAACAATTATCCATATTAATTACTGATTCACATGCCACACTTTTTTTTGTGTGGCAAGTTTCAAGAGGAAACCGTCTATAAATGTACTCCAGTTATCCTTTCCTTAGTTTCCCACATTTGGTTCAAAACTCTTGATCCAAACACCCTTCTTACCATTTGTGGTTGAATCTGTAAAGTGGACCAGTCAGCTGGAAACATCTTGAAACAATAATTTCACGCGATGTGCCTTCCTGTCTGGGTTAGAGAAGACGCAATCTCTTTTTTTCTTAGCCTTCCTCGCCATTTTCTTTCAAGCATCTTCTCCCTTGACTCTTCCATTATAAGACAAGTTAGAAAACTGACTGGGGGCAGCAGTTTTGCGACCCATAATCCGTAATGAGTAGACAGGCTGTGGAAGAAGCCTTGGTCTGTGCGATGGAAAGCAAATATTTATTCAGTATAGATGCACGTATACGAGTAAAAAGCTCTGCAGTGACAAATTCTTGTGGAGCGTAATAACTTGACACGAACCCTGCCTGTTCTTATGTGCAAATCTCTTGACATTTTTGTATGTATAGTACACGTTTCCAATCTTTCTTTGTTTGCACATTTATTTATGGATTCCCTAATTAAAGTGTAAGCAAAACTATAAGAACTGTCCCAACCCTTGGCCCTCAAAAGGTTAGCCATGGTATAAGAAAATCTACTCCTTATTATATAGAAGAACTTTTACCCAAAATAAAAAAAAATATTAAAACCGATAACTGATTCTCATATTCTGTTGCAAGTCACTGTTTACCTATCACAAATGATGAACCAATTCTATTTTGTTCAGTTTTTTTAATTTCTATGCACCTATCTTATCTTCGATATTTGCAGTATTTTCTTTTAGCTGCTTCATAGCCACGGCATACTTAACCTATGAGATTTCATTTCTAGAATGATTCGTTTTATACAGCGTATGTTCCTGTTATACTCCAGACAAAAATATTAATCAATTTTTCTGTACTTCGGCTTCACTGAAATTATTGAAAAATTCTTGCTAAGGGGATTAGAGATATGTCAGTGCAAAGTAATAAAATCAGTGTGATGTAATTATTTTGTTCCTCTAAAATATTGTTTTAGTAAAAAATGGAATTCTAGAATGTATTATGGGTTTAAAAAAACAAACAAACAAAAAAAAACCTAAAGGCTTAATAAGCTGGGATTTTTGCATGTGAAAAGAGCATACATAGCATGGCTAGGTTATCACTTTGAGTTATTCACTAAGGGTCATGTTGGTTTAGGAATATTTGTAATGATGCCTTTCAGCTCAGACTATGAATGAATAATTTTGAAGTTCTATTTCAGTCTTAATTGCTATGTTAGTTTACTATGATTACTGACTATGTCAGATACATAAGAGAATCCCATGGCAAGGTGAGGGGACTCTCTGTGATCTCTCCTCCAGACTTTACGTGATGCCATAAAAAGTTGGAAACTTTCTGCTATCAATAACTGCCCCATACTTTAGACAGAGAAATACGATCAGCGGTTCCACATGTTCTTCAATCCCATGCGATTGACCTCAACTCCGGAGTTCAGGAAGTCTGATTTTAGCTGCTCATCCAAGTCTGGAGGTGCAAATGAAGAATTTTCTGAGCAGTCCATTCTCTGGACTTTCAGATTTCTGAACGTGCCACAGTTTAATCCTCCACGGCTATATGTAAATGCTACACAAACTTGCGTTTCACTAGTGTGATCTTTCATAATCCACCAAGGAAGACTTTTCGTATACCACCATAACTCCATGTGATGTGTTTCTCTTAATAGAAAAAATACTCAAGTCCACACATGAAAAACCAAAAACATATGGAAAAGGTTCATGATCTAATAATCTCAAAATTGTGACTCACCACCTGGAAGCGACAGACTATTACTTATACTTAAGCAATATCCTGTCTCATGGAGGTTGCCTATTCCAGACTCATCATAATTCTTCCATACACACTTCAATGGATATTGTAGTGTCCTTAGAAGTGGAAAATACATCATCATAATCAATTATTTTCTTTTTTTTTATCTTTTATTTATTTTGCTTCTGTATGTGGAACTCTGATTTTTGAACCATTGCTCCCTGGGCCATTCCCAATTTGGTTATTACAGTTTGAACTGTCCCGACTTTGTGTCCTAGACCATTATTTTAATTGATATTCAAAGGAGATTTTGGCACTTGTATTCCTTTGTATTTGTTGTACTTTTTTATTGCTGTTTTAATGTCTGGAGTGGCAAATGAAGAATTCTCCGAGCAGTCCACTCTTAGGACTTTCAGTTTTCTGCACGTGTACTACAGTTTAATCCTATTGTGAGCTTTCAAAATCCCACCAAGGAAGATGTTTCATATACCACCATAATTCCATGTGCCTGTTTCTTTAAAAAAAAAAAAAAAAAAAAAAAAAGGTCCACTCACAAAAAACCAAAAACACATCGAAAAGGTTCATGGTCTAATCTCAAAATTGTGACTCACCACCTGGACACGACAGACTATTACTTATACTTAAGCAATGTCCTGCCTCATGGAAAAGTTGCCTATTCCAGACTTGTAATTCTATCACATACTCTACATTGGATATCCTACTGTCGTTAGAAGTGGAAATTTTTTTTTTTTTTTGCTGAACTTTGATTTTTGGGGACCTTCCCCTTTGAGTTGATGAGTTATGAACTGTATCGACTTTGTGTCATAGACCAATGTTTTAATTGAAATACAGTGAGGATTTTGGCACTTGCACTTAATTGCATAGGGTTGTTGCAATTAGGGCTGCAACTAACGATTATTTTAATAATCGATTAGTTGGCCGATTATTTTTTCGATTAATCGATTAATCGGATAAAAAAATACATTATTTTAAATTGAAGAAAAATTGCAATAAAAAACGTACAATTTACACTTTCATCTCTTTATTGCAATGGCCTCTCTCTATTCACCTTCTTATTTTACTGACATAATAATAAAAGCTACAAGAACCCAAACACGGTGCTTCTCAAACTAGGTTTTAATACAAAGTTATTAGTAAATATTAATTCATATGTTAACTATTTTTCATATTTAATAAAAACTGAGAAAAAAGCCTTGTTTAAATTTTTTTATTTACCAAACTGCCCCCAGTTATGCACATCTGACCCCCAGCTTGCCACTCTGCCCCCATATATGCCTTATACCTCTTATATGCCAGATTCCACTGTGCCCCCTGATATGCCACTGTGCCCCTGATATGCCTTATACTCCTTATATGCCAGTGATATGCAACTGAGCCCCCTGATATGTTTATGCCCCCTGATATGCCTAATATCCATATGCCTTATACCCCCTATATGCCCTAAAAATTCATAATACCCCCCATACACCACTATAACTCACCCATACACCACTCTGGCTCCTCCCCCTCCCATACACCACTCTGGCTCCTCCCCTCCCATACACCACTCTGGCTCCTCCCCCGCCCATACATCACTTTGGCTCCTCCCCTCCCATACATCACTTTGCCTCCTCCCCCTCCCATATACCACTCTGCCTCCTCCCCCCATACATCACTCTGGCTCCTCCCATACTCCACTCTGCCTCCTCCCATACATCACGTTGGCTCCTCCCCCTCCCATACATCACTTTGCCTCCTCCCATACATCACTTTGCCTCCTCCCCCCTCCCATACTCCACTCTGCCTCCTGTGAACCTCCGTTTCTGACAAGACACCAGGGAGCCGGGTAGAGAGGCAGAGTGGCGTATGAGAGGGGGAGGAGCCAGAGTGGTGTATTGGAGGGTGGCTCCCATACACCCCTCTGACTCCTCCCCCCTCCTATACACCGCTCTGCCTCTCTACCCGGCTCCGTTACTGAAGGCACTTTCATTGCAGCTTCATAGAAGCCACAGTGTAAGTGAAGGGCAGTAACGGAGTCTGTCTGTGCGATGCTGACCCTCACCGGCTATCAGAGAGGATGATTCTCTGTCAGCCGGTGGGGGTCTGCATCGCACAGACAGACTCCGTTACTCACCTTCACTTACACTGAGGCTTCTATGAAGCTGCAGGGAAAGTGCCTTCAGTAACGGTGCCGGGTAGAGAGGCAGAGTGACGTATGGGAGGGGGGAGGAGTCAGAGGGGTCTATGGGAGGGGGGAGAGAGACGGAAGTGAGAGACCGGCCGACAGTGAGAGAAATCCAGGTCTCCTGCAGCGTTGCGGGGGATCTGGATTCCGGTGTTATAATCCGATCTCTGTTTGAGGTCGGATTATATAAAGAGAGGAGTTTTTCAGAGCATTTGCTCTGAAAAAAACCTCTTTTTATAATCGATAAAAATCGATCCGATTAATCGATGATGAAATTCGTTGACAACGATTTTCATAATCGATTATTATCGATTTTATCGATTAGTTGTTTCAGCCCTAGTTGCAATTATGTTGTCCACAACTACAGATTTTGTAAAAGAGATGGAATAAAATTTATATTTTCCTAAATATTATTTGTTATAAAATATTGGCAGGACTCCATCATTAAGGCCGCCTGTCTAATTATACTCACCTTTGCATATGAGTGCATTTTTGCTCAATATACTTTGTAATTTTCTATAAAGGGGATGGTGACCGTTCGAATTGAGAGATAAGATACACACTAAAGATTTTTATGAAAAAAAAGAAATCGGCTTTTTTTTTTTTTTTTTTTTTTTAAGTTTTTACACTTTGCTTGTGTCAAGGATATTACAGAACGTGAAAAGATGTTCCAGACACCTTTTTGCAGCATTGGGATCATAGTGTACTGTACTTCATTATCATTCTGTCACCTCATAGAATGTCCTCGCTTTCTTGCAGGTACATGTGAATCCGTGTTTCTATCAAGTCAAAGGGGAAAGGACATTTGTACCCCTGGAAAAAGATGAGTGGTGCTGGCTGCGCCCAGGCGACTGCTTTTCACTCTTGCCCGATAAATATACCTTCAGGGTAATTGCAGAAGAGAAAGAAACATTAAGGTAAAAAATAGTATCGCATGTTTTCTAATGTATACATATGTAATGATGTATATAGTTTAAAGTCTGAAGTCTGTTCTGTTTAAAAGTGATTTAACAAATAAATCTGATCATAAGAGATCCTGCTCTCACCTTTTTTAAGTGTATTGTATGATTGTGTTCTTTAGGTGAAACAGATCTATCAAGGGGTAACAAAATGATGGTTTTTATGTGAATGCGCTTTAGGACTGCCAGGTCATATTACTATAAGAATGACACCTTTTAAAAAAACAATATGGGATTATCGATAAAACGTCTCTGGTTCAAAACTGGAGTCTTATCACCAAAGCAACTAAATAATGCAGGCAACGGGACCCTTCCAATGGTTGCTATGAAATATCACTAGGATCGTTTTTTTTTTTTTTAATATTGCCGTTAGTATGTTTCAAGACTGAGATCTGTATGCCAAGTTTTCCTTGAAGCTCATTTCAGTTAATTCACTAAAGTGAGTGTTGACAGGAGAGTTTGCAGGTTTCAGTTCCTTGAATTCACAATGTATGAAGAGCCAACCCTGGTAAGCTTCTGCTGCAGGAAAAGCTTGGCTGGTCCTGTATGATATGTAGTTAACTTAGTTATAGTTTTTCTAAGTCTTCTCACCCATTGATGTATACAGCTCTCATTGTGCAGAAGAAACATGTTTGTGTTGGTCTTTCATAATGAATAGTGAAATAAGAGAGTTGAAATCACATCTGAAGACTCTCCTACCAGCTCTCCCTTTAGTGAATATACCACATTGATTTCCTCTCTTAACTTTTGGCCTTTTTTCTAAGATCTCATGATCATTCACCCTGCAGGACACAATGGTATCAGTCACCCCAGACCCTCTCCTACAAGTGTAATTTCCGATTCCATTTGTCCTACTTCTGATACAGCTGATCTTGACTTTCAGATACTTTTTCCTATTAACTTTTCAGTAAAACTATTTTTTGAAGAAGTCCGCAATGAGGCCTTAAAATCTTCTGGCCTGCTTTTAACAACCTAAGACTCGACAAAGGTCTATTGTCAGCACTGCTTTAAAGACCAATTTGGTTCTACTACTCTATGTAAAAAGTTTCAAACAATGACTTGGCACAAAGTTTTTGTTACCTGAAACTCAAGAAATAGTAAATAGTTAAGGGATTTATCCCAGACAGTTTCCAGCATTGTATTGAGTAGAACTGATTCCAGAGTTTTTAGAAAAGAAAAAAAAAATCTTTCTTCTGAGCTCCTTTTTTGGTCATTATACGATGCTAAACGATGAATGTCTTGACAGCTAGTTTGAGTAAAATAATCACTTAATGGTTTTTCACATGACAGCTGCATTATGTACTCTTCTTACATGGAAAATGTTAAGCTTAATCATATAAACATTTTTGAATTAAGATACACAAGTACTTGTGGCACATCTTTTTGGCGTAGTTTATTTTGCTGTTTTATTATTTTGCTGGGTCTTGTAGCGCACTACAGCCTTGTGTAGGTCTTCAATCTTTTCCCTGACATCCTTGGACAGCTTTTTGGTCGTGGCCATGGTGGTGAGTTTGGAATCTGATTGATTGGTTGCTTCTGTGGACAGGTGTCTTTTATACAGGTAACAAGCTTTAAGAGAGCGCTCCTAATCTCAGCTTGTTACCTGTATAAAAGACACCTGGGAACCAGACATCTTCCTGATTGATGGGGGATCAAATACTTATTTTACTGAGTAAAATGCAAATCAATTTATAATTTATTTGAAATGCATTATTCTGAATGTAGTAAGTGTCGTTGAAGAAGTGGGTCTTGAGGGATTTTTTGAAGGACCGAAGGCAGGGGGGAGAGGCTGATAGGCCGGGGGAAAGCATTCCAGAGGATAGGGGCAGCCCTTGAGAGATCTTGTAAGTGCACATGAGAGCTAAAAATCAGGCGAGGATAGAAGGATATAAAACCAGTTTTATGCGGTTCTATTTATGTTGGGCTAATGATTTTGGATATATATAATATATGTATATGTATATATATATATATATATATATATATATATATATATATATATATATATATATATATATATATATATATATATATATATATATATATATATATATATGTGTGTGTGTGTGACAGACTCACAGACATAAAGCATTGATAAGTGCAGCAATGGATTGCAGAACTGGATCTCGCTGTTTGCTTCCTCTTCTCCATTTTGTCCATGTGCTCTGTGCAGCTCTTTCCTTTAGCTACACATGTATAGCAACCCGAGGCTCCGCAGCCATCCCTGCGTATGATGCCTTATCCCACTTGTCCTGCAATCACGGCCGCTCATACGCAGTGAGAGAAGGCGCTTCTACCGCTGAGAAAAGCAGCAGAAAGGAAGAAACGACATGGATCGACAAATTTGATTTGAACATCTTACTATCATTTTAATGATGGGCGCATCAGCTAGTTATTTAAATATTTATCACCTTAACTACCGTACTTGCTCGATTATAAGGCGAGGTTTTTTCCAGAGGTCTTATAATCAGACCTCAAATAGGTCTGACTATGAGACTAGGATTCAGATCCCCTGCAGTGCTTCTGATTCCCCGGTGTGTTGTCCGGGCAGTGTGTAGACGTCCACGCGATTTGCGTAGACAACTTCCGCTGCAGCCGGAAGGAGGTGTGGCTAGCAGCGGGGGTTGTCTGCGTCCATAGACGTCTACCCGCTGCCCGGACAACACATCTTCTGATCTGCTGCTTCAAGACAATTGGCTAGCACAGTGTATGGGTGGAAGGTTACTTCCTAGAAATAGACCAAAGTATTAGTATTGTAGCTGAGCTAATCTTCTTTTCCTCTGTAGATATAGGTATAAAGCTGCTTAATGAAAGAATGAATGAAAGATTTTTTTCTTTGAGACCTCAGCATAACACAAAAACTGTAACAGGTGGATTCTGTGTTTTTGTTATTTTGCGGGAGTCTTGAAATACTTTCAAGCATAGTTTATAATATCATGACAGTTCTCGGCATTATAGTAAAGCATTGTGTTTAGCCTTTCACAGCAAATATGCTACAAAGGAGACTTGTAAGTGACTGATTAGTGCTGCATGATCACATGAAATTATAGGGAGAAAATGTATTCTACACTAAATTAACTGGTTCTAGAATGTGAATTTAAATTGTGTATTACTACAACTAATTACAATGTAATTGTTCTCTCCTGATCAGAAAAAATGCTACTAAATGCAGCATATTTAAACAGAAAGCCTTCTGAGAAATGGTATGAATTAGATCTACACATCCAGGACCCACTGAACCATAACTCATAAGATTATTACTGCTAGAGCCTACATTTTTTTAAAATATTTTAACTTATTTTTGTAGTTTGTGTATAATATAATAAACGCGTCTACTTCCTGCGTAGAAAAGTTGATTGTGTTGCGGTACTACGCATATCAGAAGGAGCACTCTCCGTATAGCAAAAATAGTATGGATTTTACAGCTTTGATTAGAATGCTAATAAAGCATTTTTATTTTTGCTACAAAGTAATGTTACGCAGCTCATTACAAAATGTTCAAGAGATCCTTATAGTAAAAAAATTGATTCTGTGAGTGGTAAACGGCCGTTAATGTTGTATTTTTTTTTGACACACAAAACCCCAGCAAATCTTGAATGCATTCATTTTGCACATACATACATTTTACGTTTTTTTTTCCTTCTTAATAGAAATGAAGCACTTCACCAGGACACTGGTTTAAGTGATAGTCCTCCCTGCTCTTCAAGTGCATCTGAAATAAAGGAGAAGCCTATCTCAGTGGGAGATACATCAAAGCAATCCATATTGTGTACGGTTCATGAATCTCAAGAAGAGGCTGCGGTAAAGACTTTTTAGTTTATAATTTGATGCACACACCGGCAGTTTTTAACGTGTTTAAAACACAATACCAGTATATACATATACTGGAATTCAGAAATCAACCATCGGATGCATTTAGATATAATGCATATTAACATTTCATTTGTTTGTACTTCCACAGAAATTTGCTGTTGAGTTCAATTTCCAGGGAAAAAAACAAAAAACTAATTCTCGTCAGTGCAGATTTTTATATCTATTCCTTTTCCCTAAAATATCATTGGCCGTGATTGTGTTTGACTTATAGTGTATAATTTGTAATGGTTCCAACAGAGTCTAGAAAAATGCCAGGATCTTTAACCCATGCCAATCTAATACAGGCGTTTAATACAGAAATGAATTTCCAATGTAGTGATACAGTGGGTTAAGGCACATTACAGTAAAACAAATCACATTCCCTATCCATGGATCCTGCTTGTACTATATATCCCACTTATAAATGAAATTGCTGATACTGATCCATTCATCACGGGCTGTTAGTACTTTGGCTTCTCTATACCATACAATACTGTCTTTCACATACACTTTGTGTGATTCAATCACAACGTAATTGTGATTGTGTCTCAATGTTTGCTTCGTCTTTACCAACCAATCCATGTCTCTTTTCCCTTGGTCCTAGTTTCTCTATCCTTTTTCTTTTAATACCTTATCGTGTTATCGGTCAGTCCTCTGGAGGTAAATCCAGCAATAACGGTTTCTGGTTTGCAAATTTGTTCCTGCTAACATCAGATGAAATGAGTGTCAAGACTGTAAAATCTTACAAATGAAAATTTCACCCTACTCTTAATGCTAATTTCCTTTCATATTTGTCAGAGCTGTAGGGGAGCCTTTATCAACCATAAAATAAGAAATCCCTCACAAAGTCATAATGAATATTTTGTCTGAGCTAGAAAATCTTACATTTTCTTTATCAGGCTGCATGTGGCTTTTACTTTTGATCTATGGATCTTTTTTTTTTCCAGCCAGCTGTTTTAATGAGTGAAAAATAATCGCCCCATATTGCCACAGAGTGTATACTAATGTAACAAAATGTACTGTAACATATGAAATTGGTGCAGGACAAAAATAAAAAATATTAAATGATTTTATATAACTATTAAATTCACTTTTTTTTAATAGTTTTTTATAGTGTAGGTCACATTAGTATTCAACATTGGGTTTAGTGTAATTTATAAATGCTTTGGAACATCAGCCTTCCCTTTTAATATTTGGTGAATGGGTCTATTTGTTACATCATTATTTAAAGTGTTCAGGGTTTACGCTTTATGTTAAATTATTTCCAGTGGTCCAATACGGTTGAATGTGTGAATATCTGCATGAGAATCCTCAGTTCAAGATTATCACATATATTGCACATTCACTTAACGTTCATTTCTGTTTTTTTTTCTTCATTCAGTCTACTTCAGCAGTATATATAGAAGTTAATGAAAAGGCAGGATCTACTCAGAGGAAACGTGTTCTGCCAGACTGGATGTTAAAGGGAGATCTTAAAATTAAAAGCCTACTGGTGCCTCTTAGTAAACCAGGTAGGTCTGATGTATTTTTAATAAGTACTTCAACCAGATATTTGCGTTGTCTATTGGGGTACATGTTTTTGCAGTCATCCAATGTTGTCTGGGGACTTCTTTCTGGTAAATGAGAGATTATTTTCTTGAAAAAATTGCTTCCTGTCCCTTGGTAGGCGGCAGCACCACCTTGTTTGTAGATTTATAACGCTTTCAATTATTTCTACTGTAAAAGCTAGCTTCTGGATGCAGTGTCTGCTTCTTGCCCTTGGTACCCTAGCTTGCGTGCTTAATCGCTGAAGCGCTTTATAAGGTTTGTGGACCTTGCAGGGATATGTTCTTAAATATGTTATAAAAAAATTAATAACTGCCTTTAAAAAAAATATATACACCAAAACTGCCCCAAAAATGTTTTTCTTAATAGTACTGAATGTTTATACATATGTCAAAATTTTCTGTTGAATATTGTTGTTGAAGAAGTTATGTCAACGATACCTTGAGATAAGTAGCTTTAGGGAGAGCATGATCGTGGCAGTCCTCCATAGTGTGACTGGCCCATTTTGCTACTGCCCCCCCCGACCTGCTGGCCTAGGCCAGAATATGCCACTAGCTTGATATGCCCCCTTATATGCCAGTCTGCCCCCCCGAATATGCCTTATACTCCCCTATATGCCACTCTACCCCCCAGATATGCATTATACCCCCCCATATGCCACTCTGCCCCAGATATGCCTTTTAATCACCTATTTGCCCCTCTGCCTCCCAGATATGCTTTATATACCCATATATGTCACTCTGCCTCCAGAAAACCATTGAACCCGGCCCCAATGCCACTCTTAACCCCCCCCCCCGACTTACCAGTGCATCCCTTTACTTGTGACCCGTGTTCAGAGTCCCTGGTGTCTAGTGGGGCAGCCGGTGGAGGTCTGTACGATGCAGGCCTCCGCTGCTGGTGGCCAGTACTTCCACTGGGGCTTCTATGACGGAGTGCCGGCATCACATGACCTTCTGGTGCTCCACCATAGAAGCCCTGGTGGAAGTGCCGGCAGCAGTGGAGGTTGTCTGTGCGCATCCTGCAAACGTTCACCGGCTGCGGTTATGTGCACAGACAACCTCCGCTGCTGCCGGCACTTCAGTCGGGGCTTCTATGGTGGAGCACCAGAAGATCATGTGATGCCGGTGCCACAGAGGAAGTGCCGGTAGCAACAGAGGCTGCCGGAGAGGAGGATCCGGGTCCCCTGCAGCGCTGCGGGGGATCTGGCTATTAGTTTTGTAATCAGACCTCTATTTGAGATCTGATTAGAAGACGACCCCGAATATAAGAGGAGGGATATTTTTCAGAGCATTTGCTCCGAATAAAACCTTGTCTTATAATCGAGCAAATACGGTATTTAGAATGCAATGTCATAAAATTCCCTGTTGGTGTAATAGTCAGATGTCCCAACACTTTTAGTGTGTGTGTGTGTGTGTGAATGTATGTATGTATGTGTATATATATGTGTGTATATGTAGATATATTAATATAATATGTGTGTGTGCTGTATTGCTAAACCCTGTGTAGTATAGGATATCTTGCCTGGATATATCCTGCAGAATGAAGCCCCAACCACAGCCTGATCACTGGCCACCTTCTGGAACCTGTTTGTGACAGGGTCAGTAATAGAAATGGAAGTTTAAACCGCACACTAGGGAGCATACGTGCTTGCTTCCTTATAATAAGAAGAAACTTGAATGGAAAAGAATCATTCAAGAAACCTTTTGAAAGTCTAAATGATAGTAATGATTTCTGCTGTGATGAGAATTACTATGATTATTTGCATGATATTTTTGATTAACTGTGGAGGTGGCTTTCTATAATCACCTGCTGACTTCAACCAGAAATTGACGTATGCAATAACACCAAGCATCTCTAAGACTATAGAAAGATTTTTCTGTCAGATTTGTTCTCTATGTAGCTAGTCAAAGGAAACCTTCTGGGGTCTTATCTTAGTGGGGGCATCCCATGCCTTTACATTTTAACATCAAATAGCAACAAAATACAGAAATGCTGATTCTGACCGTACCTTGCAGGTGAAAAGCCCTACCCACCACACAGGTGCCTCAGAGGGCTTAAAATAGCATGAGATTAATTGGGTTAAAATCCATGGGTTGCACTGATTCAGCTTCTTTGTAACGAAAAATTAAATACAACTCTTCAAATTTGGAGTATTTTGATTAAGTGGCTTGCTAAGTAATACCGTATTGGCTCGAATATAGGCCGCACTTTTTTCCCCCACTTTAAGTTTTTAAAGTGGGGGTGCGGCCTATATTCGGGGTCTAGCGCCCGACGCCCGGGACATGCAGTCCCGGGCGCCAGGCAGGCAGCGGGGTTAGGATACAGATCCCCCGCAACGGTGCAGGGGACCTGCATCCTACTCCCCGATACGCTCAGACAGCCTCCCCTGCCAGCACTTCCCACGGGGGGGGTGCCGGCACGGGAGGTTATCTAAGCGTTTTACCTCTGCCCACCCCCGACTTACCGGAGCAGACTCCCGGGTGTCTTGCGGGGCCGGCGGGAGACATTTACGCAATACGCAAATGCAACTTCCGGTAACGGTACCGGAAGTTGCATACGCGTATTGCGTAGATGTCCCTCGCCGGCCCTGAAGACACCCGGGAGTCTGCTCCGGTAAGTCGAGGAGGGGGGGCAGAGGAGGACAGCGGCAGCGTATCGTGGGGAGGGAGGGCAGCGTATCGCGGGGAGGGAGGGCAGCGTATCGCGGGGAGGGAGGGCAGCGGATCGCGGGGAGGGAGGGCAGCGGATCGCGGGGAGGGAGGGCAGCGGATCGCGGGGAGGGAGGGCAGCGGATCGCGGGGAGGGAGGACAGCGGCAGCGTATCGCGGGGAGGGAGGACAGCGGCAGCGTATCGCGGGGAGGGAGGACAGTGGTAGCATATCTCGGGGAGGGAGGACAGTGGCAGCATATCTCGGGGGGGAGGACAGTGGCAGCATGTTTTTTTTGGTGCTTTTTTAAAGAAAAAAAACTTTTTCTTTAAAAAAGCACCAAACTTTTAGGGTGCGGCCTATATACGGGGGCGGCCTATATCCGAGCCAATACGGTATATGTAAATATTGTGTGACAAAATCCCTAATATTTATGTTGATTTGACTCTGTAGCTCAACTCAATTTGCATTAAGCTTGACAGGGTCTTCCATCTCCAGTTGGGCAAGAATTATGTGCGCTACATCTTTGAATATGGCCTCATACCCCATTGTGATCTTTTGAAGGGTAATTGGATAAGAGACCTTAGTGCAGTTGCAATAATGAATTCTGGGGTTAGGCATTGTTAGCTTTATGGTGAATGTGGCTCCTGATATATTTGCCTGGCACAATAGCATTTTTTTTCATATCTAAGAAGCCCGAGTTGATCAGTTACCCCTATTATTAAAGGGTTAGTGTGGACAGGGGTATTGTTTTCAAAGTACACTATTTTTCAGTTTCTGTTATCTCGGTTAATTTTGGGTACCTTACTTATAAAACTAGGACTGATTCTTTTGACAGTTTTGTAAGTCATGTTACAATTATCCCCTGCAGGAAAAGACGCTCTTCATTTGTAGATTCAGTGTGATGGATATTCATGCTTTGGGACATTTGTAGAAGCTCTAATTTTTTTTTAAAGGTAGTCCCATATGTAACAAAATGGTTGAATAATTAAAATTAGAAAAAAATAAAACGTAAATGGGAACATTTCTCTTATTCTTAAAGTTTCACTTCCAGATGTCTTTCACTACATAGAATTTTGTTGCCTCCTCATGGACGGAGGAATTTGAATAATCTTTCAAGAAGGCAGTAAGGAATCGTTCAGCCATTGAGATATTACATTTAGAAAATCATTTACCCTTAACGGCTTGTGGCTCATTCTCAAGGGTATTAGATTGCTGTTGCACATGAATAATTTTTCAGTTTAGATAACTTTACAATATTTGCTATGGTATGAGTTCATTATGGCCTCAGTTCATGTAGAAAACCAGTGCATACATAACCAGTATGAATATATGATATAATATCCTTTAATTTGAAATACATTGCCAGGGTAATAGATACACATAGCAACCAATTTGTTCTAAATAGGACATTATAGGTTTTTACTCTTTTGTTCCATGATTTATGTGCCTTTGGTACTACAGACACTATTATCTCACTTCATGTCAGAAATCTTTAAACAAATACAGTTCTAAGAGGGGCATCAGCTGTACCCCACTGACGAGAGCCATGAAGGCAAAAACGTGGAGTTGGTTCCCTTGTGCAAAGGAAATTTACTACACCTTTTGGTTCTGGGCAGCCCTTGTGTGCAGGATCAGACTGATATGTTGGAGAGTTTTCCTCTGTATTGGCGCATGCAAATTAAAACCTAAGACTCTCCTGAGCGGGCATGCACGTTAGGGCAGACGATTAGGCATCTCTACGTTCTCTGTTGAGCTGTTCTCAAATCTATTGTGTATGTTATTTCACCCTTTAGGGCTTTCTTGGGGTGCACCCCAAATGTCAAGGTGAATACAGATGTGGACCTCCTTGGTGACTTGTGCCTAGGTCCAAGACCACCGAAACTTATGTCTAGGTTCATTGGTTGCCTTGTGCAAAGGAGATTTGCCTCACTATTCTGTTGTAGACTACCCTTTTGGACACCATTAGACTGGTATGCTGATGGAGATTTCCCCCTCTGTAGTGGCACAAATGAACTAACCGCTCTCTATTCTTGGTCGCAAGAACTCTCCTGGCAGCTCTTGCTGTGAATAAACACCAGTGATTTGTATTTACCTATATGGTGCTAGGGTGATACATCATGCCCAGACTCTTTTGCAAATGTACTGTATGTTTTGGTGGATCAACTGTGTCCCATGTAAAACTGCAGTTTGTCTCAACACAGGCTTGGCTATAACAAACCAAAAATACTTGTGGGTAACATTATTTTCATTTTTCTTGCATTTTTATGATTATACTGTTTATATCCACCAATCAAACCGGAAACCTCTATAGCTCTAGTGGTTAATCCCTTGACACAGTTCAACATACACTGGCGCAATGTAATAAAATATTTTTATGTGTAAACTGCAGCGCAGACTGAAATGTAACCTGCCCTAAAATCATGCCATCACATCCAGATTACCATTACTGTGAAGACGGAGAGTCTAGGAGTAACGACAGCTCAGCCACAAAGCGCTAGACCACCTAACCTCGCAGAGCAGGGCTGCTGAGTGCTGAAGTACTAAAGTAGTGTCTACACTACCTAAAGAGTTCAGAACTGCCTCTGGAAGCAACATCAGCACAAGCACTGTGTTCATGAAATGGGTTTCCATGGCCGAGCAGCTGTGCACAGGGTGAAGCTCACTGTGTGCAATGCCAGGCGTCTGCTGGAGTGATGTAAAGCACACCGCCGCTGGACTCAGTAGCAATAGAAACGTGTTCTATGCACGCTAAACTGTCTGATGGGTGAATCTGAGTTTGGCAGCTGCAGTAGTGCCTATTGTAAAATTGTATTGGGTGTGGTTTTCTAAGTTGGGGATAGGCCCTTTCGTTGCAGTGAAGGATAATGGTAACCTCTTCGTGACACAGGGTTAAAACATGCTACTGTTTATTAGCTGCATCTTATCATAAAAAGAATCAAGGTATTTCCTAACCATTCTAACCTCACCTGTTATTGAATTATTTAAGGATAGCTCTTACCTTGGACACTGGAATTAAAAATAGTTGGTCTACCCATGGTCCATTCCTATTTATTCGGTGAGGGCATTTCTGAACTGCTGTATGTTAGCATTATTGCATGATATAGTCTCGGGTAATATATAATATATACAATTTGGGGGTTACACAAGTACATATGATTCTTCCACTAACTCTAGCAATCATCTGTCTATCAATATAATGTGTAGCTATCGCCAGATGCAGGTATTGTAGCCCCAGGGCAATTGCCTGCAGCTGAAAAAATAAATAGGTAATCAAAAAAAGCAATATTCATGCAATTTGTCTTACATGACATCCAGGTCAAGAAGCCTTATCTAAAACATCATGTTTTCCAACAGAAATGTAATTTTACTGCAGATTTCTCACTTTCAGATCCCACAATACATACCTTTAGATAACTCAACATAGCACACATCTCTTATCTAGTTTTACTTATTGTATTATTTTATAACCTCCACAGATGCAACACTATTCCTATATATTTAAAATGTGATCTTACAGTTATTACATGAAATACAATTCTAATTTAGATTGCTGTTTGGACGGCGTGAGTATTCCGCTTAATGGAAGAGGAAGAAAAAAAGATGCTAAAACATTTTACCTTAAAGTATAACAATTATACACAAAAAAGATCAATAATCAACAGTAGCTAAGGTAGATTTTACTACATTTTACAGTTAAACATACAAAATAAACTTGTATAAATGGTTTTACTGGTTAAATTACTGTATATGTGTATTGCTAGCTTTCCTTTTGTGTATATTATTGGAGTGAGCGCATTATTGCCTTGCCCTTAAGATCTACGTTAAGCTTTCCCTCCACTGTTAAGTTGCGTGTTGTTGATTGGTTCCAGCAGCCTGAATAAGGCAGGGGTTTGAGGAGAAAGCAGGTAATTTTAGGACAGGACATAAAGTCAATATTGTTATTCGTGTCAAAGGGTTCTTGCGGTAAAATAGTTACTGGTATTGTGTACTAAACAAAATAGAACACACCACGTTTGCATGTTTTTGTTCTCAATTATAAAAGCAATTCAGATTTTATACATAATTTACAAATAAGAAGGATTTAGAAATAGGGCACACTTTTCACATGTAACCCCAGTGTCTTTCATCTCCTCTTCTCCATTCTTATTCCATTCCTTTTGCTCATTACATTTTCACTCCAGCAGCTCATTGACTCACTTCTCCATAGCACGTTTTCCATCCCATTGATCAGTTTTGGCATTGTATTCCTCTTATTCCCGCTCTAGTCCCAACATCTCACCTTATCTTCCTGTACGCAAAGGACATATGGAATGATGTGCCTGTAGCTAGAGGGATAGAAAAAGATGGGGCTATCAATTTGCAGCCGATAAAGTGCATAATTTTCTTTAACTTCATGGGAAATGCACAATAGAGATGAGACGCTTTCTTTGCTGTGCATAAGGGACATGGCCTTGAGTAAAGCTTATCAAAAGCTCGATATACGGTATATCTCCATGTCATGGCAGGCAGATAAGATTTCTGTACAATGTTTCTCCCTCCTCCCTTTGAATTGGAACATTGTTTAACACGTTGCTTTGTTACAGCAACCAAACATTTCTAGGTTGTTCTGTGTATAGACCAGAGTTTGGTACTCTGTAACGGACCAGCATAGGGTAAGGTGTAGAGTCACACACAGGCTTTCAAGAGATTCCTTGGTTGTGTGATTATTTTTATGCAGTGGGTTGCTGACCTCATGGCAGTTACTTGGTTAATGAGATGTATATCATATGCCTGATGCAATTCGGTTATTCTTGATATAATGACTTGATTTGAACAAATCCAGACCCTCAAAACCTCTTCTTGCTCCTCACCCACCTTTTAAAGAAGGATAGCTTAAATGAAAGTACGGGGAGGAATAATTATGCAAATCCTGAAAGTTAACATCCTGGTTCTCCCGGTATGCACATAAGCCTGGTGTCTTATTCATATATTATTATTTTTTTTACGTTTTGTTAAACCTCTTTTCACAGATTTGTTAAGCATATTAATCCTTAAAACGCAGGATGGGAAAAATGAGATTCCATTTATCACATAGAGAAAACACAGACTTTGTTATTGATTTTTTGAGGTTAGAGCCCTGCACATGTATGTATACTTGTGCATACATCTCTATACGATATATATACTTTTTTTCATGCCACTTTTAGCACAACAACAAAAAGATGTCTGTATTTATAAAAATAAAGAAAACCAGTCGGCTAGAGGATGCAAGTGTTTCTTAATCCCTAGACACTTTTGGATCAACAGAAAAAATCCATTTGCAACAATACGATGCTATTCTTTATAGTTTTCTTACACCACATTAATTCACCATAAAAAATGATTTCAGCACCCTGAAGGAAGATAAGAATTGCAAATTGCGCCGCATGAATCACTTTATTCTAAGAAAAATAACTTCAGTAAATCTAGAATTTTATGAGCTGACTCGTGTGACATTACACTTCATAAGACTGGGTCTAATTTGGTAAAATCGATCGTATGAAATGTGGACGATTCATCCTCTTACTGCTCGAGAAGTCTTTTGTAACTTTCAGTTATAATATTCTGTTAACATTGCAAGTCGTACATAAAGTTAAGCAGGGACATTAACTTGGCAGCTGTACGTCTTGTAATTTCCACTTGCAATCACACTAGTTAACCCTCCTTAACAAACAAATCATGCACACCTCTCTGTTATAGAATGAATCTTCAGCGCACTAGTAATTTGGATTAGTCCTGCCACATTACTTCTTATTCCTAGAATCGGCTACCTGGAAATCCGCATCCTACGTAAGTGTTTACCGCGCTCTCTTGTCCGTCTGAGCTGCACCTTCTTTGATTTCTCTTGTCCTGCTGTGGTGGCGAGTTCAATGAACCTTAAGGAGAGCTGTCCCTTTTTATCTGTTCTTTACACTTAATCAGTAGTGCCACCGTTTTTGGACATCCCATCTTGAGCTCAGGCATCTCAATTTAGAAATTCCTATAGTTTGCAGACTTTGAGAATGAAATAAGTAAACCCATGTTTACATGTTTTTATTGGCAAAGTATACATATTTAATACACACCTCATGTGTATACCATGGGACTGACCATCTTAAGTTTGTTAGACGGAACAAAATATGCTTTGTCCTGCGAAGATGTCCTAATTAATTGTCTTTTAGCACTGTGATTTTGCCAGGAAACATTTTCTGAGTATTTGCATGTTTCCTTTCAAGAATCATTCTCTCTCCCCCTCATTCACCCCTCCCTTTCTTCCGCCCTAAAAATACAGTAGTTGGAGAAGAGACAAAAATACAAAAACTTGCGTTATTAAAATAGTAAATCCTTCTTTTAGATTAACACCCTAAACACACAAGGACCCCGAATCCACAAATAAGTTGTAAGCATCAGGTAACGAGTAAAATGGGTTGGCACAAGTTGCCAAAGTACAATGTATCAGATTTATCTGGGACGTTGTATCTCATAAGAAAGCTGATAAAAAGCCCATTTGCTAAAAAAGAACTGGAGGGGAATACGTTATGGGAGTAAAATACATTACCTATGCCTTGCATATTCACAAAAATCCATGATTTTGTATAAGGAATCTGATGACCAGGCAAATGTGACCAAAAACAAATGTATTTATTTTTTTAACATCCTTTATTTATCAGACAAGTCAGTAGTGATTAATTTATATGACTTATGCACTAGAAGAGAACAGCAGATGAACTGATAGTGGCATATGTGGGAACTCTAGTTACATATTAGAGAGAATGATGGTTAAATAGAATAACCTTTTAGCAGAAGTAAGATTTGGTGAAGATGATACCGTTATTGGCTAACTGAGGTAAATGGATTGCAAGCTTTCAAGGCTATCTAGGTCTTTTCTATATGCTATCAGGCATATTATACATGTTAAGCAGACATTGTTCAAAGATTTATACAGTAACATGCAGACAGCCACATCAAGATGCAATTTTGAATAGAGATTACATTTGTGTAGTGATGTTGAAAGAAAATACTGATATATTGTAGTGTGTAATGTTGCATTTGGCCCCAGCAGTCTCTTGGTGTTGTAGACTGCCATAGAGAAGATACCATTAATGGTGTAGACCTGTATGTGGTATTGGTACCGTGTCTGTGGTGTACATGTGTGCGCATGTTTCACAACTTTTTGGGATACTGGAGGAGGTGCCATTCGTAGTTGGTCTGTCTATGGCTCTCATTACTACTGTTTTGTGTTTGGATGTTGTTTGTGACTATTTTCCTAGTTTGTGTAGGAACTCAAGCTGTGGACTGTCTGACCACTAAGGGGACTCCTTTTTTTTTTTAAAATCTATAAATTTGGCTATCCAGATTATTAGAATGTCTGTAAAGCGAATGTCTATACAGCGAAGGGTTTGGAATCACAGGTAGCCAGAAATTGTTCCTCCCGTTTGGCAATGAATAGGTTGGCATGTTCTGGTGCCATCCATGTTCCTATAGCTGTGCCCATAATTTGTAAGTAAACATCCTGTCTGTATTTAAATTAATTGTGTGTGAATAGGAGGCGATGTTATCTGTGAGTGTACCAACTCCTCGTATTATAGACTTTCCAGGGATACAATCCTTGTGGAGCATAGAGTAGGAGCCTGTATTTGGTTTCTCTGGGATTAGTTGTTCTGGGTATGAAGTGTTACCAAGGCAATTTTTTTGTGTGGTTTTGGTCAGCTCCCTTTTGTAGGGTTTGGTGGGATGCTCATTCAGTTTGCTGTACTGTCTGTTGCCGCTCCTGCGCAGTTACTTGTGTTCAGAATGACTCCTGCTCCTGCTTCACTATTGAAATGTCGTGGTTAGTTTTCAGTGAAGCTACTCTTGTAGTTTTTTGTTTAATATTTCTGAAGTTCTCTATGTATCTGTCCAGAGTGGGATTGTGTCCTGCTTGTGGGGTCCAGGTGGATCTCTTTGTGGTTTTTTTGATGTTGTGCTTTTGTTTTATGGTTATACAATGATCATTATCATTTTTGTTAAAGTATTCTGAGGTTTCTGAAACATTCTCCCATGTCATTGCAGAGCTCTATTGTGTCTATTTTTTTGTGGGCAGAACAATAGTCCTAGGAGTTCTGCTTGCCTGTTCGTATCTTCACGGGAGCCCGGGAGGGTGTTTTCATACCTAATCCCAATTCTTCCACAAATATTCATCTATTGTCAGTAGAAAATGTCAATGCTTGCTTGGGTTAAATCCACTTGAATAAACTTTTTCTTCCATGGGTACAAATGCATCTACCACTACAAATACACTTTCTGAGTGATTCAAATAAATGTGAGTATTGTGTTACATGAGAAATGCCAAAAAGTCCATGCCAAGTTGCTAAATTTGGGGTAACTAGCAGTATTTGGGCTTCACCCCGGAATTTCTTTCTGTAATTACGCTTCTTGATGTCAGGTTCTATGGTTCATATAAGACAAACCATAATATATTTAACCTAAAAAAATATTTTTAATTGTACAAATAAATCTAAATACACATTGTCTATATACATCTGTTATTCATTGAAGCGCTTTTTTATTGTTAATTATCCCTACATTTACATGTACCAAAATGTTCCTGATATTTACAAGAATTCTAAAAATAACATTCTTTTGGTTTCAGTAGAGGCATCCGAATAAAAGATTTATTGTACAGAATAGTTTGTCTTCTAAAACTAATTAGGCTGAATTGTTTTATTTTAATTAGTGGTGAAGTCTGCCACAATGGGAGTTAAATATTTATTCTAGGGTAAGCTCAGCATTAAAAAAATATATATTGTAGCAAAAGCAAATAAAAGAAAACACTCACATCTGTGTATTCAAATCACATTCTCAGTTTCTCTTGTAATCTTGGACTAGTTGAAATGGATATTTTACGGTGCATCAAGACCTTGGCTGCTGCCAGTTCTTTCTGTGCATCTGTTTGTCTTTCAGCAATATTCCTGAAATTGCTCTTCAGTTTGTTCCATAAATAACGAACATAAGAATTTCTGAAACACCGCATACAAGAACACTTCTGATTTTAAAGCACCAACCTCAAATTAAATGAAAAAGACGTGCCCCAAATAACTTTAAAGCAGTGCTATTTAAGCACATGCCGCTTGCCAACCATTTTAACCATCAATATTATTTTTCATTATTATTTAGTTTTAAACAAATTCAAACCAAAAGATTTGACTGCTAACAGCAGTTATTAATCCCAATAAATGTTATGTATTTCGACTGCATTTTATATATATATATATATGTGTGTGTGTGTGTGTGTGTGTGTGTGTGTGTATATATATATATAATATATGGAAAATTAATTTTTAGGGAAGCATTTACTAGTCTAACTCATATTTCATTGTTTGGTTGATGTTTATCTTGTTGGATAATGATGCTGGAAAAACACAAAAAATCGATGTGGACACAGCTTCCCATGGTATTTATATTATACAAAACAAAATGTTTCTAAATAGAGCAATTCTGCTAAGGGATGGGATGTTTTCTGGAAAATCTCAGCAATCTGTTTGGGTTTAGTGCAAGCAAAACTGTTGTCCTTGTTAAATATTTTACATCTCTGCAAGCTCTCTGACTTTGTCATAGTACAAAGTATTTGAGACTTTACCGATGGTGTATCTGATTGTTGGTTACAATAATTGATTAGTTTGATGTAGCACTGTATAGTATATAGGTAAGTGTGGATGTATAGGTGTCTGAGAAAGGACACATATAATATATTATGTTAAGTATATACTCATCTCATTTTAGGATAGGTCAGCCATGTATGTTCCATGTACGCTTACAGTATGAAACTGTGCTACAATCCTATAGCATTCACATCCTAGCACTTATCT
The DNA here is from genome assembly GCF_027358695.1 of Spea bombifrons. Classification (NCBI taxonomy): domain Eukaryota; kingdom Metazoa; phylum Chordata; class Amphibia; order Anura; family Pelobatidae; genus Spea; species Spea bombifrons. The sequence goes on along the minus strand of NC_071089.1, from coordinate 19,408,698 downwards.
CTCTTTTGAATTAGACTTCCCTTATGTACCTCCTGCCTTTCTTCAAACCTATAGATGTTGAGACCCTAAAGACCTTTTGATCATCTTTACCCTCTAAATCATGCACCACTTTAGTGCTCTTTCTGTGCTCTCTCTCTTCAGGGATAAAAATAGTGTCTCTCTACTTTTAAAGCATCATTTTTAATTTATATAACGCAAAATAATACACCGTACTTAGCAGATTTATGAAATAATAGAACAACTATTGTTGTATTTATGGCAAATCTGCTTTTGTGGCATGAATGCTAAGTGTGATCTTGGATCTTGATTTATTAAAGCAGGTTTTCAATAACAGCTCTGGAATATATACATTAGTTAGAAAACCAGCATAAATTGTTTGTGAAAGGAAAAAGATGTCACCTCTTGATCCGTATGTGTTGGTTGTCTTTACATTGGGTGCCTCGCTCCCGTATGCAAGCTTGATTGTATGCAAATTTTTATTGCTGTGGTCATCAGGAAAAAGTTCTGCGCAAATGCACGGCATTGAATCTTAAGATGCATGTACCCAGGTTTCAATGTCCTATCAAGAAAGGTATCCTATCTCTCCACCTAATGTATCGGGTTGTCTTAGCCTGTCAATTTTAGTCTTGTCATATCCCTTGGATTTATGTGTTGTATTAAGTGCTGCGTAAATTGTTGGTGCTATATAAATAAAAGATAATAATAATATACGATCCTATGCTTTGTATGCTTCTTAAACAACTTAGACAAAACTTAATTTAAACTCTCCAGCATGGTAAGCAATGAAAGTCTAGTGGATATGTATTTATTTCTAAAGATTGAATCACTTAAGCTTTTATTTTTTTAAGAATTTTTAAGAATTCGTGATTCTGTACCAACATCCTATCAATGCTTGTTTTTTTTTATATTATATTATGGCCATAAAAAATACGATTGAGGCTAATTTTTACACGGTTAAATAATTGTCCGCGAACAGTTTTGCCATTCCATACTAGGAATCACTTTGCTAAAGCTGCATTTATTTATACAATTTGTTACATTTAGCAGAGTAGGTGAAAAACCTTAAAGCTGCCATATTTCCTGTTTAGCCAGACCTCCACCGCATCCTTAAGCCATCTTTTTGGAATATCTTTTGCCTTTTTAATGCCTGTAATAACCATTATTAGATTGCATGTTTTCCTGCAATTTACATCTTTCCTGAGCTGGGTTTTTTCCTTGCCAGTAAGGACAAAAATTCACTTATAACCTCAAAGCAGACATTTTATTTTTAGGTACACTTTTAAATGTTTAAAGGCACACAACCTTTTTATTTTGTAAGAGTAAATACTGATTTTCATGGTTTGGCTTTTCTCACAATTCTAAACCTCCCATTAAACACACGCATACAATCCTTTGTGACAGAAGGCTTTATTTGTTAGCATCAGTTACAGGGGGCTTATTAATGCTGGCATATACTAGTAATTGAAAGGCGCCTTCTAAGAAAAATGTTATGCTTTCCCTTTGTAGAAGAACTTTACAGATCTTAGTACTAAAACATTTTGTTCTGAATCCATGATATTGTATTAAAAAGACACCCAGTACATTCTAACATGTAATTTGTTTGATAGGAAAGCCTCTATAACACCAAGGGTAGACAACTGTTAAACGTATTAACTAGACGGACATGATGGAGCAGGTCTAATTGTTCTCTTTTTTGTTGTTACATAAGGAGAAACACATCCTTAGAGTGTTGTGAAGAGTCCTTAATTTACCTTTTATTATACAATCCATGGTTTACTTTCTTCCCTTGGTGCTGTGTTTCCCATAAGCCAGACAGGAGTATCTGTGCAGGGAGAGTTTCTCATTTAGAAACCAGCCTGGGGTTGGGGACATGGGACACTGATTGGAAGTGGCATATAAAAACAGGGTCAGGGAGGTTAAGCTTTCAAAAAGAATGTCCAACTTAATATTTGGATAGGCAATAATTATAAGGTACTGTAAGACTAATGAAGCTTCAATGGGTGATCTATCAGAAAAGCTTTATTACTTTTTGTAAAAATACTTGCCTGTCAATGCATGACATCACACACCGAACCAGCCCAGCTCTGTGGCCGAGTCAGACATTGTGCATGCGGAACAATCTGCAGAACGTAACCTTGGTTGGTCTGGACTAGAGCCCTGTGCGGGACTGTTTTCTTAATCCATCTCCTGCCGAATTTCTGACCATTACCGCCCGCTCCAGCTACATGTGTTCCGCTCCCGCAACATGTGTGTCCAATCCCGCCCGTTCCTACAACATGTGTCCAATCCCGCCTGCTCTTGCAAACATTCTGTCACAGCTTTTAGAGATAGTGAAGAATTTCATTCCCTCATTCATAGATACTCATTCATGCCCTCAATCACACATACTCGTTCATACACACTCCCCCACGCCCTTACATGAACCGCATGAACAGATTTCCCGCGCAAGGCTGCCTTCGCGTTGCTCGCACACAGCGTCTCTTCTCTTGTTTCGCCCAGGGGGAGCAGGCACGGAGCAGAGTCATATGATGTAAATTCACGTGACTCCGCTGGGTTCCTGGGCGGAACGAGAGAAGAGACGCTGTGTGTGAGCAACGCGAAGGCAGCTTTGCGGGAGTGCGCAGGTTTACTGGCACCCGCAGGTACATTATATGACCACCCGCTCCTGCCCGAAAAACCACCCGTACCCGCAAGTTTTTTGACGGCCCCGCGTCTCGATGCAGTTCTCTAGTCTGGACTGTCTTGGCAGCTATATATAAAGGAACAATAAATGTCATGAATACTGTTGACTATTTTGTTTTTGGTTTTCTTCACATTAATCCTGTAACCTACAAATAATATTTCATTGCAATATAATCATAAACACATTGAAAGTATTATGTATCAGCTGTCATGTTTCAGCTGGCAAAGTACTTAATTCTCTCAACTAATTATCAAAGCACTAGTGCAGCAGCATAAAACATTTAATTTGTACATAATTTGTCCTAATATAAGTGCTTTTAATACTAAGGGATTGCAATTCTAAGTATGTATTTGTTTGAGGTTTATATGTTTTTATGTAAAACTGACAGTTTTAGTAATGTGTTGAAAACCTTAGTACACATAGGCCAAAACAACTGGCAAATGCCTGCTTTAGAAATATTTAGATTTTTTTTTCCCAGGCTTGTTTTAGCTTTCACAGAAGCCAGACTTGATCATTTTATACTTATAAATAAGTATCATGGATAAGATTACAGATTCTAGAAGGCAATAGGGGGGGAAAAGACCTCTGTTTGGTCCTAATGCAGACAGAAAATTGATGCTGCCTAATATTTTATGGACCAGTGCCCAAAAAATAATAATGCTAGATTGAAATTGTTAGGAAATATTTTATTTGTGTATAATGTTGTCCATTGCAATGTTATTTAAGGAACAAAGAAAAGAATTGGAACAGAGCAAAACGTGGTTATGAGTTACAGTGGTGAAAATTCAAAGGGGAAGAAAGCTTTGTCCAAAAGGAATGTTCCGGAAGATGTGGAGGAAGAATGCCTTAAGAAAAAAAGGAACCAATTAGAGGTAAATTAATTCCAGAATTAAATTGTTCAGTGAGCACTTGATATGTTTGAAGCCCCCACGTGTCAATAAATTCATTAGTCATAATAATTTAATTGGGGACAAAAATTACATAGGAAGTAAGGTTGAAAAAACACATAAAGCCATCAAGTCTAGCTTTCTGAAGATGTACCTAATTGAATTGATTAAAACAAAGAATACTTTTAAGTGCATGGCAGTATAAGTCAGAATAAGCATTGGCCCGAAAGTCATCCTTTTATAAAAAAAAAAAAAAACCCATTGCCTCCCGTCACCACCTCCATTGGTAGTGTACTCAAGAGCTTTACAGACCTGAAAGGTGGAATCATGGGTGGGGCTTACTTAGAAGGTTGTTGGGTTTGAGGTTTATACTCAGTACTTTATGTTGTCGAAACAAAGTTCACCCCTGCGGGGACGTTCAGTTCTAAATATGACATGCATTGAGTTTGGGAGAATTTGCTGGACCTAGGAAAATCTTTTTACTTTTAAATCTGAAGATAACAGTGTGAATTACTTCCAATGAACAATGAGAAGATGGAAGTTGGAAGCAACAAGTGTTCTCTGTTACTTTCTTAAACACTCCTATTACAATGCAGGTGCACTTGTGTTCAAATAAAACAGATGCCAAGAGAATTATTAGTTTGTGAAAGAACATTTGTATCTTTTGGCAATTACAAGTCCCAAGTAAGGGGATGTTCTCAACTGTGAAAAACTCAAGCGCAACAGAGAGCATATGGGAATGGATTAATACAATCCTGCTGTGACATGGTACATACTTTTTAAAAAATTCATACCATTTTTAATGCTGATGTATATGATGTATTAATGGTGCTTTTTGACTTAGACCAAACATTAATTGAGCTCTCTAGTATAAGCAAAATACCTTAGTGGATCTACCATTTTAATAAAAACAATGCTGGAGATTTATCACTTTCTATGGCAACACTTAATAATTTGTACCTGGCAAAAATTATGAATGTGGAACCTTTTTACTTGATTAAGTAATTATTACTCAAGAGGGTCTGGGCATCTAACATAGTAGGAAAGATGTCGCTTTTGCTGCACAGAGTAGCCCACTTGCTCAGATTTTATAATTTAGGGGTCAGTTAAGTTGAGGCTGTTGGTTCACTATTCCACTGCCAAGTTACCTGGACAAAAAATATACTCTGCAACATCTCCTGAAGACTACTCCTCCGCTCTCCACAATTTGCACCGGTTTTGGCTGAGAGAAGCACTCACAGATGGGGCAGCCAACATCCAGAATCTAAGTGTCAGCTGTTGGGACTGTACTTGCAAATTTAGTACAGATAAAAGCTCCACACCGATGATAATTTCAGGAACAGTAATCTGCTAATAAATGACTTTCAGAGCCCTGCTATCCTTCAGTTTAGCCCAAACTTCAGGTTCCCTGGGTCTGTATCACTAAAAGAAAATAATCGTATTTCCCCAAGAGAATTTTTAGTGGTATTACTATTCTGTGTAAATATATTTTATCTATTAACGTGATTGTTATAGGACAGTTTCAGTTTGACTACTTGTGTAGTTTTTAGGATTTATGGAGGTCAGGTCCCGGCTTTTGAATTTTATATAGCACGGCCGGAAAGTGAGGAGTTTTCAGGGTTTAAGCAAGACATTATTTTTATCACAAAAAGAAAATGAGAACATTAAAGTTCCGCAAGCTGTCTGGATGTGGGAAGCAATTTCCTTTTGCACCCATGTCCTGTTGCGTCTTACCACTTATTCCTCAGGAAGAGACATGTCGGTATATAGTGGGCTATGAGAAGGTTTCAGTGACTACATCCTCCCAAACATATGAATTTAAAAGTGAACAAATATTAGATTCACGTAGGCTCTGGGGACCTTAGAGATGGAGATGGAAAGATTTGATTTTTTTTGGTAACAAACATTATACCCACAATAGCAAAATAGCTCACAGAACAAATTTTAAATTAAATGAACCTAAAGTTGAGTAAACAAGCTGTCCAAGTGTATTGATATAAATGGCTATTGATCTCATGACATTTCACAGAGAAAGAACACTGTAATAACTTTGTGACCCTGCTATCCAGATCATATCTACCTCAAATAGATTTTTTTGTCTTTAGTTTAAAACATATTCTTTCTAGGTTTCTCTTTTACCATTGGACTTCCGTGATGGTGATGGTTTCAACACCAGTAAAATTTAATTTCAGCTACAGCTCTTTTTCATTATATCTGTGTTTTCCAGGTATCTAATCAAACCTGAAGCCTACGGTGAAGTCTTATGCTGATCAGTGTCTTACCATCTCCCCTGTTACTGCTATACATTTTAAACAAAGGTCCAGAATCCTGTCTAATGGAACTTGATAAGACAGAAGTCCCTTGCTGACCGTCCTGACTCGATAAGCACTAGACAAAAATGGCACAGCTATAATATTTATTAAAACAGAAATTTGAGGATGTCTGTCATATGTATTGATTCTGGACATACCAACGCCCGCTATCATAAGCCCTGTGGATAAGAGGCAGGCCATAAGTCTCAATCCTCTCAGTGATGCTTTGCCACCTAATAGTGTTTTATTCATTTTTTCTTTTCTTTCTCAAAAAATCTTTAATGTCCATTAAAAAATCCAAAATGACTAAAAGGAAAGAGAATCAATGATAACGAAGTTAATACTATATAATGGAATTCTTTTTAAGAAATAAGTATATAATGAGACAAGGTAACTAAAGGTCACAAGATGTCATTAACCTTGTGTACACCATTGAAGCTGGGACTGGATAGCTAGTAACAAGATCCTACAAGAATAAATATAATGGTTTATTCAAATATAAAAAAGAACTAGGTTTAGCGAGTCATGTCTCTTAAATTGTTCCCTCTCTGTGTAATTACTTGATTCAGTACATGGTGTACAACTGCGTGGTTATTTTTATCTGCGTAACTTGTTGAGCATAAGAACCTTTACCTCTGTTGTGTAAAGCTGTTTCAGCTAGATGTGCATTCCACTTAACATTAAATTACATATTCACATGTTCTACACATTCTCCTCTATTTCTGTATAAACACCCTTTTGCCCTACAGCTATTATTCACCCATTCACTCTCCCTTGTAGCAGTTTGAAATTTCTGTTTTTGTATACGCTGTGTTCATAAGATCACAAGGTTCTTGAAGGAAGCGTTTCACCTAAAACATAAAAAAACAAACAAACAAAAAAACTTCATTAGGTGACTTAAAATGTATTTATTTTTACAGCAGTGCAGCTTGTATAACACTGATGCTTTGTAGATGGCAAGAGCACAATTTGTACTAAGACTGGCCATAGGCAGGTGCCTGCAGTGTATTAAACCTCACAAGCATGGAAGCAGAATTCCACATTGGATATTATTGGAAGTTATTTGACAGATGACGTGAATAACACTGATAATCCTATTATCATGGCACCTGTCGGGGGGTTGATATACTGTATACTTCCCTCTTGTAATTTGTTAAAACCCTTTGTGTGTTTAAATGCTTCTGTGATATCTGCCCCCACAACCCCTCTTGTTCTTCTTACTTCTCTTCTTCAACATATATTAAGATCTTGTAGTCTTTCTGGATATTTTTAATCCAGCAACTTTATCATTTTAGTATCACTTCTTGGATCTCTCCCCAGAATATTTATATATTTTGGTCTGCACAGCTTTTTGTAACACTCTATATGAGGTCTGACCAGAGATCTGTAAAGTAGTATAAAGACCTCACTCTTTTTGCCTCCTTACCACTTAGTTACATACAAACAAACCAAAATGAACTCATACAGCTCACTACTATTTCAATTACTGCACTACATCTGCTGGAGTCCCTCCTGAAAGGTCTCACAACAAGATTTTTTTGCTGGACAGAAACCAACATTTGTGAGTTCTGTGTTACCAGGCAAATGGAACTTGAATGTGAAGGTTTTCCAATTGATGGTCTATTGCTTTGGTCATGTCATCATATACCATATGGTCTCAACAAGGATGTTATTTGTCACCAAAGAATAAGTTGTTTATCCTACTTAAAAGCCAGAAGAATCTTAAGTGTCCAAAACGACCATCGTTTCCTGAATAGTCTCTACCATTTCTGGATTTTATGTCTTGCATTTTGTTAGGCTTTGTGATTTTCCTGAGGGGCAAGGGAAGGCTTGGTAGATGTAATCTGTTATTTCTGCCCTGCAAAGAAAGAGGAGGAACTATCTCCACTTATCTCCACCTTAATCAGGAGTTAAGCAAGGAAAATGAATTTCCTGATAAGGAATTCTCAATTTCATCAGTAAATTCATAGCCATCCTATTCCTAAAAACTTGGAACTATTCATAATTATCATTTTTATAAAGCATAATCAAATTCCCTGGTGTAATGCGGTGGGCAAATGAGTCAGGAGGGGTTAAAGGTTAGGAGATGCCCAGCGCAAACAAGCATTCAATCCAGAAATGGTGAACATAGCCTTCTACAAAATATCATACAAATATTTATGGATTCAATAACACGCTGTTCTCAAGCTCTGTCCTTAAGAACAACAATTCTGCCAGAATTTTAATATTCACCTTAATAACACATAATCACTTGATTACATTTATGAATCACTAAGCAGTGTTTCTCATATCACACTGAAATCTTAGGCACAAATCAAATTGCTGAATTAAATCAAACACAGTATAATGTAATGATGATTCCTACAATTTCCAATAATTATCATTACCTTGCAGTGGTGCTGAATCTATGCACAAAATGGACGTTTTAAATACAATTACATGCAATAATTATCGGGTTAGGACAGCAATTATGTTTTTTACTCAACAATTTTGTATGTTCTTAATAAAACTATACCTTTTCCTCCTTGGATAAAGTATTTTATTGAAAGTTTATTTAAAATTGCACGTTTCATTTTACTTTTGTGCATGGTTCACTGATGTTTATTGTTTCTTTTATGAAAGGTTTTGTCTACAACATCATCCAAGGGCAACATTCCAATGGAAGACTCAGATTGTCATCTCAAAAGACCAGTGTTGTCAGATGATGATGATGATGATGATGATGATGATGATGATGACATGGAGGTGCAGAACAATGATTTTTCACAAGTTACTAAAAAGGAACAGAAGAGAGGATGTGAAAATGACCACAACAATACTGGGGTTGGCAGTCAATCGTTTAAACCCTCTAAACCGTCAAACTTTAATAGAGCTGATGAAGAAATCCCAGATCAGAGCCTGGTAGAAGACGTTTCATACAGTGAAGCAGATTCACCCCAAGCAGCGTCTAATAAAAGGACCCTTTGCATGTATGGAGAACATTGCTACAGGTAATGTTTGGCTTGTTTAAACTGAATAACAGCCTCGGATTGACTAATTTCATTTATTTTCTTGGTTGGAATACAGAAATAAAATGTAGGTTTTTCTGTAATGCTTTCATGGCCACCAATCTGTGTAACTAATGCATATTAGTTAAAAATGTTTGCCGTGGCGACAAAGACAACAAGGACTGGATATTCCGTATGAGAATTGGAACATTTATACCCTAAAAGGGTGTACTGTGTGAGGGGTTAAAGGTGATCCAGTCCACTCCCCAAACTGCCTGCTCATCAAACCTAATCCCTTTCCAATCTTTTACGCCCCCCCCCCGTGCACTAACCTTTATCTATCTATCTATCTACCTGAACTTTTATTATTATTTCGGACCTGGGGCAGCACCCGGTATCTATACCATGTGCCTTCTAGAATGTAAACTAGTCCCAAAAGACAAAACCGTTTGTAATGTGCATCACGCAGGCTGTAAAATCCTCTATAAATTCTCTGCATATTGCTTTTGAACTTCCAACGTGATAGTGTGTTGATGTTGAACTTTCAGTTTGCTGCTCTAATGGGGGGGGGGATTACATTGATTTTGAAGCTTCAACACTTATTTGTGCTTAAAAATATTACATGGTTTTGTTAAGTATCAATATCAGGTGCTTCCGAGGCTGAAAAGGGTTGACTGAATATTTATAGCTTTGGTCAACTAAAAGGTATGAAAAAAAAACTTTGTGATTGTCTTCTTTGGGACCAAAAACATAATGACCATTTTTGTGTTAGAAATGTTAAACACTGCAACACACTCTTAATCTGTTTAGTAGTCTTATGAGGCACTAAGAACCCATATGTTCCCAATAGAGCAATATAATAATCGATACATTTATACTATTAAGATTAAATATCTAGGTTCTGAAGCTCCTCGTAAATGCATATGCCCTTGTTCCCATTCAATGCTTTGTAAAGCAGTTGTCGGCTTTTGCAGAATGCAATAGAGTATCTCTGGGGATTAGCACGTCTTCATTGGTCCATAAATCATCTCTCGGTTTTCTTTTTCCCCTTTAAGCCTGGCCACATTTATTGCTAAACCATTAAATTCTCCTTTTATGTGTTTTTATTTTACAGTGTTTATTTGGTATTATTTGATTTACGATCCATCTTGGGTTGTGTTGCTGCTCAAGGGTGCACATGTGTCCATAAACAAGCTGTATACTCCCCAAAACATTCTGCCTGGCCCATGGCTGCTTCACTGTCAGAGACTATGGAATGTATTATGAAAACTGGAAAACATACAAATTTGCCTTTATGGTTATTACAGGACCTTTGGGACAACTTTTTAAAATGTCACTCTTGCATCATGCATAGTTTTACCCAGTTTCCTTTCCGTCTTAATACTACTTCTATGTGGCTGCCATTTTGCCAGCAATATCACATCAACCGTGGAGAACTATTTCCTGTCTTATTTCTTCCTGGCTTCACTCCTTTCTTTGAGTCAAAAGTTTTGGACCAACATACCTCGTAACTTCTCAATTGTATGCTGCATTGGAACAATTGCAGGGCATGTGTGGCGAGTTGGAGGCTACATAGCTACATAAGAATACATAGTAAACACAAGTTATACATTGATTGACATTTAACTTGATGTCGCAACAGAACTGCTTTAATATAATGAATATTGTAACATTGTATCTAAGAATCTGTAAATATAAATTGGCTTATAAAAAATAATTTTTCACTGGCTCAAAGCATGAAATGTGCCCTGGGGACACGAGCCAGTGTCTTGTATTTATTAGACCCATCTAATCCGTATGACTCATTTCCTGGATTATTTAATTTACCTCCTGTAAACTTTATTGTTGGGATTCTAGGCCTGGTAACACATATGTCTGAGCTAGACAAACTAACCGTAAAATCATGGGCATAACATGGGATTTGATGGAATATTAGATCCAACCATCTCATCTAGTCCTAGAACTTTCTTTAACCACGTTAAAAGCTTTCAACCTTATTTGGACCTTGATTTTGTCTTATTTAGGACTGTCCCATAAATTTTTATTTTACATATTCTTACATGATATGCATGCATTATGGATAACTTTATATAAAAGTCGGTTTACTTTGTCCTGAAATATGGAAAACTGAGAGTATTATCCTTAAGGATCAGCCCAGTTTCCCCCCAGAAGCCATGGACTAGCTACATCAGAACAAATGTTGTGAGAAAAACTGTTTCTCCTTAAGTATAATACTCACATATATGTATATACACAAGTCAAGCAATTAAATGGTGCAACTAGTAATTTGCAACTTATATAGTCTGTTGATTACTTAATCAAGAAAGTATGCTCGAAATACATTAGCCTTTGGACGGAGGGCGATAGACTAGTTAAAGATGTAAACAATGATTTGTTCTTTTGTATATGATTTTATTGATTGATATCTGTACATGATAGACAATGTAGAAAATACATTTCCTTAATAAAATTAGTTTGACGCGCCTCGAACATTTGCAAACCATTGAGTAATTTTTTTTATTTTTTTTTTTATTAAAAAAAATTAAAAAATCAGCTTTTCCACATACTGATCTTCAGAACAAGGACACCCAATACTTTATTGAAATCATTTACCTGAAATCAACATGCATGTTAAAATACCACTGTTGTATTGCTGGTATAAAACATAAAACACACCAGACAATGAAAAAAAAATGTCAATTTAAAGATCACAGGTTTTTGCACTCATTTGAGTTTATTAAAGTTGCATATGGTAGGTTTGTTTTGAGATGAAACATTTTAACCATCCTATTCCGGTTGTGTTTTTGTGGGAAGATTATCAGAAATGTAGTCTCCACAAATGTGCTGAAAATATTGCGTTTATGAGCGATTAACACAAAAACAGTAGATTATATCTGATGCATGTAAACCTGTGTTAAATGGGATGATATGAGCCAAAAAACATTAATTGTACTCATCTACAGATGTATTGCCTATGATATTCCAGAGTGATGCTATTACTCACTTTACAATGTGTGACTTGATCCATTGCATGCTTCATTTTTTAATACATGATTACGATGATAATGGCTTGGAACAAACTATTATGCAAGTACATTTAACGCAAAATAATACAGGTTTAGTGGAAGAAAGAAAAGGATTTTCGCACCGTTTGTTCTTAATAAAGAAAAGTTGTGTTTCGTAAAATGTTATATAAAATATTTTCCTTGCCAAATGTCATCCTTGGAAGGTAGGAAAAAAAGTTTCAAAGAGGCTCCTCTGTGTTTTTCTGCCTTCCTAAGGTAGGAGGACTACTGTTTTTAGGTTTAGGGTACTTCTAGACCTTTTAGCCCCTGGTCAGACTGGTCGTTATTTCCTTAAATCACACTATTACATTACATTTATTTATAAAGCCCCAGCAGATTCCATGGCGCTGTCACAATCAGTGGGATAATTTAAAGTCACGTGCAATCAAAAAACTGGTACAAAATGAGAAGAGGAGTCTGCTCTTGCGTGCTTACAATCTAATCTGTGGTTGAGGGGGGATATGAAGTATGTGAGAGCAGGGTTGTTGAGGGCTCTATAGGTTAGGGTCCGAAGTTTAAATTTGATTCTGAAGGATATGAGGAGCCAATGAAGTAATTGGCATAGTGGAGCAGTGGATGAGGAGCGGTGACAGAGAAAGATTAATCTAGCTGCAGTATTTAGTATGGATTGAGTGGTGAAATGCATGAGAGGGCGAGACCAGTTAGTAGGGGGTTGTAATAATCCAGACGGGATATCACATTGAAGTGGATTAGTATTTTGTTTTTTGGTGGCTTTTAATCATTGGAGTTTATGTATATCACATGCATAATCACCTGTTACTATTAAGTATAAGTATATTTATCAAATTATTCAATTTATTTGCACTTGTTGCACATTAACTTTAGCTTATGAGTAAGCACAGTTTAAGGCAAGGAACGCTGTGTGCTCTTATCTTTATTATTATTATTTATATATTCTTGGAGTGTGAACCCTGAACATTTATTTGCTAGTGTTGAGGGCGCTTTGTGGAGGTGCTGTGAACCTTCGGCACCCGTTCCCTGAGGGGATCCGTGGATGTGCACTGGAGGAATGTTGTCGTGTGGCTCCATGATAGATTATTGCTTTTCATTATTGCCTTCAATCCTGCCTTCCTAGGTGGGTCCGTCTCTCTCTCACATTGTGCCCCCAAGGTAATAGCAGAGAGAAAAAAAAGAGAATTCTTAGTAAGTAGACTTTATTTATCAGACTGTTCGACAAGCCAAGTAACAAACAGAATGGTTTTTGAAAATCCAAAGGCAGGAAAGGCAAGGAGCTTGATGAAGGTACACCTTCATGTCTCTTTTCTGCCAAGACTTGTCCTTCCTATCTGTATGTTTTTTGCAATGTCCCAAAGGAACAACTCCCTATCCATCTTTGTTTCCTGATTGACATCTGTATTCCAGTCCTCATTTACAATTTCTAAATGAGTTTGGTGGAAAGGGGTTTGGTTAAATATGTTAAAGGATGCTTTAATTTTAGCAGAATTTATTTCCATACCAATTGCTGGCCTAGATGACTTTTTAAGAAATGGTTCTGCCAGTACAAAACATCTTGTACCAATAATTGTGTTTTTGTTTCTTCAGACAAAATAATTCATCTTTAAAGAGTATCAAACTAAACCGATGCAATGTGTTTTCTGTTGTAGAAAAAACCCAGCTCATTTCCAAGAGTTTTGTCACCCAGGAGACAGTGATTATTGTGATGCTGAGAATGGGAGTCAAGATGACAAGCCAGAGTGTCCATATGGAACTGATTGTTATAGGTAAGAATAAAGGACCAGCACATTTCCCAGTTCATTAAAGAAAGTTTGATGTTTTTGACAGTGTCCAGGATGCTTGGAACGGTATAATGCATTTTGTTTATTTCAGTTTTATGTATCATTCATAATTTGTGCAGATAATTTATTTAGTAAAAGTATATTTGCGCTCTACAAGCCACTTATCGATAGTGCCTAAAAACCAGTGTATGGTTCTTTGGACCTATGATAATATTGAGACTTGTGCATTCAGATTCATACGGATTTCAATGTTAACAAAATTTCCAATTTCGTCAGTTCTTACTAATTCTTACTCTCATTCACCCTTGCTCACTCTTTCAATGTCTTCCTACCTTGTCCACCAACAGCTTCCGTGTCACTGTCTCCTTTCCCATAGCTCCGCTTCTTCTCTTGACTCTTCTTGTTCTTCTGTCTTCTTTCTCTCTGAATCTATCTGCATTATTCTGGCCTCTCCGTGAACTTCTGCAAGAGGATGGGACCTCTGGACACAGCTTCTCCGCCCCTTTACTTCCACAAAAAAGGAAGAGTCATTTTGCTGCTTACCAGGCTTGGCAACCTCTACTTCAATTGTTTCAACTCACATAATATACTTGAAATCAGTCAGAATCACAATACTGTTCCTTTATTTTTGTCTTATTACTTAATGTAGCTTAAGTAGCCATTGTCACTAAGTGGATATCTACATGATCCTGGTGATGACGCCTTCTCATTAACTTTCCCTTGGAACTTCATGCATCCGGACACTTACAGAATAACTTGTCTTTTCTACTTTATTAGATATCTCCTGCTTCAGTAGGAAAGTCCCAAAAGATGTTTGTTAGGTGGTTTAATGGTAGTGTGTCTCCAACATAGTAGTATTCACATAGTACTAAATTAATGCTTGACATGATGAACATATTTATATAAATACAAATGAATAAAAGTACTGAAGACAAAGAGGGCTTTGTTCTTATGAGCTTACAATATATTAATTAGACTTGGGCACCGGTGGACAATTTGTGTTCGTTTTCGGGGGAGGGGGGTCGGTCTTCGTATTCTACAAAATTCATCAGTTTCGTTTCCATCCAGCATTTTCGTTTTTCAGAAATCTCATTTGTCCATGTTTGTCCATGGAAATAAGAAATAAATGCATAGCAGTTGGAACAGGTAATTTAAGACCAATGGATGGAAGGAAAAATGCCAAAATTAGCTTAGCGTTATAGGGTTAAGGTTAAGGATAGTAGTGGACTGGTTAATTTAAATTAATGACCTTAATTAAATCAAAACTTTAGCGAGTCTTTGAAACTGTGAAAAAAGGCAGGCTGAAGGTCACAAAGTCTCACACAGAAGAATCTCACTCTGTGAAATGCTCAGATGCAGCACGGCAGTGTCACATGAAGCAGTCACAGTAAAATGAATGGATCCCCTGGCTGCTCTGCTCTTATATAAGCTCCCTTCATTAGTCTGTTTTTTTTACACTGTGAAAGATGTAGCACAGCCATTGGACGAGCCCTCAGGATGATGTGACAGGAGTGAGCTACCTGGACAAACAAATCACCTCACTCAATGTCCCTCCTACTAGCACAGGTGAAATGGCGATAGTACAAATGAAAGAATGGTTCGATCCCAGGTTTCGGCACACCTGCCCGCTTGAGGTAGGGGGGAGGGGTAGCGTGATGACGAAACGCTGCCGGAAGAGGCAGGAAGTAGGCGCTGGCCGAGATGAAGCACCCGTTCCACCCGTGCTCTAGGGATAGCTGTTTAAGGGGGAGTCATAGTGCTACAGACCAAGAAGCTTAATACCTTTCACCTGGAGACTGATCAGCAGCAGTTCCGTCTCTGCAGTAATGAGTATACCAGCATGAAGGGAGCAGTGGAGAAGCAAAGTAGGCTGCACCCTCCCTGAACAGCCATAAATCAAAGATTGGACACGAGGAGACTGAGATAAATTGTTTCAGATTATTCCCGTGTATGGCTGACTGAATTGCCCTAATAAGTGTCCCTCAAACTACAAACCCCAGCTCTTTGTGCTTCCAAAAGATTGATGTACGTATTGACCTTGTATTAAGGACTGTAAAATTGGGCATTGAGCAGCTGTATATATGCATGATACTATAAAACACTGAGGTTTTGCAGGCCCTTAAAGGACCTTTAAAGAGACCATTTCAGGCTGAAACGTTCGTTGCTTTGTGTCTCTATTAGATTGCCACTATCACTGGCCTTGTATCAACGACTGTAAAAATTGGTTACTGACCAGCTGAATAATTACATGCCACTACTACTAAAGGACCATTAAAGAGATCATTTCGTGTTGAAACCTTCATTGCTTTATGTCTCCAATAGGTTGTCACTGGCCCTGTATCAAAGTCTGTAAAATTGGCTATTGACTAGCTGAATAAGTATACGCTATTACTCTTAAAGGACCTTTAAAGAGATCGTTTCAGGTCGAAACCTTCGTTGCTTTGTGTCTCCAACAGATTGCCACTGTCACCCTTGTATTAATGACTGTAAAATTGGTTTCTGACCAGATGAATAATCGTGTTATTAGGATTCACTGAGGATTTGATGGATTTAATCACAGAAATTCTTGGATCAAATATGCATCGTCTCCACTGGGGCTGCTGTGTTCATCAGCAGTTTTATCTCTGAGCTTCTTGTTTGGAATTGGTGACCCTGAGACCCTCTTAGATTGTTTTTCCTCATTTCTTTCCTCCCTCTTATCTCTCTTTAGCTCCCTTTTAGCTGGTATTTCTGTTGTTTAGTAGGCTAAGGATATGGGTAAGGAAAAAAAATTCCTTTTGCTTCCCTTCCTTCTCTTCTCAGACCCTTTCAGTCTTTCAACATGGAGGCATTACAGCAACGTTGTTTAAGCGAAGAAAGTGATCGTAAATCACTTTCTAAGCTTGTTTAATGAAATGACGTGTCAGGCACGTCATAGGTTGTTAAGTGACTGTTTTTCCGTGACATGTCTCACCCGTCAACGGACGTTAAGGGCTTAAATTGTGTAATTAAAATATAATCACTTTAAATGCATGAAACTAATTAGACTCAGTACAGCCTTGTCCTGTAGACATTGCTCTCAACTAAAACAAGCCTCCTTCCTTACCAAGAAATGTTGGGAGGTGCAAAACCATCCTTTGTGTTTAAAGAGTTAAATGCACTGTTTTTATAAGTCTATTTTGTTATAAATTGATTTATGTTTAACCCCTTAAGGACAAGGGGTTATTACTCGTAGTATATTTTGGGACAATGGCTCTTTTAACGTTTTTCAGTGTTGCTGTTTAGCTGTGATTTTCTTCTTTCTTATTTCATGTACCCCACACATATTATATATTGTTTTTTTCAGGACAAACAGGGCTTTCTTTAGATACCATTAATTTTATCATATCTAATTTACCATAAAAAAATGATAAAAATGTGGATTTTTTTGTTAAAAAATTACTTTTTCTCACTTTTTAAACAAAAAACTTTTACTCATCTGCAAAAACGAATGAAAAAAACCTGCTAGATAGATTCTACTATTTGTCCTGAGTTTAGACATACCCAATGTTTTTTTTTTTTTTTTTTTTTTTTGCTTTTTTCTGCACGTTATGGGGCAATTAGTACAGGTAGCGTTTTGCTATTTCAAAACCTTTTTCCAAATCTGGTAATTCTTCCCCCCATGTGCCATTTCGGGTATCTTTGATGCCGGCCAATGCACTTTACCCCATCAAATCATATATTTTTAAAAACTAGACACCCCAAGGTATTTGAAATGCTGGTATTTTAACCCTTTCCATGCCCTAATATTACCACCAGCCTTTGTGAAACTTTATGGTAGTACTTTTTTTTTTTCTTTTTTTCACACGTTGTACTTCAGGTATAAATTTATCGCTCCTGGTATATGTCCGTGTCAAACACCCCAATATGTGTTCAGTAACATCTCCTGAGTGCAGTGATACCCCCCATGCATGGGTTTGTTGGGTTATTTGAGAGGTAAAAGGCCGGCTTTGTGAGGTGTGTATTTTTATGCCATTTAGACATCTGGTCCTACTGCCCCCATGTCCAATATTTGGGACATCTTTGAACCTGGCCAATTCAATTTACCCCATCAACTCATGCATTTTTTAATACGAGACACCCTATGGGCATTTGTAATGCCAATATTTTAACTCTTTCCATACTGGATTTTTTGTAAAGATAAAGAATTTTAGGACTTGCTTATAATTTTTTTTTTTTTTGGTGACAGTGGGGCTTTTTACATGTTACCATATTTTTTTTTATTTTTTTTTTTAAACGTTTTTGAACAATATTTTTTCCAGAGTTCTCAAGACTAATTTTCTATTGTTAATGCCATCCTGTGAATGATGGCAACGTCATTTACAGGATGGCACTTGTGGTTGCTCTTCGGAGCGATCACAAGGCTATCGGGGTAGGGGGGGTAGTGTTACTGACATGCCTCGATATCAAGGCATGTCAGCAACACAGTTTATGCTTAGGAAGCGATTCCGATCGCTTCCTAAGCTGTTTTAGCCGGGCGCCGCCACGATCTTTGATGATCGGTGGGGCGGCGGCCATTTTTCTTCCAGAGAGGGCTTTCCTCCCCAGATCCACAGTCAACCTCACTTGTGAGGCTTCCGTGGATGCTGCAAAGCCGCGGATCTCGGCGATGCAGCTATTTAACGGCAGCCCGTACATGTACTGGCATGTACGTGGATTGTCGTTAAGGGGTTAAGTAGAACCCAAGGAACGAGATATTTGCTAATCATTTGACAAACAAAACAACATTCTATATACAGAGAATATCCCAAGATGATGGTCTTGGTTATTTTCAAACTTCAAATAGGCTTCATAAAATAGAGACTATGTTTGGGAAGCCTGAAGGTAGCCTGTGTTGTCATCACATAGAGAAGCTTCCTCAATGGGCTGAATTGTTGTATGGAAATTCATAATTGGGATATTTGTAATATTTTTATACGTGCGTGTCTTATGATGAGCCAAGACATAATTAGCCAAATTCTTTCATTTTTGTTATGTTTCACATTTCAGATAACATTGCCTTAGACTGTCTACATCTTATTATCAACAGGGCCTTTTGTGCCAATTCAATTTTGCTCTTCTTTCAGGAATTCATCTTGTCTTTAGCTATTGATATATTGTGTTGGCAGAAACGCATAGCCCCATTCACCACACACCATTAACTTTGCAAAAATGAGAGATGGCGCCTAAAAGAACGTGTGCCCTGTAATGTTTTTAATTTAATATTAACATTATATAAAAATAATGTTCTCTGCAGTTGCATGCAAGAAATTTAAGGATTTAATGGAAGGGACAAGCTGTACCCTTTCCCATAGCAAATCCATTAACAAAAACATTTTTGTTTATATTTTATACAGGTAATATTTTTTGTTACCGTTTTGCTTATTTCAGTTAGTCCCTTTTACTCTGCACCACTCCGTAATGGTGCTTTATAGGATGGACAACTCCGGTTCTGGATAGAATTAATGACTCAGTGGTTCAGTTTGATTCACGGTTTATGTAGCATTTTACAGAGAAAAGCTACAGGGATCAGGGAGACATTTGATATTTTAACAGTTGCAGTTGTCCATTTTAATAACTTTGTTGGAAATATTTTTATGACTTTCAAGTACACAACTGTGTGCGAGTAAATTGTATTAATCATGCCAAAAGCTTTCTGCTGTAAAAGAAAATAGTAACAAAATCCTTAAGAGAAGACCGTTTCGGGAGAGAATGTGCGAGTGGTTGTGCAGAGAGAAACAGTGTGAAAGTTAGAACGGAAAATTTGAAGGAGATTGATTCATTAAGTCTCAGAAGAGGTGGTAGAGGCTTATAGCACTGAAAGTGAAAAATTATGGAAAGGAATCAGGGCATTTAAAGTATACCCTAAGAAAATTGTTCATTGTGTGTTTCTGATAGCTGGGAGACACTTACTTGACCGAGAAATTAAATGTAAGATTTAATGTGTATAGTCTGAGTCTGTCTATTAAAAGCATATGTAGCAAGCGGTTTATTTCTGCGATCATATGGCTTCTCAGCCACATTTGATGCATGGGGACACAGCCAGGAATGAGAAACTAGACCTATACTCAAGCAACAGACGTCTCGGTTTGAATAATCAACAATACAAATTGTTGACGTGTAAGACTATTATTCATAATGTCACCCAAGTGTGTTGAGGGTAAATATATGAAGGGATGGTGTAGGCTGTGTTATTCACTTAGCATTTTAAAGCTCTAGGTAATGCCTTCTGTTCTGACTCTAGATTAAGTGACGTGACTTAGCTTTAGTGCTTTCGTTGACACTGTGCTTTCCGCTTCAGATGTTCTCCACATTGATTTTCCTTTCATACAGGGGCACAGTTTGTTTTATAACTATAGACCTGTGCAAACCTCCTCAGATAAATTGTCTCAATTTAAATGCGTTTTTCATCTTAAATGCCAGACTGATTATCTGCAGTTGTGCAGCCCTTTACCACAATACACTCAAGGTATCTGTTATCAGTACATATGAAAACCAGTCTTTTTAATATTCATATTACGTATGAATCTACTTATTCATAGAACAAACAAAAATGGCACAAGCAAATGCAAAACTTCCTTTATTCTCATAATTTCTAAAGGCTTTCTGTACGAGTGAATACACACAGCACCTATCACAAAAACAGAATTTAGTAAATCCATTTATATTTCTTTTACCAAAATAACTTCTTATATGATGCTGGTCTCTGATATGGATATATGAATGTGCCCTTAGCTTGTAATACCTTCTAAAACACACCATACAACAAAGGCATTCTGTAATCTGACATGCTACTCCTTTTTGTGGCTTGGGCCAGTCCTGGACCTAGCTGTTGGGTAACGATAGATTAGGTACACGAGAATGTACGTTCTTATTGTTCATACTGTATGGGTTCATGAGCATAACCCAGGCTCTGCCAACAGAGATTTCCGCAGGAAAGCGCTTGTAGGTGGATAGATCAGGTTTTCCCTAAATAGTGTTGATTGAAAAATATTGTTCATGATTGCCCATTTAACATGTTTTATATATATGAAAAAAAAAACATTAAAATGTTTTTCTGTAATTCCTACATTTTAGTGTCAGCAGGTTTTGTTCCAGAGATGTAGTGAACTTTTAATGAAAACTCCCAGTGCACTCCTGGATTTCAAATATTGATTACCTTCTGGCACAATATAGACGTATTAATGCAGGAATCAGTAAGAATTTATAAATAAGAAGGAAAATGAAAATAACAGGTGTTACGTGTTATATATTTGTATCAGTAAAGTCACCAAAAGTAGACTATTATTCCTAACCCAGCCCCACTAGAAATATCTTTGGAAACTCTCTGTAATATAGTTTCATAAAGAATCTTAATGATGTGGTCCAGTTCCTGGTCTCCGTAGATTTTTCCTCTTTATTGTTTTGCACTCACTATATTGAGCCCTGGAGAATTTGTTGGAGTTACATAAATGTTATAATGCTATAAAAATGTTCGTAATTTGTAAATAACTGGGATATGGCATTTGATACAGTGCCAGCCTGGTACTTTTATGACATTTACTGATTCAGGTAATGGGTTTCTGATCAGTCCATGCTTGTCTTTCTGCACATGCCTACGTTTACTTCTTAAACATATATAATGTCACATGGTATAATGAGTAGACTTGTGCATTTGGATTCATACAAATTTCAATTTAAAAAAGAATTTCCAATTTTGTCAATTCGTACGAATCTCTGGAAATGAGGAGGGACCCCCACACACACCGAAACACAGGAAAACATTATTCACACACATTTTTTTTCCTTTCAATTATGTTTGTCTCACTTCCATTCTCTTACACTCTCATTCATGTTCTCTCTAAATGTCTCCACTTCTTCTCTTGCATCTTCATATTTATGAAAAACATTGCACACCTTTACTAGATATATTAAGGAAGAGAAGTTCATAATAACATTATGGACTGTAATTGAACATCAAATCTAAACAAATACAGAAAAAAACCCTGCATGCAGTTTGAATAGTAAGCAGTTTTCCATCCTTATTCAGCCACCAGAGATGTCTGTTTGCATTGGTAAATATGTTCCGTTAACGAGCACACACTTAAATGAATGGTTCTATGGTATATTGCCGCATTTCTGGCACAGATATTTTATCCCCACACAAATGCATAATCTGTGCAGTAGTGTATATGTGCAGAAACTACCGGCCAGCTCCAATGTTGCCATGCTTGAGATTGCGAGAGGTCTAATGAGACCCAGTGCACATTTGTTCCCATTGATTTCAATTGGAGCGCTATCCTGTCAGTGGTGGCCTGCTTTAAACCATGGAAATTGCCACAAAGAGTTTAATAAAAAAAAAAATAAAGGTTAAATGATGTGAAAGGGAGGTGACTCTAAAAGATGATAGAAGGTAAGGTCCAAGAGTATGCTGGAACCCCAAACCAAATATTAACGTTAGTATTGGTAACTGTGATGGTCTTTCAGTCCATTCCATACCATCCAAAACCCTGAGTGATATTATGATTAACTGTTGTTGTTTTTTAGTTAAATGAAAGACCTTAGCAGTACAGTATATACCATGTAGGTCTTAGATTAAAAGTTTTCTATTCTGAGCAGGATGATCCATCATCTTTTTCTGGAATTTGTGTTTTAGAACCACATTCTTCATCTTAAGTGTATAATATCTAAAAATCTCAGGATACACAGCAACTTATTCCATATGTGATGAATGTGCCAAACACAGTTTGATAAAATTCAAATAAATGCAAAAATAAAATCCTTGGGAAAGTATTTCCCATAAAGCAACAATAATAGCTCATTCAGGACAGAATGATTAAATTATGATTTCAGTAACGTGACATTGTGTGTGTACAGCATGTTTTGACTACACTAAGGAACATTCCCATTCCATTAAAGTTTTGGAACAGCAGCAACTCACGAAGCGGAAGACTACGTAAAGTCACAGAGCGGGGTCACCGAGTGCTGAGGCGCATGGTATGTAAAAGTCACCAACACTCTGCTGATTCCATAACGGAAGAGTTCCAAACTTCCACTGGCATTAATGCTAGCACAAAAACTGTGGGACAGGAGCTTCATGGAATGGGTTTATATGGCATGCAAGCCTCACATCACCAATTAGAATGCCAAGTGTTGGATCGAGTAGTTTAAAGCATGCCGCCACTGGACCATGGAGCAGTGGAACAATGTTCTATGGGGTGACAAATCATGCTTCTCTGGAAGTCTGATGGGCAGGTCTGGGTTTGGCAGATGCCAGGAGAATGTTAATTGCCTGACTGCAATGTGCCAACTGTAAAGTTTGGTGGAGGAGTGATATTGGTATGGGGCTGTTTTTCAGGGGTTGGGCCCTTACTTCCAGTGAAAACAAATCATAATGCTTCAGCATTCCAAGACATTTTGGACACTGTTATGCTCCAAACTTTGTGGGAACAGTTTGGGGAAGGCCCTTTTCTATTCATGCATGACTGTGCCCCAGTGCACAAAGCAAGATCCATAAATACATGGTTGGGTGAGTTTGCTGTGGAATAACTTGACTGGCCCACACAGAGCCCTGACCTCAACCCCATCGAACACCTTTGGGAGGAACTGGAACAGAGATTGCAAGCTGGACCTTCTTGTCCAACATCAGTGCCTGATGCTCTACCACAGTAACACTCCCAAAAGAGTGGAAACTGTTATAGCTGCAAATAGGGGAACCAACTACACATTAATGTATATATATTTAGAGTTCAATGTCATAAAGGTCCCTGTTGGTGTAATGGTTTAGGTGTCCCAATACTTTTGTCCATATAGTGTAAGTCCAGACAGCAAGAATCTGTAATACAGCGCCACTTATACAGGCACTTAAAATGCCAAAAAATCCATCTCAGCAGTAATGAGCAGAAAACTTTATCACGTTGCACTCAGGCAGACTCATCATGGGACTACCGCAACAGTCCACAGAAACACTGTAAGCGGATAGTGATATATATATATATGTATATGTGTGTACAAACTAAACAAATTAGCACAGCAGCATCAGCAGAATACATACTGAATCTGCTGTTAAACAGCAAGAACAAACAATGTCAGGCTTTCAGTTTCCGTCTACGGTGCTGTGTTTGTATAAAACATTCCATTTTAGATGAGGATCAGAAGCAGTTGAGGGACCTGGAAGTAGATCCTGTTGAGATGAGGAGACATTCTGCTGGAATCCCTTTTTTTAATGCTATCTCCAGTGTCATCTGCCTCATTAACAATGTTTTTGTCTCAAAATTCTCTTTGATTTCAATGTGGACATTATTTCTTGTTCTATTATGAATGCACACTGCTGTAGACCTTCAATAAGCCCGTCACACATTTTTCACCATGCCGTCTATAGGCACTTTTTCTGCAGTGTTAACAGCATCATCTTCGTTGTCGCTACAGGTACGGGTATCATAATCAATTCGATTCAGAACTTCGGCTTTTTTACCATCAGTCAATTAATGAACTGAAGGCTTGTTTCACTCTCCATATGAAAATCCTTCAAAATCACCACTTTATTCATCGTGATCATTAATGAACATGGTTGCAGGCCATAGGTTGTGCCAGACATGGCAACTATTGGCAACAGCATATACGGCATCACTCATGCTTAAACTCCTTTTGAAAGCCTTCCACACCCACACCTCTCTTTACTGCTGCAAGCATGCTGTTTAAGAAAGTGTTTTTATATTTACTCTTCATTGATCTAAGGATCACATGGCTGAATTAATGAAGTCACATTTGGGGGGGAAAGTACATAGCATAAACATTATTTTTTGTTAGAATTTCAGGGTGAGCAGAACAGTTGTCCACGAATAACAAAATTTTGTAGTCATCATCCAGTCCAGCTTCCCAGCAATGAGCACACACTGATGGTACAAAATGTTTGTCCCTGGTGACTCATGCCTTTTTGTTAGCATAAAAATGGGCTGGCAAGAAATTCACTCCTTTAAAGCAACAAGGTCGTAAGCTTTAGACCTATCGCAGTTTAGACCTATCTGTACCTGTTGCATTAACCCATGCCAGCACAGTCACTCTGTCCTTGGCATCCTTAATTCCTATAGGGGCTGTCTCATCAGCTGTTGTCAGTGTCTTTCTGGGGCAAAACAGTGATGTTTCATCAGCATTATAGACTTGTTCTGGCATCCGATTTTCATCAGCGATGACCTTGGTGAGCTCATCAATAAATGTATTTGCTGCTTCGTGCTCAGCAGATGCTTTATCACCACGAACCTTTAAAAATGTTATGCCCTGTCTTAGCGTAAATGTCTGTAACCAGCCTGTTAAATATTCAGTTTCCTTCAGTTTTCAGTTTATCGTGATAGGTCTTTGCTTGTTTCATGACCAGCATACCATTAAGTGGTATGTGTTCACTGCGACGCTGACAGACCCGTTATATCATTACTTGATTAAGGTCTTCATTTTAAGCTATGCGGTGTTTATTCTTTTTTTCTGTTAACTTCTGTTCATCACGGGATAAGACCTCAACAGTTTATGCTTCTTCCGGTCGTATACAGTGGTCATACCAACACCATACTCCTCTGTAAGACAAATAACACACTGCTGTGCAGTTTCTGCAATAGCGTGACTTTCTCTGCTATAGACAAACATAACCACTTCTTTTTTTATTCATCACCGTTATCCTTGTTCGTAGGGGTATCTGCAAGCATTGATTATAATTTAGATAAAATTTTAACAAAATACATGTAGGTTTTAGTCTTGGTCCAATGTGACATCAGGCATGCACACGTGCTATTACCTGTATAAAAAAACTTGACGTATGTATAATTGGTTCTTCCACTATTAAATCTTGTCAGATCAACATCTTCCACAAACGGTCAGTCTGGTCCACAAAAGATTCTGGGCAACAAAGTTCCTCCTTCAGCCATATAAGTGTATATATACAAAATATTGCAGGGTAGATACACGTGCTATAGAACTTAAATACCCAAATTGTATCAAAGAAACACATACCTAGGTTAAAGATCCAGTAACCCTTATAAACGCTCTGGCTGAGGAAGCATCTGCTGTTTCTTACTAAAAAAATAAATTAATCTAGTTGATTAAATGATTGCAGGGATCAAGCAAGTGTTCCTGCATGCTGGCAAGCTTTTAGCAGTTGGTAGAAGGGCCATGGTTGTGTGGCTAGCTTCATAAGAATTAAAGTTTGAAAATTGAGCCACCCAAGTAGAAGTGTATTTTAGTCTAAAATATAGGTTTATACAATGCTGTACAGTTTTGTGCCACATAATCCCTTCTCTCTAGGAAAGGGTTATGATCACATCTTAAAAACAGAAGGACTATAAATACTTTTTCATGATGTACAATTATTTTCAGTAGCTTTAAAATATTTGAAAAAGTAACTTACATCAGATGTCTAAATTTAATACCAGTTGTCTCCCAAATATACAGAACCTTGCTTGTGGAGACTGTAGAATGCGTTCGTTATACAATGCATGTAACAATAGTGCTGCAGGAGTGTGGATCTTTGAAGTTTGTCATTGTTACATACCGTATATTCCGGCGTATAAGACGACTGGGCGTATAAGACGACCCCCAACTTTTACAGTCCAAATATAGAGTTTGGACTATACTCGCCGTATAAGACTACCCCTCTACCCAGCGTACAACAACCAGCCAATCACGGCAATCGATGTACCTTACCGGTGATTTGCTGGTTGATTTGCTGACATATACATACATGCACTGCCCTTACACACACACACACACACACACACACAATATATATATATCTATATATATATCTACACATATGCCTGTCCATACATACACATTTATACACTGCCCTCACCACACACCCCTGCCTTTACACACACATGTATATGTATATGTGTATATGTATATGTGTATATATATATATATATATATATATATACACACACACACACACACACACACACACGTATGTATATATATATATATATATATATACACACACCAGTGTGTATATATATGTATACACACACACACACACCAGTATATATATATATACACACCAGTGTGTGTGTGTGTGTGTGTGTGTGTGTGTGTATATATATATATATATATATATATATATATATATATATATATATATTTCTCCCCCCTTTCTCCCTATCTCTTACCTTATCTTCTGTCTTCTTTCTTCCATCCAGTTGTGGGAGCCCGAGGTCTGGCACTTCAGACCTCGGCTTCCCTGCTCTCTAATCACTAGGCGCCAGGACATGACATCATCCCTGCGCTCGGCATCAATAGCCGGCGCCTAGTGATTAGAGAGCAGGGAAGCCGAGGTCTGAAGTGCCAGACCTCGGGCTTCCCTGCTCCCTCATCACTACGCGCCGGCAATTGATGCCGGGCGCCGGGACATGACGGCATCCCTGCGCTCGGCATCAATAGCCGGCGCCTAGTGATTAGAGAGCAGGGAAGCCGAGGTCTGAAGTGCCAGACCTCGGGAAGCCCGAGGTCTGGCACTTCAGACCTCGGCTTCCCTGCTCCCTCATCACTACGCGCCGGCAATTAAAGCCGGGCGCCGGGACATGACGGCATCCCTGCGCTCGGCCTCAATAGCCGGCGCGTAGTGATTAGAGAGATTGGTGGCTTCGTGGGAACCTCCGGCTTGGTAAGTACCCGGCGTATAAGACGACCCCCCACTTTTAAGAAGATTTTGTGGGGTTAAAAAGTCGTCTTATACGCCGGAATATACGGTACTTTCAGTTCTCTCTCACTCTCTGCCTTCTGCTGTTAGCTTTAGACAATTTCTTCCCACTCTTGGGAAAATTAACTTTACAGAGGAAAGCAGAACAATTCAACAATTCAGCAGTTTTTCTTCAGTAGAAAATCCGTTTGAAATGAAATCCTGTTTACTTAAATTTCATGTAAGTTAAAGAAACCTTATTCTGATACATTTCCATATGTGTAGTTTTCCTCATGTGTAATAAAAACACTCACTTTAATTAGCTGCATTTGAAGATACAGAAACAGCTGTGTAGAAGGCAGACAGGTTTCCTGATGTTATGTCCAAGAAGAACCACAAAGAAACGGGCAATGTTGTGGACCATAGACATAGTTGGTTGACCAAGGAAACATAAGCAAGATACATCATACTTCATTTCCTTCGCATTTGGAAGATGCCCAGCAGTGCCATGAACACAGCATTGGTAGAAAACTGTGGGACCCTGGTAGACCCATCTACTGTCTGGAAAAGTCTGGTCAGAAGTGGTCTTCATGGAAAACTTCTGGCCAAAAAGCCATACCTCTGTTTTTGGAAACAAGGTCAAGTGACTCAACTATACAGGGAAACACCTGAACTGGGGTGAAGATGATAGCAGGGTGGCTCTGGACTGATGAAATATTTCACTGTAGCAGAAAGCAGTTTGTTTGATAAGGGTCTGGAGAGCAGTACAAGAATGAGTCTTTACAGGCAACAGTAAAGTATGGTGGAGGTTCCTTTCAAGTTTTGGGCTGCATTGCTGTAAATTGAGTTGGACATTTGGGCAGAATTAGTAGTCTCTTCAATGCCCCAGGCAGATACTTATACACCATGCAATAACATCAGGGCATCTGATTGTCCCCAAATATATTCTGCAGCATGATCAAGACCTGAAGCAAACAGCCAAAGTCATTGCGATCTATCTTCAACATAAAGGAGGAGTCCCGGATTCAGATTTATCCCCTGTTAACACACTTGGAATTTTGTTAAAAGATAAAAAAAACTGTTAACCTGTCTATTTTTAAAAGCATTATTACTTTACATCATTCTGTCAGACTGGCACAATGGCAGCTGGCAAGATCCATAAACAAGCAATATTTTTAAGTAAAACATTGCCTCAACAATGCCTTCAAAAATATTTAGGCCTTGCTGCCCCTTTAACTAAAGAAATGTACCCACGCTCATAAAGAAATGCCTTTCCACAGTTTTCAGTCAGTAGAAAGCCATCCAATGCAAAAAAATACAGGGTAAAAGCACATTATGGCATGTATATGGTTTACCAATGCATTACTATACATATTTTTTATAATAAAATAGTCCATCAAGAGGTCTAATGGTGAGTGCCCAATTGCTCAAAATTTATAGTCTAGTACTTTGTGATCCATTTGACAGGGAATAACATCAGGCAAGCCAAGTAAACGGTTACAGGGTTCTTGTTTTGCAGAGGTTTTCTTCATCATTTGACATCTGGTATGGGAGCTTCTGTTGACTTGAAGGGTTGGTGCACAAGGTGTCTTGCTTTATAACCTTTAAGACATGTTGATCTCTGAGACCAACAGAACTGTAAACTACTTTTGTGGGCTTTTCTATACATTAACCCCTTAATGACAAAGCCTGTACATGTACGGGCTTAAATTGCATTGTTTTCAATGGGTTTAGGAACTGCCCATTGTCCTTAAGGGGTTAAGGTTATACAATATATACACTGTGTATGTAATATATAATTACACTTAATAATATATATCCCTTTAAATTCAATTATGCAGAATACCCTCATATGCATTTGCACACTTTCCTCACCACTAGCTATTTTCCATACAGAAGATATGTTTGACCCTTGCGTCGCAAACACTCTAGTGACCATGAAATCGGAGTGTTTTTCTGCCACTGACTGGCTCTGTCATGCAATTTAGGATAGCCAAATGCCTATTCCAGCAAGTTGAAAAGGCTTAATAGTTTTTTTGTGAGAATCTCTTTTATGCTTCCAACATTTTAGTTTCTAATTTGACTTTTAACATCTTGGCTGGGCTTTTACAGTTTTATGTCGTTAGTAGCTCTCTGTAACTTGACAAATTATATGTTTGTTGACATTTGCTTTAGCAACTGTTGTAAGAGAACTTTTTGCCCTACTATAAATGATAAATGCTGTGAATGGTATCTTTCATAGGAACATCATCTCATAAATGTCACAGTAAGTGTTTGGGGATTAGAGAAATCACATCCAGGATCATTAATATAGCACTTTACGTTACTATTGTTGGTTTTAACCACATTTGGCCTTACACAGTGGTGTCTGGTGCTTCTTTTGTCTTTTTTTCTGCATGTGTAGAAAAGTGTATGTGCTGTTTTTTCTAAGATGCTGGAGATGTATTGCCTTGTAATAGCTGCCTTATCATGAAAGCTGCTTATATATTGGACTCCGAAATATGACCAAGCTTTGCCATCCAGCAGAAAACATTAAAAGTCAAACAAAGCCATTAGAAATGAAACAATAAAATGAGGGTACAATAATAGCACTGTGTCTAGGCGCTATGAAATGTAAACACTTGTAAACAACGTCCTTCCTAATAAGTCAGAGGGAAACAGAAAATGATAATCTTACTAACAGTTGTGAATGTAACACTGAATATTTTTTTTTTGTAATTATAAATGAATGGTATTAATCATCCTACTCAGAATCTCTAATTATTTATTGAAGGGATTTACTGAAGAGTGTTCAATGTCTTAATCCTTATTTATTTTGCTGTAACAATATATTAAGTCAGAAGGATATTGTTATCTGCACTACGACTGAACACTTGTATACTAATTTCATGTATTAACATGTTTTGAACAGCTATATCATTTTTGAATTAATATATATATATATATATTACTACATTAGCTGCTGTATTCTTTGCTGAGGCCCAAAGATATTTAAAAAAAGAAATTCCAAGTTTCCAACCATCCAGTTTCTACAAAATGTAAATTATATATATATATATATATATATATATATATATATGTATATATATATATATATGTATATATATATATATATATATGTATATATATATATATATATATGTATATATATATATATATATGTATATATATATATATATATATATAATATACAAAAATACTAGCTTTTAAAATACCTATAGAGTCTCTAGTTTAAAAAAAAATTGGCTGGGTTAAAAATGTCCCGAATGGGACATGGGCACAGGCTGATGAGATATCACAATAAAAAGAAAAAAAATGTGCACCTCCTTTTACTCCCAAACAACCCGAAAAACCCATGCATGGGTGGTATCGCTGTATTCAGGAGATGTTGTTAAACAAATATTTGGGTGTTTGTCAGTGATATATACCAAGGGCTGTAAATTCATATCTGAAGCACAGTTTGTGTGGGAAAGAAACCACAAAATAAATCACTAACATAATGTTTGACAAAGGCCTTGTGTTTCTAGTTTTCAAAAATGGATGTTTTGATGGAGGTAAATTGAATTGCCCAACTTCAAAGATGTCCCAATGAGGACATGGGGACACGATTAATAAAAATGATTCTGAAATAGTTAAACCCTACTTGTACTTTTTGCCCTATAACTTGCAAAAAAAAAACATATTGGGTATTTCTGAACTGGACAAATAGTAGAATCTATTAAGCAGGGTTTTTTTCATTAGCTTTTCTAGATGAGAAAGTTAAAAATAAATAAAACATTCAATATTCCATATTTTATTTTTTTCTTTTATGGCAAATTAAATATCAACAGTTTTATCTAAAGAAAGCCCTTCTTGTTCTGAAAAAAAACAGAACTTGTGTGGGTACACTAAATGATAGAAAAGAAAATTTACAGCTAAACAGGAGCAAAGCAAAAATGTTACAACAGTCTCGGGCACAAAGGGTACAAAAAGAAAAAAACAGCCCGGATCTTAAGGTGTTAATTACTTGATTTTTTTTTCTTTTTATTAAACAATTTGTAAATGTGTTTTAAGATTTAATACATAACTACATTGGAGGTTCTCAGTAATGTACTGTACTGACTCTATTTACTTGAGACCATGCAAGATTTTTGTGGCATGTGAGATGTTATTTGTGAAATGTTTGAAAAATATCTGAAAAAAATGTTCATTACAGCCGTTTGAAAAGAAAATATAAATACATTAGATTCATGTGATTTTTGGGCAATGTATTTCTACAATGTCTGCAAATCAGGAATCTATATGAAGAACATATTGTGTTTAAAACTGTTCTAAATAATTAACCATTACCTAATTTATCTATTATTGTGTTTCTTTTTACAGGAAGAACCCACAGCATAAATTAGAATATAAACACACAAAGCCACCAGGTACCATGTTTAATACAAGTCTAAAATCCAGAGTTTTACTCATACTTTTGAATGTAGGAATTAGAATGTAGATGTGTCTGTTTCCCTTAAGAGAAGCAATACCCTTCTTATTCTAAGACTTTCTGTTTAATCTTGCATCAACATTTACTTTTTCCATGCATTTATCAATGCAAACATACCTGCACTTATGGACGTTTCTCTGTTAATGATAAGGTCACTTACTAAAAAGTAATCCTGATATCTAAAAAGGTCTATTATCTAAAGTAAAATTAGATATCTATAGGCAGTCCTCCAGTCAGTCCAATATTACAAAATGACATAAGCCTTGTGTATGCTTTTCTCAAAATATGTTAGAAAGCACTGGTACGTAGCGTTAGTTGCTGTAGTCAATATATCACGTTTTTTGTAGCTTGAATTATGGTTTTCATAGTATATGTTTATGTTTATGAACTTGTACGGACCAGTAATACAGAGATCACACATGGTTGCATATTTGGTTGACTAATAATTTTTATTCTGGGGTACAGAACACCCAACTAAGAACGTAAAGCTATTTAAAGCTTCAGATATTCTAACAGTCTATGTGCCAAAAACTCAGAAATGAGTCTCCACTGTCCCTGGTGGGAATGGTTTAAGGAACTAAACGCTGCAGAAATTCAGCATACCCGAATTAATGGGAAATCCCCCTCAAGCCTAACAACTCTGTGAAATAATTTTACATTTTCCTTGGCATGGCCTACAGAGTCTTTCAAGCGTTAACACTGAGTCCTTTTAGTTGATGCAGAGGGTTTCTTGGATACTTGCAGTTCAAGAATGATTACACGTCATGGCTTTTTGGAGCTTACTTGATATTTAATATTAAATGGCTTGGTTTTGTTTAAAATATATATATATTTTTTTCCCCCACAGAAGGAGGAGGCAGGCGTCTGCGAAGAAGGCCTGCAAAGAAAGGTAGCTCATTCCTAATTATATGTCCAAGATTATTAAAATGTAAAAATGTGTTGGATGTCTATCAGATTGACTTATATACCTGTCAGTATTAATACCTATGCATGTATATTGTGCTTCTTGTTATACATTGTTCCAATCTAATATGCCTAGCTCACTTATATATCAATTATTTGTGACTCAGAATACTTTTAGAGGGTTGAAACCAGGTTGGATTTACATCCCTGTAGCATGAATTAGTCACTCTCAGCTTCTAATTTAAGAAGGGCTGGGTTGACCCCGAAAATGTAAAACTGATTTAGCTATGCATAATTCAGTCCCAGCTTTGCCCTTCCTGCAGGAAAATCCAACATGGAGTTCGCCCTTGTAGTTATGTTGGTGAGTTGAACTTTGAACTCCTCTGCAAACTCCCTCCTCAGTGAATAGAGACCTCCTTAACTGAAAAAAGGGTAAATAATAATGGCAACAAAGCAGATTTCCTTTGTCTGAATAATAGAAGTAAAAAAGAAAAACACACGAACAGAGGGGCTACTTTTCCTAATAGAGGTTGTTGGAAGTAGCACTATGAGCACCCAGAGTTGATCTATAGAAGTCCTCCTTGCTTGTGGTATGGATTGAGGGAAGTCTTGCATTAATATCATGACCTTGGAAGGAGAGACCAGACTCTGTTCAGACTCTGCTAGAATCTGATTGCTCCCCCTGCTGGTTGATTACACACTGCGATCAGCAGTGCATGGCTATGTGGATCCCTATCTATCCATATTGCACTAAGAACAGTGCAAAACATGTTTATGTCCCAACATCCTAGCACCCTACCAGCACAAGTAAGAAATTAGCAATAAAGCAAAACAGATCACTACCCCCCAAACGCCTTAATCCAGTAGTATAAAAAATACAATGTAAGGAATGCATGTGACTGTGTAGAACATGAAAAATAAATATATATATATATATAGTGTTTTTTACAGAACATAAACTGGGTCATTGTTCAGCAGTGGCACCTAGTGTGTAGAAGAAATCCTAAGTGAAATTAAAGAAAAAAATATGTATTTAATTATAGATTTTTTACATGCCAACACATTTATAATGCGTGTTTTTATATGATTTCAAAAGAAAGGTCTCATTTGTGTGATAAATCAAACACAGAAAAGTGGAATCATGGTTGAACCAACATATGGTAAAACTGTTTAGTGTAGAATAAACCTTTGTTAAAGAAGCTGAGAGCGAGAGACTCCCACTATGGATGTGGCGTAGAGGACATTTAAGTATATGGCAGGATAACACTAATAACAGAAGTTGGTCACAAACAAGGTAGCACAAAGACATTTAAGATACTATTACAACTTGTGTGGGATCGGCGCAAAGAGTATTTTTCTATGTTTTTGTCTGGAAGTGTTAATAGTAGTAACCAATTTGTGAATTTTCTGAAATGAATTTTCCATTTTGTGTGAAAAAAGTGGTTCAAGATTTCTGGAAGTCATATAATAAGGTGTGCAGTACACATGATTATAAAGCATTATCGTTGCCTTACAATACTAGAATAGCTTAGCCTCTCTAGAGCCAATATTTGCCTCTAATCTTGGTTATTAAAGCAGAAATCCTCATTCATGTATTTAAATAAAACGGTAATTTAAGTCATGCAGAGCTGCATATTGACTCATCTCAGGTTCTCAAAACACTACCGCTTGATTTTAGTTAACCTTTTCCAAGCCATGACATTTTTTATAGTGTTATGGGAATGTTTACTACAGCTTATATTGCATTGTTAAACCCGCATTTTGTACTTGTAGAGTGATATAAAATGGACTCACAAAGGAGAAACGATAGCTTAAATGATAACTTAAGTTCTAACCGTGAGCTGCTTTTCCCTGTAGATCCTTGGTGGCACACAACTCAGAGACTCCTTTCCTATAGTAGGGTAGATATAGAAGAAAACTCTTCCCTGTTAGCACTCCATGTTATTCTAAAGACAACAGGAGACCTGAGGATGTAATGCAAAAATATTGATTTAATTGAATGGGAGGGCTTTGGTATGTGCCGCCAAGGACCTACAAGGAAAAAGGAGCTTGCAGTAAGAACTCAAGCTTTCCCTGTCATCCCTGGTGGCACTCAAGCAAAATATACCAAAGAAAAAGATGGGAGGGGAAAAAAGTCAGGCACAGGCTGCCATCAGAACCTTCCTTCCAAAGGCTGTATCTTCAGCTGCCATGTCATGGGTATGGTAATTTCTAGTGAGTGTGTGCATGCTTCCCCAAATGGTCACTTTACAGATCTGGTGAGGAGTTGCTAAAGACCATTCGGCATAAGACATAGAGCCGGCTGTACTAGGAGTGACTGAGACCCAAGGGGGTTCTGACTTAGCTTCCATACAGGTGGACTTAATATGTGGCAAGAGCCATCAAGAAATGGAGCGCTTGGTAGTCGCTTGGCCTATTAAGTAGTAGAAGTGGCTTTTACGAGCCGGTCTTCCAGGAAAGGAATAACACAGATACCTCGTTTTCTGAAGTGGGCTGCAACTACCGCATGAAGTTTTGTGAAAACACAAGGAGCTGAGGATATCCCAGAGTTGAGAGCCTGAAATTGGAGACGGATGACACCTGAGGAGTGAGGGATAGCAGTTCTTGGTGGCAAGGCTGCGTATGGATGTGCAGATTGTTGAGCTAGTTGCCATATAATCTGCTGGATTCAGAACACCTTAGGTTGACTGGATGGATTCCATGTTGAATTGAATTTTCCAAAGGAACTTGTTGAGGAAGCGTAGATCCACAATCAGACGAACGCTACATGTATTTTTTGTTACCAGGAAAACTGGGACTAAACCCCAGAACCTTGATATGCCTCAGGTACCGGGACAAGGGCCTTTTTGGCTTGTAAATCTGCTATGGTGTTTAAAAGAACTTTCATGTCAAGGTCTGGTTGAATGTAACTCTAGAAAATATCCCTTTGAAATAATTCTTTGTACACAGAGGTCCTCTGGTGGTTTCAAACAGCTTTGAAAAAATTCACCAAGTCTCACAGACACACACTGATTTGGCATCAGACTGGCCTGGCTTTGGGGAAAAAAATGGTGGCTTCTTCACCAGTCTCTTTAAGGTCTGCCCCGAACGGCTTTTTACTGGTGTTCTTAACAACTTGACCTCTATAGTGACTTATGAACTAAGAAAGTAGTTTTTCCTGGTGCCACCACATTTCTGCTGCAGCCAATGTTTGTCCCTAGTGGTAAGTTAGAAGCTTTTCTAGCTGTGTTATCAATACATCCAGATAGATTGTAGGGATGCGTTACATAAGTCTCCAACCAGTTTGATAGCATTTTTCTCTTTAGGGGACTAATCAACATACTCCTGATTAGCAATAATAAAAAAGGACTGCAATTAAGACTTTCTGCATTCTGGCAGGGATCCAGCAACCTACAAAATATATAGCATTTATGCCACAAGGGAATACTCACTTGCAGCCAGCAAGAAAAGCACATACGGCAACCTCAGGAATCATAAAGTGCAATTAAGAGCAAAAGGGGTCTACAGTTTTAAAAGATAGGAATGATGTGAGCATGCACAGTTGCGACTTATGGACACCATTACCGTCACATAGGGCGTAAGGCTTCAACAACAGGGAGTCTGCTGGCAAGCAGAAGAGGTCACACCAATATGGCTGCCGGAGGTCTCATAACAAGCTCTTGCAAGCTTGAGCAAATGATGCCTGAAGCGGTTCCTGAGTGAAATTGGGAGGTCAAGCACTTTCCAATGCAGCAACTAAAGGTGTAATGATGAGCAGAGGTACTCCATGCCGGTAAACAGGGAGGAGTTTTCTTCTATATCTCTTTAAGTTCTGCCCTGTTACAGGTAAGGAGGAGCAGACTCTCACTTGTGTGCCACCAAGGATGGCAGGGAAAACCCTTCTCTATCTATATGTCTTAGGCCAATGCAGTCAGTATATATAGTACGTCTCTCTAAATGTGGTTTTCAGCACCATGCTAGTTTGCATGCAGCAAATTACATTTAAGTACCTGCAAAATAAATTTTACTTAGGAACAGGTCTGCAATGTTACTTAAAAGTTGTGGTGTTGCTGTCTTACAAAAAAAAATAGAAACTCCATCTTAGCTGTCTTCTTTTTTTTTTTTTTAGGAAAGGGTGTTTTGGATGATGACAATGGAGAGCCCAATGAATATGATCTGGATGATAGCTTCATAGATGATGATGAGGAGGAGGATTTTGACAACACTGATGAAGATTCAGACTGGATGCCAGATACTGAGGATAGGGACAGTGAAGATGTGAAGACGCTGCTCAAAGAAGCTAACAAATTTGTTAAAGGAAACCATTAGTATGACTGATATGCATTGCTGTGCTTTAAATTTTAAAATTTAATATTGTTATGACTTCATCTATACAGCAACAGGATGTTGGTAATGTCAGGTAAATAGAATTTGGTCTCGGGTTTGACATATTTGTAACCACTGAAATGCATGTTTTTAAAATAAACTATAGTTTTATATAATATTTTAATAAAAATACTTATTTTATATGAGAATTTCATCCCTTAAAAATGTTTGATCATTTAAAATATATTGTTTAAAAACAGTTGGTCACATTTCAAGCTTTTGGATTTTTTTTTTAATTTGTTTTGAACAATGTCTAAATATTAACAGCAAAACAAGTACCGTATTTGCTCGATTATAAGACGAGGTTTTTTCCAGAGCAAATGCTCTGAAAAATACCCCTCGTCTTATAATCGGGGTCGTCTTCTAATCAGACCCCAAAAAAATGGCTGGGGCCATGCTGCTTACCGGTCGCGAGCAGCGTCTCTTCCGTTAGAAGCAGGAGGACAGGAAGCTTGTAGCTTCCTCACAGAACTCTATCTCCCCCTCCCTCCTCTGGGGGCGGGGCCAGAGAAGTTGCTGGTACAGCCGGTCCCCTGCAGAAGTCTTCGAGTGAGAGATCTGCAGTTCAGGTAAGGGGGTGGGGGAGGGTTTTTGGGTAAGTATGTGTGATTAATGTGTGAAGTATGTGTGATTAATGGAATGAATGAGTATTTAAATGTTTGTGAATGTGTGTTTGTGTGTGATAGCATGGATGTGTAAGGGGGGTGGGGGTTGTAGCATGGCATAGGGAGGCTGTAATCCCACTACTATCATCCCCAGGTTCCAGCATGTACTGGCTGCCTTGGCTTGATAGGAGTGTGATTGCTGTTAGCAGCAATCACACTCCTATCAAGCCAAGGCAGCCAGTACATGCTGGGTTAAAAGGCATATCATGGGGCTGAGTGGCATATAGGGGGTTAAAATGCATTTCTGGACCTCCAGAAATGCATTTTAACCCCCTATATGCCACTCAGCCCCATGATATGCATATATACCTCCAGAAATGCATTTTAACCCCCTATATGCCACTCAGCCCCATGATATGCCTTTTAACCCCCTATATGCCAGAGTGGCATATAGGGGTATAAGGCATATCATGGGGCAGAGTGGCAAATAGGGGGGGTATAAAGCATTTCTGGGGGCAGAGTGGCATAACTGGGGGGGGCAGGTTGGCAAATAAAAGGAAATTTAAAAAATATATTTACATGAATTAATATTTACTGGTAAAACTTTTTTTCCTATAGGATCGTCTTATATTCAGGCTTTTTGTTTTTTTCC
The DNA here is from genome assembly GCF_027358695.1 of Spea bombifrons. Lineage (NCBI taxonomy): Eukaryota > Metazoa > Chordata > Amphibia > Anura > Pelobatidae > Spea > Spea bombifrons. Next base: position 19,370,375 of record NC_071089.1, on the reverse strand, counting down.
TAAATTAATATTTTGATTTTGGGGGGTCGTCTTATAATCGGGGTCGTCTTATAATCGAGCAAATACGGTAAGTAGCCTACAAACCATATAGTTATGTAGTGTATATTTATACTGTCAACGTAGAGTCCAAATGTTTTTTTAGAGGTAAATTTATATATTAATACATAAAAAGCAAATGTTTTAGAATGTGTATGTTCTTACAAGGCTTTTCTGGCTAAAAGATCAGAGGAGTTACAAAAGCTATAAAGATACCAATCAAAGTCAAATGGGTAATGTGACGAGATAACAAAACATAATCTGGCCTATAGCAAAGACAGACTTTCAGTTATAACAGTTTACCTTAGTTAATTACCTTAGTTAATTTAGGAAATCCAGGAAAACATCTAATTCATTATGAGCCATAAAAAAAGTTTTACCTCTTCCTCTTTGGAACAATTTTGGATAAAAGTTTCATTTTTTTTTCTGTTTTCAAGATCAACAGATGTAGGTACTTGGAATGGTTGGACTTGGTTTCTTTTCAATCTGATGAACTATTTAACATAACTCATACTAAGTAACAGTTGCAAAAGGAAAACTGTAATGTAGTCTATACTTTCAACTTAACCCCAAATTTCTGTCACCTCCCGACCCACCTCACACTTTTCCATTACACTTTTCTCTTAGCCACAGACAGTGCCCATAGCAAGTAATAACATTATCTGAATATTGACATCACCAGGTTTTAAGGCAGTCAAACGTTTGTCAAAGTGTTATATAGATAGATAGATAGATAGATAGATAGATAGATAGATAGATATCGATATAGATATATGATACAGCTATGCGATACAGATATTCACAATGAGCCTTTGATTTATGTTGGCTAAATAGAAGACTGGCTTTCACCTGCCATTATCAGTGCCCACAGGGTTTTCAATGGTACTCACCCTATTTAGAATATGTTTAGTACTTCTTTTACATTACAATTATTTATAGAGTGCTGCACATCCCGTAGCATTATTAGAATAGGGGGGAAAGTGAAAATTATTGCATATTATGTGGAATTGATAACAATACATACTTGGTAAGAATGCAATTTAATAATACTGATATATCTGAACAGGGTATAGAAATCATAAGGCTTCACTCTACAAATGCCATTTTTTTATTCTGCAAGTATCTTGTTTTGTTGGTAATTGCCAGGAATATTCTTTTTTTGCCGTTGACATTATAGACTGCAATAATAATTCACTGACATCAGGAAACAAATATTCTTGCGGTTTAAGGGAATGATTAATGATCAACCTAACACAAGAAATTGGGGCCACAATGTACAGTTTTCTGTATTGCTGGTTTGCCTATGAAAATATAAGAACATAATAAAAGGGCTTAGTTAGAACAAAAGGACACAGTCCATTCATAATAAAAAAAAAAAAAAATTTTTTTTTTTTTTTACAATATATAAGCATATATGTTAGTGTCATTAGCATGCAAGATAGGCTGGAGTGCCAGGGACCTGAAATGAGGATCTAAAATGAGTGTTCTGCATGTTGCACCAAAGCCAAGGGGCCTTAATTTTTTTGTAATGTACATAACTTGCATTATCTACAAGTAAATCTTACAATCCTTAGGATGGAGGAGAACTAAAATGTGATGTTAACTTTTAATGAATGTATCACAGTGCCGAGTATACAGATATGGGTATGTTGTGGCACTGCAAACCCTTTGACGATGGATAAAATATGATAAATCTGTCATGAAAAACTACTTGTCCTTATAGATTTATATAAATGTTTCTGGGTTTAGCCATAAATAAGGTAACCTAAAGCTATTACAAACACCCAGAAAATGAGAATATAAGAGGTTGCATTGTCTGGAATGCTGTATGAATGGTTTGTAGTTCATATTACTAATGCACCATCCAAGCAATCCCTTTTATTAAATACATTATTCTCATATACAATAGGTATGTTATTGGAACGCTGTATGCGAATTCTGATAAATTCAGTTTAAGTCATAGCATATTCATTTCTTTAATGAGAACCGTCAAGATTCGAGCACTTTGAATCTTTCATACTGGATTCATAATGTTTTGAAATAATTCATACATAATCTGTTCATTTTCTTGTTATGGCCTTGGGCGCATTTATCTGGCACTTAGTAAAATATGCTTAATTAGAGAATCAGATCTTCTAGGTAAGATAATGTAAGTATTTTTTTTGGTTACAATGTTCTATTAGCTTGCTAATATGGATTGTTATAGTGGCTATTGTTTAGGTTTAAGGAACTATTTACGTTGCAAAACCCATTGTACAGCACCGTGGAACAAGATGGCGCTATATAAAACAACAAACAACAAATAACAAATGAAAGAAAATGCTGTGGGAAAATACACTAATACAATAATATTATTTTGAAGATGCAGTTTCCTTGTATATTTTCTAATTGTACAGTTGTTATCTTATATGTAACACAGCTTGCAAAAAACAACATGGAGACACAATATGAAACATTTCAATTGAAGTCATATATAAACTTAAACCTGCATAATGTCATATAATCATATTTTAGTTTACTTTCTGATGTTATTATGAGGTTAATTTTTCATCATTTATGTAACCTGTTCCAAGCATCAGCTTGCCTGCTCTCAAGAACCATGCATTACTATTTCTTTTTAACCAAAGAGGGTGGTATGTTTATTATTGTCACAAAGGTTGCATATTCACATAAATAAACATATTGTTATAATGAAGTGTGTTGTTTGATATACAGTATTATTGTGGGTACAGAAGATGTTTCTCTGCCACCACCCGCCTCTGTCTTGGTTGCTGTGCCAGCATTGTATGCTGAGCGCCGGAACATGACATATTCCGGTGCTCAGCAGTGAAGCAGCGAACGCTGCGGCACAGCAGTGAGGCAGTAGCCTCGCCCTCCCACTGCAGGACTTCAGCAGAATAAGTGAACTATGAAGGAAGGGGGATAGATAGTGAGAAGGGGAGATAGTAAATAGATTGAAATAAAGAGTGAGAATTAATAATTAATGTGTGGGTGAATTGTGTCAATGAAAGAATTAATGAATTAACTTGTAAATTGATTGTCTATGAATGAGACAATGAATTAATGTGTGGATGAATTGCTTGAATGATTTTTGAAAATGCATTCATGAATATGTGTAAATGATTTGTGTGATTGAGTACGATAATTAATGATTGTGTCAATGAAAGAGTGAGTAACATTTATTTTTGTAATACACAGATATCATTTTTAGTGCACATGCTAATGTTTAATGAAATCCTTTTCACGAATAGACCCTCTTTTCACGTGTTTTTATGCTTGGGCAGATAGATGGACCAAATAGTATCTGCTGACACAGACATGCTTAAAAAATAAAACATACTTTATATGGGCAAATTGATGCAAGCTGTTGTGTATTGTGTATAGTAATTTTGTACCGGAAGAAAAACTTCCTCTCCGTGTTTAATATGCAGCGTTGGCACTTTGAGGTCTACGACTTGGTTTCATGCAGACAATTGGACACTCCGGCCCAAAAACATTCACCATTACTGTTCTAGGTGTTATCCGATGGCTGTCTGCCTAGAACAAATACTACCTGATCTTGATAAAGTAAGTGAGGCAACCCTTTTAGCCCTCACCTTGGCGTTAAGTTTTTTGTCGCTATTCAGTAATGAAACTGGTCTTATATTTTACTAATTGTATTCATATGTAAATTGGATTGTTGGAATTTCAGACATGAATGCTAGATTTTCTATCATATTTAAGTAACAGCATAATAAGTATTAAAATTGAGTTTGGATAATGTAAGGGTCCAATTTTATAAAACTGCATCTTAGATTTACAGAATAGTCTTACAAAAGTTACTCGTTTAAGGAAATTAAAAAAAACCCTTACACTATGTACATATATGAAATACCATATATAGACCATTCCACTCTACAATCCCAAGTGGGCTTCCTCATTTTAATGATGATGCAAAATAAATACTGGTAATCATAATAGTTTGACTTATGAAAACAAGGACTTTTACATTAATGGAATAATCTTCATTTCAAATATTCTATAGATTAAGGAAAATATGCATCATTTTAAGTGTGCAATTATGTGAAGAGAAGATGCATCCATAATTGTCTTTGTTAGCGGTGCCCACCACAGTGAAATAAATGTTATGGCAGTTATGGCAATTTATGGTTACTATTATTAAAATTGTTACTTTGTTTTATTGAGTATAATGGTTTTGTTGGGTCTTGTAACAAAGCATAGGTCTTAGATATGTACAAGTGCGTTATTTTGGTAGCTTAGTCACCATTTCCATAGATTGCTTGGGCAGTAGAATTCTCAGATGCATTTATATAATGTGTATTAAGGACAGAAGCCGCTTTCATTTTAAATATTCTTTTTCAAAATGCCTTCTCTATTCCATGTGTAATCAAATTCTAAACCGTGATTACTTTTTGATGAAAATATAATTCTTCTTACAGGGAGCATTTACTCAATCAAATTTAAATTGTGTCCTGTTCACATGTGTCCACAATTTCTGTTTCTTTTCTTTACTATTTAAGACATAATATATTAGTGAAATTTGATTCAAAGTGTTTTTTCCATGATACATTTCGCAATAACTTTTTGAATGTAGGAATTGGAATGGTAGATGGATACAAAGCAGATGTCATTAATGTCTATAGATGAAGATAACCATATTTAACTGATATTTGAATATGAGTTTCTTGGGGATATCACAACACATTATAGCTTTGTGATTGTGTGTGTGCATGCATATATATATTTCTTCAAGTTTTCCACTTTATAGCCAATGTTCTATGAGCATTAATGTGTGTTAACAGTTCCCAGACTTATAATTTGTACATTAAGTGTATAGTGATGGGTGTATTGGAAGAAGTAAAATCCTCCAACTGCTTCACATTATGTATGCACTGTTTTGTATGCTTTCAAATAGAAGTGAGGATATTGGATATAATATAGTAATGAAGTTTAATACGCGTGGTATTGGGTTATGGGTTAGGGTTTGTGCCCTGGTAATGTTTTTGCAGCATCAAATATGGCTGAAGTTTCTACCTATAGCATCCTATAGCCATCCATTAGATGCTGGACTCAATTTGTCCTCTTTTTGCTTTTGCATATGATATATTTCTGACCATTTTAATAGAAAAGTGGTAGCTAATGAATCAGATTTGATCCGTGTAGCTCAGTCCCTAAAATACACATTGCGTAGCAATTCTTGCAGATGTCTCAATGGTGATATGCCTGTAGAAGAAACCGATAGTATTAAACGCTTGTGATATATTATAGTTCAGTTAGCCAATAAGGATATGATATTCACCAATAGAATTTTCAGCTTCCTTAGTTGTTGACCAGCGATTTAATTTTTTTGTTCTTCACAAAGCTGTCCATCATTTATGGATATCCCAGCATCTACACTGACATTTCAATTGAAAACTTATTTTCAGTTAAGGATGCACCACATTTCTGCCATGTTTATGACCCTGGACCGGAGTTATGCACACTCTGTAGATACACTATATAAATCTATGTGAATAAAGGTAGCTCTATGAGTTGCGGACTAGATTGGCTGTTTATGTAACCAATACAGAATCTGAAAAAGCATTATGATATGGTAGTATTAATATTATGAGTTCATATTTTAAACATAGGGTTTTTGCAAACCTGTTATTCATTTCTCCGTGGGTAATGAGATTTTCTGAATGCAGTGAAAATGTTATGTGTGATGTTAAGGATGATACTTATTATAGGACAGTCTTGTGACCTCGGCAACCTTTATATTTCAAGATAACATTGTTACCTTTCTTTATGTAGCTAAAGCGTTGTTCTTCCTATTATAGTTTGAAGTCTTTTTCTTGTTTAAAATAATTTTGTCTGTTGTTAAAATAAAATATCAAAGAAAACTAATTAGCTTCTGATCCAAGTGTGAGAATCCATTTTTATTTTATAGAACATTATTGCCAAGGTCATAGAGACATTGCACGATTCTCAAGTTTTCTAAGAAGAAACATTTCCTTAGGTCTAGATACATATATCTACTTTGTGGGATGTGTCATGAAAATGCCATGTTTTATGCATAAAGAGCAATTTAACAGCATGGTCCAGTCGGCAGCCACATATCACTGGTTGACGTATCATTAAAGACCAATTTTAAAACCTTGCACTAGAATATATTTTGTTTTTTATAGATAAGACCGATGTGCGTGCCTTTGTGCTTTATTTTGCTAACTTGTTTTTCTGATGTACTGTTTTTGTTCTAATACTCCTAAAAAGCCTCATTAGCGTGGGATGTACTTTCCATCAATGTACATTATCGTATGGGAATTGTAAGCTACAACTACATTCCTAGCTGCCTTGATTAATACATTTAAACCTCCTCCATCCATAAACAGCAATGTGATTTTAAGAATGCTTAACTTTTCTAATGTTATAGTTTAGAAGATAACATTTCTTTGTAGACTGCACTAGGGGAGGGTTTTTTTTATTGTATCAGGGAAAATCTGCTCTGGTAAGTCGGGGGGGGCAGAGTGGCAGCATATCTCGAGGGGGGAGGACAGAGTTGCAGCATATCTCGAGGGGGGAGGACAGAGTGGCAGCATATCTCGAGGGGGGAGGACAGAGTGGCAGCATATCCCGGAGGGGGAGGACATAGTGGCAGTGTATCTCGGGGGGAGGGGAGAGTGGCAGCATATCTTGAGGGGGGGAGGACAGAGTGGCAACATATCTCCGGGGGGGGCAGAGTGGTAGCATATCTCGGGGGGGGGTGGCAGCATATCTATTACAAAACGTTTTCTTTAAAAAAGCACCTAACTTTTAGGGTGTGGCCTATATCCGAGCCAATACGGTATTTATTGTGAATATTAATACATATAGCCTTCAGAAGGAAGAAGTTTCTGTACTTTGAAATTGTTTCAAAATATACAACTTAATAAAATGCAAACATAATTAGAACACTTTTGATAGTGAGTATAGAACAGAAAAATTGTTTTACACTTTGGAGTGGTTATCCTTGGAAAAAAATTATGAAACCATCGAAAAGGGTTTGCATAATGCTGTTTTTTACATTTCACTGCATGAGGCTAATGATTTCAGGTTCTTTTTATCTTTTTTATGGAATCTTATTCCCATTCCAAATCAACTATCAACAAATATTTAGGTTCAATATTATTATTTTTCTTTCCTCTGAGTTTGTTACCGGGCTGTGCGGCTATATTTGGAATCTCTCTCCATATGCTGTGTGTCATAATTATTCATTCTGTGATGATGTGATTATATTGGTGCTGTGTTTTCATCTATTTATCTAATAACGTTGACACATTTCGAGATACTGGATAATGGTTATGCAGTAATGACTGAGAGACACCGTTAGAAGGAAAAGGATAATTAAAGGGTTTTTTTTTTTAGCTAAAAAGATAAATCAAGACAAATGGCACATGGTATGGGGTATGTACATTTTATTACATTACATTATATTTATAGAATGCCAGCAGGTTCTGTGGCACCATTACAAGAGGGTTGAGTGAAAGGTAACACTAACACACCTTAAGACATGTTGATGCAGATGGATATGAGGACCCTGCTCTTAGAAGCATGGAAGCTGTCTAATTTCCCCTGATTATTATATATGGAAATATGATCAGCTATATAAGGGGCACAGTGTTGTTAAGGGCTCTAGGGGTGGGTTTAATACGACTGGGGAGCGAGTGAAGGCAATGCCATAGTGGGTAAGCAGGTAAAAGTAACAGGGAAAGAAAATTAGTCTGGCAGAAGGATTCAGAATGGATTAGAATGATGAAAGGTGGGAGAGAGGAATTGTAATAATCCAGATGAGATATCACAAGGGAATAAACTAGTGCCTTCTGTAAGGTAAGGGCGGATTTGAGACATATTTCACAAAGTGAAGGCAACATGGTTTGATTGGCGACTGGATGTGAGGGATGAAGCAGAGGGGAGTCAAGTGTAATGCCAAGGCAGCAAATTAGGGCTGTTGAGTAGAACTAGAGATAGAGAAGAAGGAAGTATACCAGATGCTCAGTCTCTGTGATGTTGAGCTTCAGGATGCAATTTCAGGGAGATAATGGATGCAACAATGGTGGCACTGGAATCCAAATAAAAAGATTTGTTTTCCAAGAGAGGAAGTATAGATAGCGAAGAGTAGAAGCTCTAAAACTGAGCCCCAAGTCACAACTGAGAATAGTAGAGGAAATGAGCATATGCCAGTAAAGGAAGCACTAAGGGTTACAGTCAAAAAGATTAGGATTAGCGCCAGGAAGGAGCCATGTCATAGATTCCCTAAAAATTGCAGGAGAGGGCGGTGGTCAACAGTGCCAAAGGTTGCTGAGAGGTCCACGGTATGTAAAGGTAAGTGACCTTTTGTTTTAGCAATGGGGGATGGTTATTTTTGGTGACTGCTTTCTCAGAAGAGTATTGTAAATGAAAATCATATTAGAGAGTTAAAAGAAGGAAAGTGCTTTATGTAAATTCTAGATTAAATGTTCCAGTTTGGAAGGCAGAAGGATAAAGGGAGGCAGGCCAGTAGTTACAGATGTAGAGACAGAAGACCCTACCAAAATCCGTTAGAGGCATATTTGAGGCATACATATGTGGTAACACCTTAAAAAATAGGTTCATATCTATTTTCTAACTATTTATGCACTAGTGTTGCAAATTGACAAGGAATTACTTGACAATTTTCATAAGCGTACAAAGTAATGCAGGATGTTTCCAATCCTCATACATATATTTTGTTGTTCTACAGCCTAGGAATTAAGTTGAAAGACCTCAAAGTAACTGCCTACACCTACATTGTAACTGAAGTAGTTGACATGATCGGTTGCTGCATTGACTAAATATATAGTGAAATGTCTCTCTCAGCACAAAAGGTTTGATTTCCAGGATTGTTTGCCAGATACTCTCCAAGCTTTGGAAATCTGAATGAATTTAAAAAATACAGTAAAATACTGTTGAATTTCCTTTTGTTGGGTAACCTAAACGTCCACTTCAGCTATATTTGCCATTTTCTGTTGGTCTTGCACAGTGTAGAGACCCACCTCTGTTTTACTACGGTGCATGCTATCATCACGAATAGCCACAATAAACCATAATGTCATGTACCAGAGCTCATCAACTACTCAATGCAAGGGATGGCAGCTGCCTAAATCAGGATTAGGACAGTAAACCTCCATAAATACACCACTGCTTACATAATGTAGTTTTCTCTTTAGTACTTTAGTATTAGTTGGTTACTTGGTGTTGTTTGGTTTTTGCAGTGTGTGAATGTGAAACTTATATCAATTATTGATGTAAATTGACCATATAGCAATCAGTAGTAATACCAAAAATAAAAGTTTACATTATTATACCTTCCCTTAATTTCTAGTTAAGCTTTGCAGTGATGGAGACTTTAGAACACATTGTAAATGTTAAATGTATTTAAAGTATCATGAGCTCTTCATAACAGGATGTTATTTCTGCAACATCGTCGGACCCTGCGGAATTCTTTGACCCGAACAAGTGACCTGTCTTAAAGCAATACAGTTTCTGGACGATGCATGCTAAGGTCATGCTCTCTAGTAAGGGCTTTAACTCCTGTGGTATCCCCCTTTACCACTTGTATTTGTGCTATGGGAGTTGAAACCCTTGCTAGAGAGCATGACCGTATCATGCATTTTCCAGAAACTCTATTGCTTTAAGACAGGTCATTTGCCATTATGCATTGGCATTCAGGTGGAAAATATATTGCGTGCTAAATAAGTGAAAAATGGTTTATTACTAGAGAGTCTGGAATGTTCCAAACCGTTTAAGACATGTTACCATAGACCGAGATTCTATCATAGGCTGCCTAGGCTATTTAGATTTAGGTTTTTAAATTATATTATGCAGTAATCCTTTGTTAATTATAATGTTATGACACTTTAGATTTGTGACATTTACATTGTAAAGGTCTTTAAAAATTGAGAATTTAATATTAATATGAAAGCCATCTGTACATGGCATCTACGCTGTGGATTTTTGAGAGATTTATGTTATTAAAGCAGGGATGTGTATGCTATTTGTATATTACCTAGCAACCACATTTTAAATAGGTGCCCATTCGCCCCATTCAATTTCCCAGTTTTTACGCTCTTTACTATGGTTTGGCCTTTTGTGTAGGACTGCGGGCATGTATAATTTATGTTTTACAAAAAGAAATGTCAATATGCCAGACAGGCTTGACATTTTGCTCTATGCCCCCATCCGATGGATTTTCTTGAGGACAGAAGAGCCACCATCCTAATTGTCATGGACTTTGAACAAGTGTGTGTCTCTATTTTTTGTATATTATGAACATTATGCACATGGAAGGTAGTCCTCCCAACAGTCATTCTAAATTAAGTGATGGTTTAATGTTGCTTGCTTAAGAAAATCTGTTTCCGGGCCAGCGTAGAGCATGAAGATGACTTAATTCCGCTGAGTTGTAACATTGACAAATATATTTCAAAAGATGTTTCCAGAGCTATAGTAACATTCTTGTAAACCAAATTATAATAAAACAAAATCCAGCTCACCAGTTACATTCATAAGCACTGCCTATAACTTTCAAAATGATCTGCTCTTTTGACCTCAAATTTGTTGAAACAACTAAAAATATTATTTTGTGACACCAATTACAAAGGATAATGCAAATTCTCCAACTAGTAAAACATAGCTTATGGAGAGTAATATTGAAACAAAGGGGGAGATGAGTTGAACGTTGTGACATACAGGTGGTAATCCTTGATCCTAAAATCTTTAAGCTGTCTTTGGGCCTCGGGGGGGGGGATTTGTGCCATCAACATTTTAATGTCACCTAAATTATCTCCTACGACATATTTACCGGTATTTAGGAAACGTAACTTTTCATTTAGAGTTCTGACACAGAACCAAATGTAAGACATATTTTTAGACAGAAACGGAAAATGTGGTCACATTATTAAAAAAAAAATATCATTCATTATATTACAATATTTTAAACATAACCATTCATTGATATGATCTAATTAAAATCAATATTTTATTGCAGCCAACAGAATCCTAATCTAAATGGATTCAATGTGCGCTTGTATTGTTTGGAATTGCCCCTAAATTCAGTCTCATACTTTTTGCATCTTCTAAAAAAAAAATTGACATTTTTTTGTATCTGTAGGCAAGAGTTTAATGTGTTTTTTGCATCTCTCCTAAAGCATGCTAATGACATTTTTTTTGTCTCCATTTGTGAATAGCTAATACTTGTCAGCCTCCATAAATTGGAAAAAGATGTTTGAAATGAACAACAACAATAATTTGCAGTCAGAGACCCCGGTACTCTAAATTATCCCTTTTATTAAATGTTAGCGCTGAAAGACAAATATTACACTTTCTGTAATCTGCATCTTATTTATTTTATATAGACTCAAAGTGACTGTTGCTCAGCTCATTATAATGACAGGTTACCTTTATACATTTACTTGTGCTTACAAAGTTTTAGCTTCCTGCTGAGCATACATCAGTTTTAGTATTGTGTTTCTCTGTTAACTCTGTAAGCAAAAAAGCATTTCGACACAATAATTGGGATGTTTTTAGACAACATAATAAACACATTGATTTAAAAAGCTGACTCCAAAGTTTTATGTTTTTTTTTGTTAGTTTGTTTTTAACTTTTTTATTGTTTCTCATAAACCAGTAAATAAAATATCAAGCTACTTTTCGTTTTTTTCCTTATTTTTCATAAAAAAATAATAAAAAATAGAAAATAGAATATAAGCACATTAATATGTTTTTCAGTTTAACGATGTTACTTTGTGTTATACTCCAAACCAAACAGTTGTAAGAAACGAATAAATTGGATTGCAATACCGATCATAAAAGAATGTGAACAATAGTATTACTTATTGAATAATGAAAGTATGATATACAGTATTCAGAACATTAGTTTTCATGAGGCACAGCAAATAAGGTTTAATAAATGGGCTTATATTCAACATGAAACATTTCAAATATTTTTAGATTTTTTTATTTTATTCTATACTTCTTTGTAAAAATAATGATAGGACAATGTCATGTTTGTCCATGTTGCGTCTAATTGTGTCCTGAAGTCTAATTAAATACACTTGCGGGAGGCACGGAAGTCATCTGCATCCACGCCACTTGATTGCATGGGAAATTCAAATAAAAAATGTCCCTGTGATAAGGCATGGAAATGAAGGTGCAGTTGTAGTGATCAGTAACAAATTACTCTTTAATAATAAAGGATCCTACGACCACCTATGTATTCTGGCCTAGACCAGCAAGTCCAGAGAGGTAGCAGCCCATAGAGACTACAACTGGTCCAAGAGCTGGTAAACTGAGTGTCCCTGCCCAGCCCCAACAACATCTTACATAAATAGCATATCACGTATCACTCTTGTTACACCTGACTCCCTTATACCTGTAACACATAAAACATGATCACATCTTTCAATCACAAATCTTTCCCATCACTATAAAAATCCTCATGTGGTTCCCCCTTGCAAATGAATAGATGATTTCTGCATATGCATTTGTCTCTTTCCTCGTTCCCCCAGCTGAATTCATATATTTCAGCATTGGCTTGGTGAGTGTTCCTGGGGGTGTCTAATTTCCAGCCAATCAGTAATGTGAAAACTAGACCATGGTTGTGACATTGCGCTGCAGCTTTTATAGATAATTGATTTTTTTTTTTAGCAGCTGGAATAATGAATATTGAAGTACTTACAAATTTATTTGTGAGAGGCTAACTGGGACACATGATTGTCCATTTAAAGGAAAACATTTGCATTTTAAGTTAAATGGAGATGCTTCCCCTACATTAAATAGAATGCTGCAAATCATTCACAGTCCAGACAACAATTTTTCTAATAAATAAATAAAAGTACTGTCTGAATGCTTGCTTTGGGCATTGATCAGATCTGAGGAGCAGGCAGTGTAGTATGTCTGCTTGCTACCATGTTAATGAATTAGGCAAAAAATATGTAAATAAGAGGCATCAGCTAGCTGGTATGTTAGTAAAAAATATTCAATATGAGGGATTTCGATACCACTCTAAAAACCCCTTCCATCCCGATACAAAAAAGTAAAGTAATAAAATTATTGTTAATAATCAATAATGATACAATGCGTTGGGGCACTTTCATTTTTTCCTCTCTTTCATTTTTTTTAATGTTTTAATTTTTTGTGCTGCCGCTGGTACAGAGATCTCCGTTGGGTCTCTCTAGATTAAATATAAAACTTGTGTACAGTTTGGCAATTTTTAAGTCTTGAATACACAGGCATTATAACTAATAAGTAGATTTTCTTTGCAGACAGAGAGGAAGTTATTATTAACTACTTTCAGCACTAATAATAATTGACAAGGAAGCCATTGCTCATTTAACATCTTTAAGGAGATGACCGTGGTACACACATTATCTCCGCACCCACGTATTATGATAAAATTTACAATTATCACTGAAGCGTGCCTCTGATTCATTCTCACTTTATAATGTAAACTGGATCTTTCAAAAATAGATTCATTGTTCAGAGTATCGAAAACGATCTAGCAATTGCTCACTAACAAAATATTTTATTATGCACATTTTCCACATGAAATATAATACATATTTACTAAAGCACCAGCTCAAACACAGTTTGTAATGCAGATTAAAAGAAAAGGTAAAACTTGCATCTATTTTACTTTAAACATAATGCATTTCTTTCAAGAGAATACATTTAATTAGCTACTAGAATGGGTAATTTCATTGTGAGTGAATACAAATATCGGCCAATTTTACATTTTCACAATTAAATGAACATTAAATATTTTTTCCTTCAATATAGTTTTCCCAAAGGGCATGAATGAAAATTACATTTATACTTTATAAGACATTGTGTTATTCATTCTACAGTATTTCTATGATTTCTGGTAGTAATACCTACAGTTACAAATTACATGGACTTTAATTACTAAGGTTAAAGCACTATCATTGTTGAGTTAACATTTTAAAAACAGATTTGTTTTCAAGATAGTTCAAAGTATGAAATCCAGTATGTTTTACAGGCAGAATTCCTCTTTGGGTACCCCGGCCGCAACTTCCACCAAAATGGCGTTTGTGGTGACATCTTCTCCAATTTTGGTCGAAGTTGGCATCCGAGGTGATGCGGATGAAGAAAATAGCAGATTAAGGATTGAAAAGAGAAGATGATCCATTTACGGCAAAACTCTGGATTGTTCTTGTCTATTGTTGACACATTTTTGATTCTGAAACCGCTCAAAATTCTTTTCTCATGAAAGTAGTCCGAGAGGAATAAGCCATGTAGATCCAGATCAATTTCCCGTTTTTTCCATATTCAGTAGCTGCAGGTATAGATCATTCACAGTAACTCTCTGCATGGTTTCCGCACAGTCAGCAAGGGCACTGGCTCGAGCTAAAAAAAATCTTCCATGATATAATGGAGGCAATGATCAATGTTGATACACCAAAGTACTTTTGTCCCAGTTCCCCATGTGCCCTCCCAAAAATAATTGCTGGAGACACCATTGCTACCTTCCACTGTCATAGTTATTTGGGGAATGAGTATATAGATAAAGTGCCACTTGCTCTGTAATTCAATAATTTGTTTTTGACGCTGTTTCCTGTTCTACATAGGGTCTAAAGGAAACATTTCAAAACTGTTCCTGATGCATATTCGCTCTTTTGCATGGAATGCTAAATTATAAAGTCTGTAACGAGTAACTGAAGGGAAAGGAATTTATTGCAATAATATTTCATTGTCAATTAAAAGAAATAATCCGCATTGGGAAAATCAATGTTACCAGCTGTAGTTGACTCATAACTTTTATTACTGATCAGTAAACTTTGAGACATTGCTCTGTGTATCTAAAGTCATGTACTTCTAGAACCTTTGAAAAAAAAGTATCACTTTTGTTGTACACATCTGCATTATTGCAGAAAAGGTGTAATAATAATAACCCGATTGTTACAAGGATACAATCCTAGATAGATGATCACAAAATATAATTATATGTTTATGTGTGTGTGTTCCATACATATACATTTACTGCTGTAAGTTAACTTTATTTGCTCTCTTTTATGTACTTTAGCCTGTAGCATTAGATGCTTGCACTGAACCTAAAATAACACTGCCTGTATTGCTTTATAATGTCTTAGTACTATAGAGCATCAGGTTTCTATAGCAATAAGGAAATCATAAAGATTGTGTGTTTCCATGGTCATGAGAAACTAAGAAGAGAAAAGGACAATCAACAATCTCTAATTTCAGGTTTAAAAATGTTTGGCTAGAAAGAATCCTAGTGTCTCAAAGTCTTGGATACACTAGATGGGGCTCAGCAGGGAAGCCAGTAGCAAATATCATAAAGAAGACTTAAAAGCATAAGTGGGAGGTATAGGAATATGTTCAAACCTGCTGGGTAGTGTGGAAGCCAGTTAAAGGTAACCACTGCCTACTGTTAGAAGATTACACTAACAAAAAAAGAAAAATGTAGCAGGCACAGGAAACGGGTAGTTAAAGGGACACTCTTGCTATCAAATGCAATTTAATGCATATAAAATGCCCACTTTAACATGCATGGAGAGACTCATGAGAATCAGCTATTTCAGGGCTGTTGCTAGACCAATTGACATCCCAGGAAAGAAAATTGTCTTGGGCTTTCCTCATTCCTTTACATAGAGAGCAATATTTTTAAAGCCTAGCAGGATCAAGTACTGAAAAAGCTATACAGAGTAGTAGGGTGCAGATCAATTATTTCTTACGCAGGGGCAAACACATTCTACGACCATACAATGACACTGAAACTATGTGCACTAACACACTAACTCTAACACTGCACATGGGCAATAGCACTGTGCACTGATATCCCCCACGCTCTCACTCTAACAATGTATACTAACACCAAACACAGTCCAACAGTATGTTACATGTGTGAAAATCTGCGTGCATATGTTACTGTTAGTGTATGTGTCTATAGGAATGTTACTATGTGTGTATTTGTAAGTACTGTGTTACCGTGTGGAAAAGTATGTTACTGTGTGTGTGTATATATGGAAATCGGACCCCAGATGGAGCAGTGAAGCTCTGGAGCTCTAGCTGCTTCTAAAGGTTGTGCACGTATAGGTTGGCAGCATGAGGTATCACATTGAAATCTTTCCTTTGCATTTTACAACAATAGTTAGCTATGATATCTGTCACTACTGATATCGGGGTATAAGATTACTTGCAGATGTATACAGTTGGTAATGACTACCTCTCTAGGCCATCTACAAAAGCAGACATCCGTGTTCCAGCCACAAATCTCCTGAGGTCGTTATTTTCTTATGTTATCTTGTGCCCTCCAACCACCTCGCTCCTAGATTGATATACCTACATGTCTGGTGTCCCCGCCTGGTAAAGTTGTTTGATATTCCACCATTGTGGCGTCTTGTCTGTTTGTCAAGAATTTTAATAAAGGGTTCCCAGGTGTTGTAAAATGTAAAATATTGTTAACGGAATAAGTGTTTACAGTATAAACACTACTGCTAATAGCGTTTTAAGTAGAACAAGTGTTCAGTGCCAGTATTACTTAGAGTATATTATGTTACGCTATGAACAAGACCAGCAATGTCCCCAAGTGCAGGATTGTACAACTCCAGAAACAGCAGCTGCACGTACACCCTTCCCCTGTCCAGTTCTGCAAATGAGTATCAAATACAGTTTAGTCAAATAACGAAAGTCACAGTGTATCTGGAGTCCATCCTTCACACTTTTTTGAGTGCCTCTATAATACTAATAAGCCTGAGAGATTTTGTTTCAAATTGAACAATAATTTAAAACTAATCTTCCAATGAAACCATGTCTTGTGAGGAATATTTCCCATTGTCTATATATTAATGATCTTTTGCTTCTTACAAGTTTGCATGATTCAGAATTATTGCAAATCCATTTCTGATGTAAATCAAGCTTAGAACATCTTTGTAGGCTGATTGGGAGAGGAGCTTTTCGATTACATAGACAATCGAAAATATACATAATACTATGCATATTCAGAAATTCAGACATCATCGATATATTCAGATTAATTACTATAAACATACTTTGTAAGTATCATGAAATGACTTCATTATGAGATTGTTAAAAATGTATTCTGCACATAGAGCTTGAACCGTTTTCCTTTGTTAAAAAATCTTCTTCCATTAATGTCTCATACTATACAATGCTTGCCATTTAATAATGTGCTCATCATTTCTAATCTTCAAATATGAAAGGCTATACAATGTCTTGTTTCTAAATGGCTACAATTTTTAAAAACCGCGAATAATGGGCACAGTGAACTTTAGCCAAACATGATGAAAACGAATAGCTGCTTTTAAAGTTAGTGTTCAATATTGTGAACATTTTTTAAAAAACAAACAAAAAACCCCCACAAAGTTGGCACAAAGCACTTAAACACTTTAACGTAAGAAAAACACCAACACAAATGTAGACCTCCATTACGGTCTCTTAACCCCTTCTTGATCCTATGGACATAACAAATGTAGGTAGGGTACTAAAAACCTCGGTAGTGGAGGATATAAAATGTCTGGAAGGGCATTGACCATATCGTTGATTGTTAGTGGACACCCACTGGGGTAACCTGACTTCGTCCTGATGAATATAAATTAACTTTCATCGAACGTAACTAAATCTTATAAGAAGAGAGGCAAAGGTTAGGAAACATAACAAAACACTCAGAAACACTTTATTCAATTGGCTTGTTAGATAAACATTAATGAATGTTTAAGCTTTTCTAACCTGTATCTTTGCCATCTAAAATAATAACATAGCATTCCAAGCTTTAAAACGAACAATAATCTGCTTTTGACTGAACAGAATCCAAAAAGACATCTGGGGTCCCTCTCCATTCTCTATAAAATGCTATCTTATTTAATTTTTTAATCTTGATGGTTTGTTAGTAAATCCCCATGATCAGGGAACTCTAAAGATCAAGCATGTTTGTGTCATTGTTTTTGAATATTTTACCCCATTTTTGTTTCTTTAACATTCAAAGTTACGTCTAAGGCAGACCATAACTTATTAAATGGTAAAATAAATCTAGTAATGCAAGTAATTAATTTATTTTCGTTCAATAATTCCACCTCTCTGGTATTTCGTATTTACTGACTAAACAGTATTTAAGGTTTACTTAGTTTTTGAAAATCATGTAATTTTTTTTTATTATATTAATACTGGTATTGTAACAGTATTCATCAGTTCTATTGTTTAATACAAAACTCTGTGTATACATATCATTAGGTTTTTTTGTAGCTAGCATTATAAAGCAAAAATGTGTAACATCGGTACCCCAGCTGTTGCTGAACAATGCTTTAATGCTTTGGAACCAAGAAAGTTACTGGAGGAAATAGTTAGTCCAAAAACACCAAATAACCATTTCATATCATTTTTATCATATGTTTTGTATGCATACTCTCTGAACGGATTTTTGAAAAAAAAAATGAATTAATCTCTAAGGCATGCCTTGATGAATTGATGATTCTATTGTCATTTGACATGTAGTTTCACAATTTTAGATTTTTAAATTAGGATTATGTGTGTGGATGATCAATTACACCACAATACAGCATTTCATATATATATATATATATATATATATATATATATATATATATATATATATATACATATATAATGTTTCACTTTATCTACAATTGTCCTGACGCTACATTATGTTTGAGGCATTTGATATTGCTACGAGAGTTATGATGTCGCTTGTTGTAAAAGGATAAATTGGCTATTAAGATTACTATGAAAAGGTAACAAAGTATACGATGTGAGAAAATACTAGTGTAGAGTACAGAAACGCCTCCTGGGCTTGTTTCATTGACGTACCTAAATTTTCGTGGAACATGCATGGTTTGTGATTCAATTCCCTGAAAAAAATCCAAGATTTTGCACAGCGTCTGCTAGTAAAGGACTAGTACAGTTAAATGTCAGTGGCTGATTTTACATTTTTACAAGTTTCTGTTTTGATGAACCTCTTTTTTTTTTGGTGTATTTTGTCTCCCAAGCGTAAATTGCTACTTGTGCATTCAGATTCATGTGAATTGCAAATGTACCCTAATTTGGCAATGCGCATGAAGCCACAAAAATCGACCAAAATGAAACAAAAGCTCAGATTTGTTTTTCCACAATATATAAGTGGGGCCTCTCACTCTCACACTGTCACACTCTCTAGCACTCTCTCCTCATTCTTGTTTACTCTCTCACGCTCTCTAAATGTGACAACTTCCGCTTCTTATTCCACTTCGGCAACGTCTTGCTCTTTATTTTCTCTCTTTCATCTTACTCTTCTATCTCCTATCTTCATCCGCATCTCCAGAGAATCGGGGGAGAGGATGTCGCCGAAAGCACCAGCGTTTTGGCAGAGGTTTGTGCCAGGTTATGTCCGTGGAGATGCAGACGAAAATAAGAGATAAGATAGAACATAGTTGAGCGAAAATGAAAGAGAGAAGATGAAGAAGAATAAGATATACAGAAGTGGAAATGGTTGGCAGAGGAAGTAGGGAAACATTTAGAGAGCAAACAAGAATGAGAGTATCGGTCAGGGTGAATGAGAATGAATGTGGCCACTGGGCAACTAATCTGTTGCCTGAAAATGAAATTAGACATATACACCCACACACTCTCTCAACCTCTCTTCAGAGTTGTACTGAAGTTCTTCACATATCTTCTTCCTCCTCTTTCTTTCTTAAAGCACATGCAGGGCCTTTATGTTTTGTGC
The DNA here is from genome assembly GCF_027358695.1 of Spea bombifrons. Classification (NCBI taxonomy): domain Eukaryota; kingdom Metazoa; phylum Chordata; class Amphibia; order Anura; family Pelobatidae; genus Spea; species Spea bombifrons. The sequence continues at coordinate 19,350,595 of NC_071089.1, read as the reverse complement.
AGCATGCACTCCCTGTGCAAGCTGGTGCAGCGCCGCGTAACATGGGCTACCAGGGGGTGCCAGTCGCCTCAACGAGTCTGACCCTGTTGGCTCAACCTTTTCTTTATGTCTATCTAGATAGAATTTTACCCACCCAAAGCCTCAGTTCTACAGCTATGGGCCTGATAAAATACTTTTATAAATTGGTACTGTAGTTTCTAAGCATGGTGATGTAACTCTTCTGGCTTTTTATTTTTTTTTTATTTTTTAATCTAAACTAATCTAGTTTAATGAGAAATACTTATCTGATAAACATTTCTTAACAGAGCAAAACGGCAAATTCTAAAGATAATAGATATAAAGTAAGATAGATTGATAGGAACATACAGATAAAGCACGGTCTGGTCAGCCAATTCTAAAGGAGACTGCGTAAATTCATATATTATAAAGTAAAATGAACACATTACTGAATATAATTAGGTTAATCGAAGTTGCCCTGGGGTTCCATTAAATTTATTCATCCTGTACTTTCATGGCTTCTCAGTGACGTGCCATATCTTTATTGCATACACTTTATAATTCATTCATAATGAATTAAGTTACATTTTTTGCACTTAAAATGGCTGCTAACTTAAACGGCCAGTCATTTTTTATTTATTTTATAGTTTTTCTGATATCTCTTAAGTACAATTCTTTTAGAAAAACTTGGACCACTATAATTCATATATATCACTTTAAAATGTATTTATATATAATCAATTTAAAATTAAATATCTAAAACAAATTCTCTTATTGACAAGCGCGTAATAGGTAGTATCAATGGATGATTTAATTGTACCGCAAGCTTTAAGAGACATCAGTCCCTGTTTACTAGACTTTCTGGTACAATGGAAATTGTCTGCCAGGTGCACTTCATTGGTTGATGGCAGAGGAGGCCCCTGCTGACGACCAATGGAGTTGCTCGCACGGACCTTTAAAATCCTGGCACCAAAGCTGCTGCGTAGTGCGTACCGCGCTAACTCCGTATTAACCCCTTCTAGAAAAAGCGAAGAAAAAAAAAAAACAAACACAAAGAATGTATGCGAATATTCACCCGAACCAAACACAGGAACGGGCGAATATTCGTGGGATACGAAGAATTTTTCCCCACGAACACGAAGAGTTGGCCGGCACCCATGTCTACTTATCATAGCGAAAGGATTATGGGATTTATAAAGATACTGCAAACATATCTGAGGTGGACTAAATTAATAATTGTATAATATAATTGTACAGTGATATGTATAAACAGCATCACCAGAAATAATATGTATCCCCCCTGTTTGTGACTACAATAGTTTTTAAAAATAATTGAAATACCCCCCAAGGATCATTCAAGTAAACTATATTTCCTGAATATTTTCCACCCCAAGAGCTTGAATATGTTACTTTACATCATTATGCTATTTGTAACTGTTCTGTACTTTTAGACAATGTATTAGTGGCACTTGAGCTATCAGACTTATGGGTATAATCAATGAAGTTAATCCTTCACATAATTGCAAAACCCAAGGCTTACAGAGTTTTGTATTGAATTCAGATTTTCTACATGACTGAGGTAGCGTCAATGTCTGTGCCTTCTCCCCCCCTCCCCAAAACTGACGACATGCTCAGGAATAATCATAAACATTGCTCTTTATTAAAGTCAGCCATGGATACATTTTTGGCCCACGGTGCAGTCTGCTCTCGCCTTCTGCACTGTCGAAGTATAGTAACTTTAATTACCATATAAAACATACAACACTTTAAAACACATGATAAAGTATGACATTACGTGACAATGCACATGATAATGCACGTGACATACCATGTGACCAACATGTGGAAACTGATAGCCCCTTTGTTTTCCGACACAAACAAGAAGAGGGAGGGCTGCCCCTTTAGCCTAATACATTCACCTGGGGCTTTCTGAATAATAAATTATTAAAAAAAAAAAAACTTATTTTTAGTTAAACCTAAAATGGGAACTTTTTCTGATTACAAATGTAAGCTCCCATTCTATGGTTTAGCCTGCCTAATAAATCTTTAAGATAGATTATTTTTGGCTTTTGAGTCTGGCTTAAGCATGGATACTGTCCAACATTAACAAATAGTCTTGATTTGCTGGACTGAAATATACCAGCAAAGATAAAATGGATGAGACAAGATGCCACCTACTGGTGTAGAGTTTAAAGCTTGTACATAATGTAAGCTTGTTTGGATTGGATTTATATTTGAGTAAAAAAAAAAAATTAAAACTTTCACTTTGTTCACAAACTTGGATGACCTCAGATTCGTTGGTTCCCTTAGTTAAGATGGAACTCTAAGACCCCTTTTAACCAAGAGGACCAACAACGGTTCCTATCCCATGTGTTCTGTAGTGTTTTTTTTAATAATAAAACCTTAGGACATTTGGGGCAGTATGTATGTATGTATACTAGGTGTAACGTCACGTGCTTTCACAACATCAAAGGCTGAATTCAATGCCAGTGTTAAATATATTGCGAAAAATTAAATTGCAATCACTTTATGGGCATCAATGAAAACACAGTTGTACATTGGTACATTTTATCTTGTAATAGATCTATTACAATATTAATATGAATTACCAATATTTTTCATTGGGGTCTACAGGGATATTGCTATTTCCTTACTTGTCATAGATTTATCTTTAGGATTGAATTCAGCCCCATGCTTGGTCAACAACATGAAACTGTAGTGAAATCACTGTTACTAAGGCACATTAAGATGCCCTAGAAGGATCTATGCAGCGGGCACCACACAGACCACAAAGGAAGAAGCGTTTGTGAAGAGGTCTCTGATGGTCTTGTCAAATGAAACCTGTAGTTCATAAAATGTTGGTTTTGTCTTGTGTTATTGTGATGTATTCTACCATCTTTTTTGAAGACCTTCTCCTTTAGGGATCTGATCCTTTACAGAAGAGGGAGCTTTTTGTTTCTTGTATCTGAGCATAATTGTTTTTGTAAGTGTATGGCTTGAGTAGTGTATTTATTGGGGCAATTGCTCCAGGCGGCACTTTTGAAGGGGCGGCACTTTGCCCTTTTTTTTTTTTTTTTAAAGCGGAAGCGAGAGAGAGGGCGCCGAGTGGTTTTCGCTTACCAAGTTGTCGGTACCCGCTCGGCACCCCTCTCTCCTCTGCGAGCCCTCTAGCTCGGTCTCAGTGCCAGCTTGTAATGCTGAGCGCCGGAAGATGACGTCATTTCCGGCGCTCAGCATTACAAGCCAGCACCGAGACCAAGCAGGGAGACTCGCCACAGGACTGCTGAAAGGTAAGTACAAGGAGGGGGGAGAGGAAGGGTAGATAATGGGGGGAGGGAGAGGAAGGGTAGATAATAGGGAGGGAGAGGAAGGGTAGATAATGGGGGGAGGGAGAGGAAGGGTAGATAATAGGGAGGGAGAGGAAGGGTAGATAATGGGGGGGGAGGAATGGTAGATAATTGGGGAGAGGGAGAGGGAGAGGAAGGGTAGTTATTGGGGGGGCATCATTTTAAACTTTGCCCCAGGCGGCATTATGTCTTGGGCCAGCCCTGGTGAAGAAGGTATGCTGCTTAATCATATGGCCTTCAGGCCTTCAGGCGGTCATTTGCTACAAACCTAAGCTGGTGGCAGGGCAAATACCTCTCTTGCCTTTGCAGTCCCTTGGAGGAACTTGCATTGGAATTGGAGCAAAGTAAATGACTGTTATCACCATGCACTGATCTGAGCAGATCCAACAATCCGTGTTTTGTAAGTCTCTAAATAATTTTGGGTACACCAAGATATATTTCTATACATCCTCACTATTTAAACAATATAAGCAAGTTCTCTGTAAGGGAGTGTATAGTTATAAATATATTGTGGAACATGACTGGTACCTCTATGATTGTACGACAGGAGATCATAGTAGAATAATTTACAGAAGTTTTCCTGTCAATGAAGCCTAGGCACCTCTGGTGTAAGCAAAGACAGAGATGCTGTAAAGTACATTAGGCATGTGCTGTCATCAGACAGAAAACCAGATAATACGAATGTAATAATCTAATTTAGATGCCTCCGGCTGCTCTACAAACTTATCAGAGGAGACTACAGACCTGACAGAGACCCTTTGATTATTACAATGTACTTTTTATTCTCTCTCTGTAATTAAGACATGGTAGGAAATTGCTAATACATTTCTGACACCTTTTTCCACAAATCTTTATATTATATTATATATACATTATATTATAAAAATAATGTAATAGATGTTTATATAATAATTTAATTACACAAAAAATGCTATAGTTGAGTCTCTACACATACACACCCGAGCTTTCTGCCACCCAATTTCCAGATGATCAAATGTGCCTGCAAATCAAGGAGATGGCATCTATATTGTATTATTGGGATCAATTCTCCTTTGTTCTCTGCTTCCAGGAACAACCAGATGTTGTAGCCTTATCATACAAAATGGCATTTGTCATTTCTCATCCAGCAATTGTACAGAATCAATATAAAATGGGTGCAGTAATATGAAACCAGTGACCTACAAATACACAACAGGCAATACTGAGTAATCCCATTTGTGACAATGAATGCACTACATTCTGGGTTTTTTTCAGCTAGCTCTTTTAGGACAGCAGAATAGCTTTTTGATATTTACGGCTTTGCCCAAAACTCAAGCTTTTCTAAACATAATAATACATGTAAAGTGATATTGAAGTCTAAACTAATATAAAGACTACAAGTAATGATAGTGTTAGTTGAGGTAAAATTGATTTGACCTACAACGACAATGTTTGAAATGAGAACAAAATTCAATTAAAAAGAGCAAAGTTAAAATAAATGTAAGAATTAGTAGCACAGAGAAAGGGTTAGAAAAGTCCATTAGCCTATACACAAGCCCACAGGCAACAAAGCAAAGGATTTTAAAACATTCACTAATTGGATCCATTCACTAAGAAGTTCAGTGGTCAGTTAAGTGTTAATCCATCCCATGTCCTTGTCTGCTAAACAACATGTATATTTTGACCTCCATCCTTGTTCACTGGTATAGGAGGTTAAACCCACTAGGGAAGCACATACCCCATCATGTGCCTATTCCCCTCCTTCTACCCGTCCTTTGGGATGACACCTGTTAGTGGCAATCCAGCTACAATCATCAATGCCCTTGAGTCTTCATCTTCCACCCAAGGAACGGGACTATTCAAAAAACGCTTGTTAAAAAATTAAAACCCAGCAAGAAAATAAAAATAACCCAGTGAATGGCAAATGGAAGTGAACAGGGCTGTCATTGAGGGGTACGCCTGATAATGGTGTACCAGACCTGGGTGGACGGGGGGGGGGGGCAGCTCTCTCACCTGCTTGGCTCTAATTACATTAGAGTATGAGCTTATTGGTAAACTGAATTAAATTACATTACAAGCTTTATTGACAAATTGATTTACGTTAGCGTGTGAGCTTTATTGGCAAGCTTAACTGGTGAAATGAATTTATATTATTAATTGGCAAAATGACTTACAAGAGTGTGAGCTTTATTGGTGAATTGAATTACATTACTGTGTGAGCTTTATTGGTTAACCAAATTACATTTCAGTGCAAGCTTTATTATCTAACTGAATTACATTAGGGTGTGAGCTATTGGGGGGCAGTATGTTACTGTGTGCATGCATGTATGTTAGTATATGTGTGTTAGCATGTGTGTAAGGATGTTCCTGTAAGTATGTTACTGTATGTCTATGTACTGTATGTTAGTATATGTGTGTAACTATGTTACTGTTGATGTAAAAATATGATGTGTGTAGGTATGTTAATGTGTGTGTGTAAGGATGTTAGTCTGTTAGAATTTGTGTATAAGTATGTTAGTGTGTATGAATATGTTTGTTACTATGTGTGTAAGTATGTTAGTGTGTATGAAAATGTTACTTTATGTGTGTATATTAGAATTTGTGTGTAAGTACGTTAATGTGGGTAGTAGGAGCTTGTGGGTCACAACCGTACATCTCCCAGGGCCCCCTCAGCATTTTTGCTACACCACTGAGTTGTGCTACACCACTGAGCAGGCAAAAGCAAGCTGCATGGGAGACATGAGGTAATCAACATCAGATGAACAACAACACCTGACATCTTACACCATGTCATGATTTATTCAACAAAAATGAAGCCAAAATGAAGAAGGCATGTGTGAAAAACTAAGTACACCTAATTCAATAGCTTGTAGAACCACCTTTAGCAGCACTAACTTATTGTATGACTTGATCAGTCTCTCAGCATGTCCTGGAGCAACAGAATTCATTATGACAGAAGAATAAAATCAAAGAAACTTTATTTCCCTTCTTGGACAGCAACAGCCAACAACATCAACCAGTAGGACCAGACTTCACGCTTGACCCCTTTCATATACCTGTGCTTAATCCCGTCCAAGGACAGAATAAAGTTTCTTTTGATTTTACTTTTCTGTTGTATTGCCTTCTTGACGATCTTAGCTGTAGAACACGGCCCTGTGGTGAGTCCAAATACACTGTAGCACCCGGAGGAGCGTTGTATGATTAGTTTACTGTAGACGGCTGGAGCATTTCCGACTTATTATTGGGCATTTGTTTATGCGCAACTATCTTGTAGTGTAATCCAGCCCACATAATCTTCTAAATATAAAACCAAACTGTTATTGAATATTACTTGCCTTGCCTTGTGGATTAGGATTTAAATTAGGGTTGTTTTGCCTTCATCTCTTTTTTACTTGTTCAGAGGTAGTTAAGATATGTTAAAACCAAATGTTAAAGTGTTACATTTCATTATACGAGAATCACATATGCACATATTTAAATGAACTATTGACATGTATGCAAAACAATCACAACCCAAAGATGATGATTCTAAATTGAAGAGTGATAGGAGGAAATTTTAAATTATGTTACAGATTAAACGTGCACGCACGATTTAGTGGTTAGCATTTGTTACTTGTTGAAATGTCCTTGGTATTGAATCACTTTCCAGTGAATATTGTTTAAGCATTTAAATTTTTTAAATAGCTCATTAAATCAAGAAACTGGTTCAATTACATTGGTTGAAAAACAGAATCCACAAACTATAGGCATGTATGATAAAAGAGCTTAGTTCTGCTAAAATTCCATTTTAATTCCCATCTTAATGCATTCCTCAGTATTATTAGTTAAACTTTGTATTAGTCCATATGTACAAGAAATAAAAGTGTTGCTAAATTGAAAATGTCACATTCATGTTCTCATACGTGTATTTTAATAATTCAACAGCAAGATGGTTTAGGTAAGCATGCATCATTCTTAATTAGGCTATTGTTTAGACATTTGAGCAGACTGATGGATAATGTTAATAATACATCTTCGTTACTGAACCAGCCTCACTGTCAGTAAAGGAACACGTGTCAAGCATCGCAAGTCCTTTATAAAAGTAATTCTATTGTCTAATCAGCCAGTCACATGACAGTAACTCAATGCATTTAGGCATGTAGACGTGGTGAAGATAACTTGCTGAAGTTCAAACCGAGCATCAGAATGGGTAAGAAAGCGGATTTAAGTGACTTTGAACGTGGCATGGTTGTTGGTGCCAGATGGGCTGGCCTGAGTTTTCAGAAACTTCTGATCTACTGGGATCTTCACCCACAACCATCACTAGGGTTTACAAAGAATGGTCTGAAAAAGAAAAAATATCCAGTGAGTAGTAGTTGTGTGGACAAAAATGCCTTGTTGATAGCAGAGGTCAGAATGGGCAGACTGGTTCGAGATGGCAGAAAGGCAACAGTAACTCATATAACCACTTGTTACAACCAAGGTATGCAGAATACCATCTGAACACACAACACATTGAACCTTGAAGCAGATGGGCTACAGCAGCAGAAGACCACACCGGGTGCCACTCTTGTCAGCTAAGAACAGGAAACTGAGGCTACAATTTGCACAGGCTCACCAAAATTGGACAATGGAAGACTGGAAGAACTAGCAGGGTGTACCTAATAAAGTGGCCAGTGAGTGTGTGCTCCAACAGTTAAAAGCCTGTACGAACGACCAGTAAAGTCACTTGTACGAACTGTTGAAGCAGGGAGACCAGTGTTCTCTGCCGGCCAAGTTTCGGCACCAGGATTTTAAAAGTCTGTACGAGCGACGCTATTGGTTGCCATTGGTTGATGGCAGAGGAGGCCCCTGCAGGCGACCAATAGTGTTGATCGTTTGGACATTTAAAATCCTGGTGCAAAGCTGCTGCATAGTCCGTACTGCGTTAACCCCATACTAGCCCCTTCTACAAAAAACAGTAAAAAACGAACGTGAAGAATGTACACGAATATTCGCCCAAACCAAACACAGGAACGGGCAAAAATATTCACGGAATACAAAGATTTTTTCCCCCACGAAGACGAAAACGAAGACTAACACGAAGAGTTGGCCGGCGCCCAAGTCTACTATTTAGCTAGGCTTGCCTCGTGGTCCAACCTCTTCTCTACTCACCTAGCACAGCGGGCTTGATTTGACCTGTATGTGTGTAGTCACAGATCTTAATCTTATTCAGTAGAGACATGGAAACAAACAACTGACTATCTAGGCATCACATGATACTCTTTTTAACAGTTTTTATATATTCTATCTCATCCAAGGCAGAAAAGTAGGCATAATTATCTTTTATGGCACCTAAAGGCATGAAGCATCACCTGCATACATTATTGCAGTGAGAGGATAATACAGAACAATACTTTCATAAGTATGTATTTATGACGAGTTGTTCACTCATATAGTGCTATAGTCCTATGGCTTTGTAAACCAGTAGGTACCTTTCCCCTCTGGGACGGGGGAGATTAGGCAATCTACATGCAGTTGAGTATCTAATGAGATAAGAGAGGTAAGAGGGATACTTCTTTGTATACGGATTCAAAATAGGCAAGCACAAAAACGATTATATGTACAGAAATGCAAGCATAAGGGGCCATTTTCATTGGTTAGCATTCCCTGCCCATGCACTTAGCTTTCTAGTTCTCCCACAACGATTTTTCATTATTTTTCACAAATGTTTATGGATTTCTCTTGAAAATCGAAGGTGTTAAAAATCCACATTGCTGAGTGACGAAAGGTCATTCTAATCACACTTGGATGTTAAATTATGACTCAACAATTTTAAAAGAAAGCATTCTTTGGTAACAAAACAAAGCAAAATAAATTGGTTGGGTTTTAACACAATCAATTTGTAAATAACATATGGTTAGACAATTGAAAAGATGGCTTTAATATCATTCTACTTAAAACTTCAAAAACAAATTAACATTTTAAGAGAGCACAAAGTTCAAAAGTCTGAAAGTAGTTATTTTGTCAATAATATATATTTACCTATTTACCAGAGACGGCTTTGAGATTTTTTCTTTGTATTACTAAGATGTCCTGGCTGAAGCACTTAAACATGAACTTTAAAAACAAAATAACCAAACACATTAAAAAAAATTATAAATTTATATATAAAGTTTGAAAGTATTAAGTACATAAATATTTTATAATAATTATTATGTACTTCATAGTTTCATGAATGTGTACATTTTTGTATGTATATATTATATATTATGTGCAAATATTATGTTCTGTTTTCAGCAGGGATATCTCTCCACAGCTGTGGTGAACAGGCCTTCCCGGTGGGCCACTGACCGACAGCACTCGATTCTAAGTATACTGCCCTGCCAGCACTCGATTCTCAGTATACTGCCTCACACTGGTTATGAGTGGCCTCGCACATGCATGAGTGTAAAAGTGTAACATGTAGCCTGCCAATGCCTACACATATGTCATTTGGTGACCACTGGCTTTAAAATCCCACAGCCACCTTGTCATCCCCAGTAGGGCCTTGGAGGTAAATGCTAATTACATACCACTCACTAAGTGAAAACATCCTTGACAAAGGCCCTGTTTGGCCGAAACGTTGCTTTGGTTTGCTCTCGCTTAATAAAGCGTCCTAGAGACTGGAAGCTGGAGTGCTGGGATTCCTTTTCTTTGTTCGTGTGCTTCAAGAGGGTTTATGCTGTCCCTTTTTTCCTGCTAGCACCCAGCTTCCTGGGAGTTGAGTGCAGAACCATTTTTTCTTTTTTAAGTGAAAACATATTGCCAAGATTGCCACACAATTTTAACATGCATCAATTGTTGATGTGTGATAACTCTTAAAACTCCCATAAGCATGTAGTGTTCACATAGACACTCTGGGCAATAACACTGCATCCCTTTTTGTGTCTCACTTGAAACAGCTTTCGCATTTGTATTGTTTAATGAACTTAATGTCAGGCAAACTCATTATGGTTGGTTTTTCACTAGAATTCGGTTTATCATGTTCCTGCATCAGTAGGGTGTACTCATCATGAACAGCCAAGAAGGATCTTTTTTTCTCAGTGTACTTAATAACCAGCCTCTGGGCCAAAACAATTTCTAAAAATATCAATATAAAAATGACCCACCAGAAGTATCAGTGCCCTAAACATGGCATAGCGAGTAGAAAATAAGATAACAATTGGATTTACAATAAGAAGAGGTCAGTGTTGCATTTCTACCTAGGCCAACTAGGCGTAAAGTGCCATTTTACAGTGGGGAGCATAAAAGGCAGCCCCAGCCACCTAAAGCAGAATTTCCTGCCCACTATTTTTTTACGTGTGGTGCCGGACCACAAAACCAGCATGTCTGGAGTTCTCCTGTTCCTGTCACATATTTAGCTCTTGCATGGACTCACATATGATTGGCTAGAATATTGTATATATGTTGGTTTTAGTAACTGTGTTCTGTGGAACGCCATCTGGAACAAGCAACTGGAAGAAACTTGGAATACTACAATTATAGTTTAGTACAAAAGTAGCTTAATATGCATGGGTTTCCTTTGGGAGAAAAAGATGCTACAGCACACAGTGCCCTCCGTGGTCCCACCACTTGGCTGCTTGATGCATCTGATCTGTGCCAGGATAGTGCTCCCTCAGACTCTTGTGTGAGCCGGCGCTGGACCTTACTGAGCAGCAGGAAAATAAGCAAATGCATAGGATGGATTCTTTTGCTACTCTCCATGCATTTGCAGGAGGGGGCAATCCCGTTACCTCATCGTTTCATCATTTGCATTAATTTTAAGACATACACTTAGGACTGTATTAATTGGGACTGAGCAGGTTACTTGTTTAATTGTTTTGTCATTTCAACAAGATCCAGTGGGGAACCATAGAAAAGGGAAAAGAGAGATAAGCGCTGATAAGTACATTTTATCTGGCCTGCAGTTAAAAGGATGCTTTTCCTTCATTCAAGCAGATATAATCCTCTTCTGTTTTGCTGCAGAAAGGTATGGGGGATGGTGGTTATGCTTCGACAAATGGGATACATGTCCTTAATGTCTGCTTTGCCAACCATGTACCTCATAAGGGTTTACACTGAAAGAGTTACAATACAGCCCTTATCATTTTTTTTTTTGCATTTGGTGCACTTTAATGTTACTTGCACTAATTATTATTATAACATCTCCCAGGGCAGTCATATGCATTTGTAATAATAAAAGGGAGGTGTCTATGCTGTAAGCATCAATAACATAATGATGGCTGTATTTTATCTTTCTGCTTGCGTCATCTTATTGTGCCCAAGGTAACAGGTTAAATGAGTAATGAGAGTACGTTTTCAGGAAGGCAGCAGCCAAAAGTAGAGAACTGTATCCTGCCAGCGTTAAAAGGTTAATGAGTGATGCTGATAGGTCTACACAATGTTTCTTGTTTTTAAGAATACATTATTGAAAGATTATATAGAAAATAAGAAGTAATGGTGTATAATACTATTTACTAGATATCAACAATGAGACATCATGCCTTATCTGGGTACCACTGATCATCCCGTGTTTCAAGAGGGCGGCCACTCAACTTCCAGAACCCGAAAGGAGTTTGTGCAGCTTTTGTGTGAGCAAGTCTCTTCTCCTCTTTCCTCTTCTCTCCCTCCTTTAAACTCTGATAATACTGTTTCTGAGGGGTATCTGTTTCCTCTCCTTCTCTGGTCAGGCTGCAATTGGTCAGGCTGCGAGTGTGTGTGGGGGGTCATTGACTTATAATATTGCTGCAGTTTGGTCTCCTTAGTTATTGAGGGCCCTGCAGTTGCCTCTTTTTTTTTCCCATCGGTCAGTTAATTTTGTCTCATTCGACAATATCGATCTTGTTGGTTTAAATTGTTTTCCAGGGAAGTGTCTGCTCTGAATACCGGGGCACTCCTATTTCTACTGGGCGGTGAGTGGCTCTTGAGCAGAGGGGTAAGCAGCTTCAGACAGATGGGAGCGCATCCTGAGTGTGACTTTAGGTCACCCTGACTGCATGGGGTGCCAAGATCCTGGTACTATGCCAGGGTAACAATCTATGCAATATACCTAACAAGGGCCATATCCAGGATACAAACGTTAGCCTGGACAACTTTTTACCAGGGGCTGATGATCATTTGGTCTGAGATTATTGGCTTTTGGCCTGGAGGGGTGCAAGGTCAAGTCAAACAAACCAGACGCAACGTGAACAGGGTCATTTCCTGGTTTGTCACCTTTGCGGCAGACCTGTGTGGTTTGCTCCAGGACGACGGAGTCCACTTGAATGAGATCAGGTTGAATATGTGGTGAACAATGATATCGGTCTGGACCTGTGCCGGGCGATCCATTGGATGTGTGTGGTCGGGTGATCCATTGGCAAAGGGGGCCTTAATGGCTAAGCCAGGTGTGTTCTCACCTGCTGGGTTGTAAGTGAGGGAAAAATATGCAATATATCTCATATTTCTATTTTTAGATGTTTAGCTTATTCCTGGAATAGGTGGTTTTGAAGGAGGAGGGGTTCTGGATCTGTCATCCACTATTTAGATGATTTCCTCTTTTTTTGGTCCTCTTGACACCTCTATGTGCGCTGTCCTCCTTAGTTCCATACAACAACTAGTTTCCTGGTTGGGAGGTCCATTTGAGCAACCAAAAGGTCAGGTTTGAGTGTGACAAGACACAAGTGGTTCAGGCTATTAATAATATTGTGGCTTCATCTCTCCCAGTCATTATCGGTTACACAACATTTAGTTCTGAGATGCCCGCTGTTTTTATGTTACAGTGTGTTTTACATAAATAAAATGCTACGGCCTCTTCAATCTTCAACCCGGTGTCATGTCTTTCGTTGGGGTTGTTGGGGTTGGGTGAGTGGCTATCTCCCAATAGATGGTGTCTGAGTCAAGTAAAATACAGGAATAAGTGACATATATTACATTGTGAAATAATAGGAAATTCAGGAAATGTAAGATGTACAAAAACAACAGGTTTTAGTTAACGTTATTAAGCCAACAATTTCATTCTCAGTATGGGATAATTTGATGTGTAGGCTGTTTGTACATTTTTATAAAAGTGCATCAATTCCAATTCATGTTTATATGTGTTTATTTTAAATGATGAAACATTTGAATATAATTGTTGGACATTTCGGGGTATGAATCCTATGTTTATTATTTCTAATACTGCCATTTATTTGTAATATCTTAGTTTTATCTTACATAGAATTAATTGACATGATCTATTCCTTAGTTCTGATAGAAACTCATACATGGGACTCTACAATACATACTTGTGCATTGAGAGACATGTATTATTTTTTCCACACCTTCTCAAATTCTCTTCTGTCTATCTCACATTTGAGTTGGGGGTCCAATAAGGTAGACTTTCTCTGGCCCCCACTATGACAAAGGATAGCCCTATATAATGAGATTATATAAAAGATCTTACAAGCTGAGTTCAAGCGAAGTAATCTAGATCTGGCATCCACAAATAGTGAAAAAGAAAAATATATTAAAATGCAAATAAAGTACTGACATGCTGCTTTGTGAAATAATGAACTTAGTATTATCGCTTGACAGTGGTGGATTTTCTTTTTCTGACATGCAAGGCAAAATATTTTTGATATAACCAACTGAACCTGAATTATTTTATTTAATAATCATAAAAATTGAAAGCATGTGATATTAAAAACAGAATAGCTGATGTTTTGAAATGAACACCCAAGCAAAACAAAACAAAGCAAAATATACCCGCAAACATTTACAGAAGGATATGGTCTGCCACAAGTACTGAATGTTCTCTTGTTATGTTTAGCTTATTAAATCTGCCTTCCAATAGGAGTCACACACACCATACCCACAGGCCAGGAGAAAATGTGGGTACGTATACTTTGTCTAAAAGCTATGTTAAGATAACAGTGAGTTACTCTGAAGATGTTGTAAATGTGCAATGCTATATTCCTTGTCTCCAAGTGGTGTGTTCTGTCTTTTGAGTCCATTTATTAAAAAGCTGGGTTAACTTGACTGACTTGAGTATACTAAGGTTGCATGCCCTAAGACAGGGGTGTCCAAGTTTTTTCTGCAGTGGGCCACTTCATCAGAAATGTATGTGCGGGTGGGCCACACTCATTTTTACTGAGAAAAAATATGGCCTTTTAGCTTTATAATGCATTTTAAAACAGGGTTAATTTGGCAATAATGAAAAAAAAGCAGCGGGCAAACAGTTTTTTTGATCAACTTTTATATGTCATTCTATCAATACTAAATTACTTTAACAGTAAAACAAAGTCAGTCCACAAACCATTTAAAACAAGTTTAGCCACATAAAACTGCACAATGCTGGAGCACGCCGTGAGTACAGGCTGGATTCAGGCTGGCTGGCACACACTATGGGTACTGACTGGGGCAGGGCTGGATTTAGAGCATTTTGGTGGCCTTTTTATGGAAATAAATAAAATAGAATTTTTACTCCTCGGCATTGATGTGTACTGGATAAAGATTACATCAGTGCAAGGCAGATAGTATAAGATAGAATCTTATGTGATGGGATTGGGAGCCCATCAGTACACTAAAAAAAAGTAATCATACACGGGATGCCTAAAGCCACAATTTAGTACCACTGATTCTTTTTGATAAAGTATGTAGATTGAGATAGTAAACCTTTATTTTCGATTTCTGGGCCTAGAAAGTTTTGTCCTGTAAAGTGACTACAAATTCAGGAGGGCGTTTTATCTCTGGATAAGTAAAAATTACATAGGTCAATTTATTCCTACAGTAAGTGCCAGGAAACAGATGACCAAATACACACCAGGACGGGCTCTGCCACACCAACACCCAGACACACACAACAGCACAGGCTCTGCCACACCGACAACCAAACACACACACACACACAACAGGACAGGCTCTGTCACACCTACAGCCGCAGCAGGATGGGTTAAGCGACACAAAGCATAAAAAATGCTTTCCACACTGCTTTGTTGTTTTTGTGATTGCCCCTTGTGTATTTGTGCCCCCACACCCTTGTGTATTGATTTTTATGTAATGCCCCTGGCCAGCCCCCCTCCCTTTTGTACTGGTTAATGTAATGCCCCCCATACCCATGTGTATTGTAAACAGCCACCCGCCACCCCCTTTCTGTATTACATAGTTACATAGTTACATAGGCTGAAAAAAGACATGCGTCCATCAAGTTCAGCCTTTCCCATATCTGTTTATTTCTTGCTGTTGATCCAAAAGAAGGCAAAAAACCCAGCTGTGGCTCTTTCCAATTTTGCACAAACTAGGGGGACAAAATTCCTTCATGATGCCAGAATGGCAGTCAGATCTCTCCTTGAATCAAGAAGCTATTTCCCCATGATTTAAAAATTATATCTCTGAATATTATGTTTTTGTAAGTATCCATCCAATTGTTGTTTAAACGTCTGTACAGACTCTGATAAAACTACCTCTGCAGGCAGAGAATTCCACATCCTTAACGTCTTAACTGTAAAAAAAAAAAAACCCTTTCCTCTGCCTTAGACTAAATCTCCTTTCTTCCAGTCTAAACGCGTGACCACATGTCCTATGCATAGTGTAGATCTCCACACAATGGCCCTGAATATATTTATATAACGCTATCATATCCCCTCTGAGGTGCCATTTTTCTAAACTAAACAGATTTAAATGAATTTTAATTTTTTTAGGGGTAATAAAATAACTAATATCTAGTAGACATTCATTTTCAGACAACAAATTTAGTTTTCTGCCCTTTTTTTGTTCAGATGAAAATCGGAGGGGGAATTCCCATTTGGAAGGAAATATGTTGTCAGTCACCCAGTAGCGTACCTAAAAGGGGCAGAAATGGGACAGGCAGGCTGTTTAGAGGGGCAGAAGTGGCAAAGGCAGGTTGCTGTAGGGGCAGAGTTGGCATTAGCAGGCTGTTTCAGGGGCAGCTGTGGCACGGGGAGGCTGATTTAGGGGCAGCGGTGGCACAGGCAGGCTGGTTTAGGGGCAGCGGTGGCACAGGCAGGCTGGTTTAGGGGCAGCGGTGGCACAGGCAGGTTGTTTTAGGGGCAGTGGTGGCACAGGCAGGAAGTTTCCTGAACCCCGGGCCAGATGGTGCCAGCCCAACTCTTTTCATAACAAGTGATCACAAAGTAGAATTAAAAGCTCTGACCTTCCGTCCTCATGACATTTTTGGCCTAGCGGGTTTTCCCTAGCTTCCTCAATCACTAATGCTCATTGTTTTCAGAGGTGCATGCCTGGACCTTCCCTTCAGTGATTAGGCCAGTGATAGCTCCAGTTAATTTTTGGAGGGACAGGAAGTAGGTAGAGTGTAGGAGTGTACGAGGTGGGGCTTTGAGGTACAAACACAGTGACTCAAAAAAGCAGTGCTTCTCCCAAAACTTAAGGTGAGTCCCAAATGTTCCCAGATGTGCCACTGCAGAGTGGAAAAGCGTAGGTGAGTTTGAGAAAAACCCTAGTCATTTGCTATGAAATAGCTCTTTGTGATGGGAGCCCACGAAAATGTATCATTATTTAACCAAAATATGTAACTATGTGAGAAATGTACTCTATTTTTGAAGCAAATTAGGTTTTTGTCTTTATGAACCTGTATTTCATTTTAACTCGTTAGCGGTATATTATATATTATATATATTATATATTATTAGCTTTGACTGAAAAAATAATGCTGGAAGAATATTGGTGATTAGTGGAAAAGAACTTTGTTGTGATTATGGTATGGATCCATGAAATTTAATAAAAATAATAATAATATCGTATAATGAAAAAAAATAGACGTCTAGCAATTTTATTATAAAACACCTTACATGTAAATACATCACTTCATATAGTAAATATAACAATGAAAAAATAATTAAGAAAACCTGAAACAAAGCACATAGACCCAAAACATGTATACTATATTAAAAACATTTGTTTTCTCTTGTGAGTTCCAAATGATTATGAGCAAAATTTGATCGAATAAATTGTTGTTATTTGCATATATGATGCTTCATTTTAACATTGGGGAAAAAAACTGCCAGTTAATAAAGAATTTTGAAAATCAGATTATTTGATGGAAAAGTGCTAAATCAGTTACGTAATGTATATTTTTGGTAATCTTATCACATATCTGTTTGGCAAATCTGGAATATAGTGTATTTGGTAAAATAAGGATGTTTGTAAATAGCATAAAACCTTATACATGCACCTTTTAAATAAAAAATAGCATAACATTCTGTAACTTACTGATGTGAAAAATGTACAGCAAATGTATATCATAAAATCTTGAGTACAAGTATAACACTTTTATGCAATATAAGGTGAATTGCCATGTGATATTAATACAACACTGAATGCCATGTTTTTTACAATCTTTATTTAATGTTCCATTTTTGTTATTCTGATTTATGTTTTTCAGGTCTGACATCTAGTTAAGGCATAGCCAGTGCATTTCATGCAAATTTATCTATTAATGATGACTGTTTTAGAATCATATTGTTGGCCCAAACAGGAACTGTTCTGGACCTGTATTGTTTTATCATAAAGTGCGTGGGTCTCGCTCACGGGAGATTGCGTAAAGCCGTGTAGTTCATCTGTAAAGCATCATCATAAGCATACGTTTAACATGTAACAGCACCAAGGCGGCAGCTCCCATACAAAGCACAATGAACAATATGAGAGGTAATCTTTGTTAATACTTAAGTAAAAAACGAATACACAATTAATATATTATATAGGTGTATTAGAATTAGCAATAATTAGGAATGTAACAGTTGCCCTTTCAAGCCAATTGCTGGGGAAAGTTTTAAAAAGACGTCATATTTTTGTAGCTGTGTCTAAAATCCATTGAATCTTTAATTTTGTTAAAAAAAAAGTAAAAATCTGGGGGTGGTTTCATATCTTATAACATGTGTGATTCATGGTACAAAACTCCCTTTTATTTTAGTCGAATACAATCTACCTCTTCGGTGATAGGCATTGCGCTACTCTTCACATCTAGTTCTCCACTACACTTACTTCCATTATAAGTTGACTTCCATCTAAGTAGCATGATTTTTTTAAAATATTTCATGGTATTATTTTTTACAGTCACAAAACACATGGTGTTGATCATACTGTTGCTCATTGCAATACACTCTACAATGTAAAAAGCTGAAAGGTAGTGCTTCTCCTTCACGAACACAGTTGGGAAAAAGTCCCTAACAATGGCAAATCCGTAAAATGGAGCCCAACAGAGAACATAAGCAGTAAGGATGCACATCAGCACTAAGACGGTCTTCCTGCGACACCTCAGGCGTTTACGGATTTGCTCGGTCTGAAAGCCAGGAACTGTCTTAAACCAAAGTTCTCTTGAGATCCTGGCATAACATAGTGTCATTGTTACAACCGGGCCAACAAACTCAAGGCCAAAAATGAAGAGGAAGTACGACTTATAATATATCTGCTGATCTACTGGCCAGATCTGACCACAGAAAATCTTTTCTTGTTTTTTCACAATAAAAAGTACTGACTCTGTAGCAAAATAAGCAGATGGGATGGCAACCAGTAAAGAGATTATCCAAACCAAAGCAATGAGGAAAGAGGCAGTCTGGTAGTTCATTCGAGGCTTCAGTGGGTGAACAATTGCCAGATATCTGGAAAATATAAAGACACTAGTTAAATACAGAGCACAAGCACCTACTACATATATTAGCATACATATGTTTCTTTAAGGGGAAATACCTGCAGTAACACATGTATTTTACACATTTTTGATTAGAGACGCAGTATGCAAATAAGTAAATGTGGCTGTCCATCTGCTGTGGCTTCCATATTACTCAACTAGAGCCCAGGGAGGACTCAGAGCCTGATCTTGGTAGGGACACTTACGCTAACACACACACTCTAACATATCCCAACCACACTAACATACGCCCTTCATACGCACACTTACAGTAACATACCTACACACCGTAATATACTCAGACACACACTAACATACTCGAGACATCTTTATCCCTACTCGTGGACAATACATTGTCTTTCTCGAGGGGATATTTGCTCCCTCCACAAAATAGTATTGTGTTCAGGGGAGTTGAAGGGATATTGGATAGTGTTTGGCCAGGGAGGACTCACATGAAGTAGATATTTAGGTAATTTATTTTTAAGGGGGTTCCCACAGCAACTGTAACTGTGCTTCACCAGTACATAAGGAGGGTTTTATATATATATATATATATATATATATTTTTTTTTAATCATCTTTTGAAAGCTCTATGTCTCACTTATATTTAATATAATTCGTTTATATATATATATATATATATATGTATATATATATATATATATATATATATATATATCTGTTATACAAATTACTGTAGTACTAACCACTTCATAGATAAAATGGTGTGGACCTGTCACTTATATTTATTGTGTTACACTTTAGGCACGTAGCCCATGACGTTTCTATGTCTCTTTTTGTCTTCATTACAATGCACCATTTTTAGTATAGGTCAAAGCACCTACATCTGTGAGGAACTCCTAAACCCGGGACCACTCAGACTTTGGAATGGAGGCCTTAAGCACACATCCCAAGCCTCTGGGCTTTTGTGGGACAGTCACAGGTTTCATGTACTATCCCACTATCCTACATGGTTGTTTTTGCAGCACAGATCTCTATTGCAACTCCCCCATGGCTAGCTCCCGACAATGTTGGCTCCTTAGGTGAGGTGGGCAAGTGGCTCCACCTTTGACTCAGTCCACCCCCCTGTCTGACTCTACCTCTAGTATGAACATTAATTACCAGACCTCTGGGGACACCCTTGATTTATAGTTTGTGGAAATGGTGTTTATGTGTGATCATTTTCCACTCTTTAAAAAAACCATTATAGCTTTCATTCCATTTAGTATCACTTTAGTAAGAATGCTGCAATGACGCAAGTATTTTGTTAAAAAAAAAATCATACAGGTTGAATTTTAGGATGAAATTAGATATTGTTTTCAATCCACAAAAGTCCACAAATAACTGCGTAAAAATGGATTCTCCCACTAGAGCATTATAATGTTGAGTAAGTGCATAATAAATGAGAAAACTGACAAGAGAAAGTGAATAATGTAAAATAATTTTTCTGGCATAAATCAACAAAATTATATCTGGTTAATTCAAATGGGATGTTGTGGCTTAGTCAGCTTTTAGGTAGAAATCAGTCAATCAATTGAACCTCTGTTACACTGCAATTATTGAAAGATTGCACACAGTTTTTACATCTAAATATAAACCTATAGCACATCACTCAAAATAGGGGTATTGTAGTGCGCAAACACACATAGGTACTATATTAAAGACATACATTCAAAAACCTCAAAGGAAACTTTTATATTCTGTATTACATGAGGCATATGAATCCTATGTGCACATTGAGACTATACTGCATATCCTGTAACATGGGCATAAATACATTCAGCAGTATATACTGTACTGAACCATGCTGGCTTTCTATGTAAAATTACTCAAATTGCATCCTATGAAGTGGAAGCACAGCATTGGAACATAAAGTCGTGTAAAAAACAATCATCTGTTCCTTAGCCGGTCTAAAAATTAGGTAAATACAACCTCACATGTACAACACAACATAACACAGTACACAGTGTCATGGTTTATTCAACAAAATAAAGCCAAAATGGAGAAGCCATGTTAAAAAAAATCTAAGCACACCTTATGATTCAATAGCTTGTAGAACCAAATAATCTTTGTCATATATACACTACCCCCATTGTAAAATGCTATATCAATATAACTGCATAGTGCGGCGACTATAGCTATATGGACACTAAATTTTATAGAAACTTTGTTGTATCTCAGTCCCATTTTAGAAAGACAATAGACACCCATGTATTACAGCCATACCCTTTGCTGTTTGTCATAATACATACGACATATGATAAACATTATATTATATTTAAACTCCCGTTAAGAAACTCTTCCCTCTTAATTACAGTCTTAGACATTGAAGCAATATTGCAGTTTATATTATATCACAGTCATAATGTACACTGTTGACCATCTGTCCTATAGATGCTATAATATCCTGTACATTATATCCTTAACACTACATGTTATATATATATGCATATAATCTGCATTATATCAGTGACTGCTATAAACTTACACTTATTGTGCACACTGGCATTCAGTACTGACGTTATTTGTTGTATCATTCAATCTACATCATATATGAACTATGGCATTCTGTAGCTTATAGATACATTACGTAAATGTCAGTGCATATATTTTATATACCCCTCTCATCTATAGTAGCCATTTTTTACCCCATAGTATCTAAGCTCTCTATTTTACTCTTTTCCCAGTGTGTTCTAATCAAATCTATTTTATCGTCTCCGTCCCTCCTCTCTCTCTCTCTACCCTGCTTGCTGATTTCTCTCTCTCAGTCACCTATGCACATTTTTTTCTTTTACTGCCCCTTCTAATATTATGAAACACTATTAATTGCATAACTTATTTGCCATAGAAGAGGTACGTCTACAGGGTAGTCTATTGGTACCAGACAAGGACTGTGCCTAAACCTCCATGACTCTAGCTCTCTTCCACACTACATGCTAAAACACTGAGCACTGGAATATGATGTTGATATCACAGAGCTTTCAACACTAGACTGCAAACATTAGATAACCATGAATAAGACTTGCCTTTACATGTAAAACCATATGAAAAATACTATACATGAATGTAGTTCTTACCTGTCCACAGCTATAGCGAGTAAAGCATTTGTTGACACATAGAGAGAAACTGTTCTTAAATAATTTACAGAAGCACATAGGACATGACCATGCTCCCATGATAGCTGCTTCACAACGTAATAGTCCAGTTCAAAGGGACAACATACAATGGCTACAATAAAATCCGAAATTGCCAAATTGGCGATGAGCAAGTTGGTTAAATTTCTCAATTTCTTGTATCGGGCAAGAGCTGCAATGAAAATAAAGTTCCCAATGCCACAAATCAGCATTATGCAAGCAAGAGCTACCCCTATCACTATCTTTGCAGCGTAGAAAGTCCTAGTTTTGGTTACGTCTTCATCCTCGGTATGCTCATAATCGCTGTAATTGAAGTTAAAAAAGTATGAGAAGTTCTTTGCATAGAAATCTTCATTGTCACTGTCCATTGAAGGTGCATTATTATCCACCATGGCTGAAGCTTCAGGATGTAGTGTTTGGAATAAACGTCTTCGTAATCACTTCTTGAGATCAGTCAAAGGGGAGGAAGAGAGACCTCAAATGCCAAATAGTTTCTTCATTTTGGATCATGTGAGATAGAAAACAAGCACCGCTCGAACCAAACCTGTTCTGCAAAACATTAACAAAATACACTGTAAATGTAATATCTCCTTTAATCAAACCTAGATTACCTGTTTTAAATTAGGGGATGGGGAATGTGTACAGGTGGGTATTTCAAAATCTTCTTTCCTTTCAGGGATTATCGCTGGCTTCTTTTTAGCCAAAGTTACTGTTCTTTTACTGTGTTATTACTGACTTTGTCACACATCCATCTCTGAAGAAGCCCCTTTGGGCGAAACACGTTAGGTTGCTTGTCAGGAGGTGGAACACAGTGGTTCTTTAAAAGCTATTTTTTTATAGTGTTTGTTAAATATTGAAGTGTTTTCTTACAGCTATTTTAACTGTTTCTTAAGATATGTAACTCAGCTTTTTCTTTACTGTGAACCAGCGCTCACATCAGATATTCATTGAATCTTTAAACGCAAGAATCTCATTGGATAAGCCATATTTTTAAGTAGCTACTATATAAAACCAATTTTTATATTCCTCTGTATAACACTCATACTACAGAATGCTTTTAACTACTGAAGTTAAAATCAAGAAGCTTTTCCTATTTACAGCCACTCCATTTATTTATTATATTATATTGTTACAAACGAAGATCATATCTGTATACTCTAAGTAGCAATGTTCCTAGGGCTTTTTACGAACCACAATCAAACACAATTTAACCATATGCAATCCAAGAGAAATAAATTGAGCCTGATAAAAAGCACTCAGGAGGGAATTAATGCATCACAATAGATCGACATCCAAAGAAAGCAGTCTTTTTAGTATTGTATTTTTCATTAAAGAGAATGGTATCTCACAATTGGCACTGGAGGCACAAATTACTGCTTTCTTGAGGACACTTCAAAGTAAAAGCATGTCATAAAATCCAGTGCTCCTTTCCTTGCATAAGAACACAATTATTTTCCTTTCCAATACAACACAGCAATCATATATATAATTGGGCGCATGGCGGTCGTAAAAGGACTAAGAATTGGTAAATAACACTGCATGAAAAAAAAAATACTATTCTACTATATTTTATTTCAGGCATCAGTGGGCTAACTGGCAACTGGCATGTTTACTGATCATATTGCAAGCGTATTTCATGATAATGGTGGGTTATGGAAATAGCGACACACAGAATCTATAAATGTGATGGCTATTAAAATAACCTTTGTAAAGTTTAAAAGCGGTCGGTACAGGTTTTAAAAGTTTGCCTTTATGCAGACTGTTTGCTATTGAATCAGTATACATAATGTTTATACTGACTGCCCTGGGGATGGAACATGCCAAACAGTACTGAGTTTTCATGGTCTTCCAGGGGTTAATAGTTTATTAAAATCTGAGTAGCTATTTAGGTTCTGAGGTTGTATTATATCAAGAACTGGTACCCTCAATTGGCCACAAACAAGATAATTCGCATGTAAAAATGAAAAGGTGATTTGCAATATGCAAAAGGTTTTTTAAGAATGATATACTTGCAGCTAGCTCCTTATAGATTGTGAATGGAAGGGGAAAACTTATTCTTCAACCAGTTTAATTGTAACATCTGTCGGCAGGGCACAAATGTATTAAGGTACTCCTTGTTGAAAATTTCATTATACAGTTACAAGCCCTTCAGGTTACAAAATGATTTTCTCATAATGTTGTATGCTAAATGAATGCCTGTTCTGTATCTTCAATGCCTGCATCTTCTGGGCTTTCTGACCTTATTTCCAAGCATGTTATACGGCTTAACGCAGTAAGACACCATGCTGAATTTATCAAACATCATGTGCAAATATGCTGTCCATAACAGAATTTGTAACCGAGATCATTAATATTATCTGTACTTTATAATGCTATTGGAATCTTAAAGCAATATGGTTAAGGGACAATAAAATTGTATATGATATGATCTATTAAGTGCTGTAGAGGCTAGCAATACATTTAAATAACAATTCTAAGAATATTTAAAGTGCCATTATAACAGGTAACAGTAAATGGAAGCAGGAGTATATCACAAAGTATTATTATTATTATTATATATATTACAAAGTGTTATTGTTTATATACTGTGAGGACAGCTGTGCAAAAAAATTGCATTTTCTGATAACGATAAAAAGCAAAATAGCAAAAACTAAATTAGTATAAGTGTGCAGTTCAGCCCATATTTCAACAAACTCATTGCTGATTATACATTTATAATATTTATTAAAATTATTTACATCCTACGTATAAATCTATGTATTATGTTTTAAAATGATATAGAGTTCATACAAATTTCTACTAAATCAAGTGAATAACAAATATTTATTCTATGTTAACATTTTTTTATGTAAAGGCTATTTACAAGCATTTTAAAAAGGAATATTAAAGTAAATTCATCGGTGATTGACGTATAGATCAAAATTACCTGTACTTTGGAGCACTGCAAGAACATTCTTTTCTTCTGGCATTCAAAACAAACTCCTGTTCTAAATAAATAATATCAATATTTTTAATCCTTGTATTAAATATCAAGCTTCCTTCACTTGTCAGCTGTGCAATCTGAGCTTTCAAATTTTGCTTCTGTTCTTACCAACTCCTTGGACCTCCTTCCTTCTAGCTCTATGCTGCATCTGTCTGTTGAACTGAATGCACTGGTGCCATCTGCTGTTTTCAAGTTACAATTATGCCTGGCTTATGATACCTTCATCATAGGCTTTACCCTGAGAAAAAAATCAAAATTTTGTTGAATTTCTCACAATACTAAAATAATTTGTAAAGTCATGTAAAACCATCTTTAAAACTGTATTATCACTAATTATTTTCACTACTGTATTATTTCCTCCTACTGAGTAAAAAAGGAGGTTCTGTGATGTATGGATGGTGGGGATAGGAGGTTGTGTAGGTAGTTCCCATTAAAAAGGAGTGCAAAAACTCCACCAAAGTGAAAATTGTTCTCAAATACGCCTAATAAAAAAAACATTAATTTATGTTCATATTAAAGGCAATTGTTGAATACTGTGCATTCACTTTCTTTACTACTCCCAATAGCAGCAAACTATATTTTTAACAGCAAATAGTTAAAAATAACACGTTTAGGGAATATTCAATCCACCAATAAGAACTCTTTCCAAATAGTCCGTTCCAAATCTTCATAACTGACAATAACATAAAACTACTAGAAAACTTGACACAACAACATGTTTTCAGGATGTTAAACATTTTCTCAATAGGCAGAGATAACATCTGCCTTCTGTCTTGAATAAGCTGTGAAGCTATAGGAAATTAAGTGATACCAGCAGAGGAAACGTGAGTGACAGGTTTAAAATTACATTCTCTATAGGCCAAATCTCGAGACCAATCTGCAGCCTCAAGAATGTATTCCAATCTACCACCTAAGAGGAACATTTTTAAATGCTACTCACAGAATGAACCTTAAAATAAGCAATATCTAAGGAAGAGCCTCGGGTTAGTGGAGTGTGGGTACAGTATATCTTCAGCACTACTCCTGTAAATAACACATTACCTCTTTTCCTCTCCCAGAAACCACTAACCCTATGCTCACACCTGACATCATAAGCTCACACATTCATGCTTAACACCATACTTTAGCACACTCTATCACCTATCTATTGCTCATATGCAAGCTAACACAAACACCATAAGCATACATACACATATTCACCCACTCACTTTGTTTCTCTAATCTCCTCTTCCTCTCTACCTCTTTAACCCCTTCTATCATCTTTTTCTCTCCTCTTCATCCATTGTCCCAATCCACAATAGAGCTCTCCCTTTTACCCGCACAGTGCATTAATCTTTAGTGCAGCTTGCACTCTTCTGGGTGTCTCTTTTAGCGGGGTGCCTGTGTTTGCATGAATAAATTCACTAAATATTTTATTTGGGTGATGACTGTTTTAATGACAAATCATAAGTAGGAGGCCACAGTGAAAAATAAAACAAAACTTTATTTACAATATCTTGAATACTGATACAAGGTTTATTGATAAAAAGTCCTTACATAATATGACAAATCAATAGATGTTGTCCCACACATAGAAAGTGCCAAAGCTTTGTTCCTGACCTTATTAGAAAAATACTTTTAGCTACTGTCTATCTGAATGTGGTGGCTTAGATAAAGCTAAGAAAACTCAGTTGAGTTTGCTGCTGAGGATTGCCACCCCCTGGACTTGACACCTTAGGCCTGGGCCTAGACCACTAGGCCAAAATATGTTGCTACCTATGACCAGAGAGCTCTAGCAGGCCTTGCTCATCACTTTCATTATCCACCATGTCCACTTTCAGTATCTAAACATAGCTTTTTAAGGACGAAGCAGTATGATTTTTTTTTATTTCAGTGCCATTATTTAAGTAGTTAAATGTAGTCTAGGGTGTGCAATAATTGTCCAATGTTCAGTAAGCTTATGATGAAATATATCTATTACCCAGATCTTACAGCTTTTCTTTGACACACATACATGCAGAATAAGAAAAGAATAAACGTCATAAATCTTTCTCTAAGAAGTAAAACATTCCAGAATCTCTTCAAATACACTAGAGGGTAGTTTAATTTAGTAGTATTGGTGCTGAGTGCATTACTTGGGCTGACTGACATTAGTTTTATCTATTAACTGATATACTAAGTTTGCAATTGATGTCTAAGCTTTTGGCAATTCAGCTATACATAACACATGAATTATGTTCAGTCCACTGCTTTGTTGATAAAAAAATGCACTCAATACACAGAACTGCACAGCTTGAAAAGCCCTGAAGACTCTCAAAGCACTCGTATAAATCAGAAAGACAGGATCACGTTGGGATCTCTCAAGACTCCTGATATTCAAATGCTCCTCTCTTCTGTCAACTTGAGCTGCAACTAAGCACACTAGAATAGGGGAAATAAAAGTAAAATTTGGCTGACTTGACTGTTCCTTTAATAGGCTGTGTGCCTGCTGATTTCAACCTAACTTGGTAACACGACCCTTAATCCCTTTTAGAATTGTCGCCTCTCACACTCCGTCTTCATTATTCTTGCCACTCAGAGCACTTCTGTAGAAGTTCACCGGAAGATCACGTTCACATAGAAGCACACGAAGAAAGCAGACACGGGTAGAAGCGGATAAGGAAAGAAGACAGAAGAACAAGAAAAGGCAAGACCTGTGGAAAATGAGACAGGGACTTGAAGTAGTTGTGGAGAAGAGACATTTGAGAGAGAGTGTGAGAAAGTGAATGACAGTGACAATGGATTTAATTTATGAATTGAAACAGCTCTCCAAATTTTATCCAAAAGGGCAGAAACAAAATTTGTTGTCTAAAAACAAATGGACCATAAACAAAACAAAAAAATGAATCCGATTATTTGGTCATAATCCATTTTTCAGTCATACCGATGTCAGGTGCAGTCTTTCCTTTTATCATATTATCAGGTATAATGTTTTTTTCTTCTGTGAGAAAACCATTGCTTAGCAATTAACAATGTGAGTGTGTTGTATCTTTTATTTGTCATGCAGATTCACATTAATTAACGTTTCTTTGTCGTCTCTCTTTTGTGCTGCCAAAAATGCAGTTCCAGCTGCCTGATGCTGGCCAAAAATCTTCATGTTCTTTTAGTCTGTCATTAACATGGTTTTTAGCGAGTTGCCAACTCTTAACCCTCTACAACCCTTCCTGTGTATGGACTGACTTAATATGGAATAGCGTAAAAGAAATAACACTTATTTCCTACGGTAATTGGTTAAACATTCACATGTTCTATATCAACCTCATTATTATATAGCCAAATTACAACCTAATTTATTATGTTTAACTACTTATATAATATCACTAAAATAAAAAAACAAACACATTTCACACATCATTTGACGGTAAAAAAAGCAACAATAGTGAATGGGTTAAAAATATAAAAATCTGTAATTGCAGAGAGTCCTACACATTGAACAGAATTTTTTCTCCTCATTAAAATAGCTGCCTTGTTTTCTTGCTTCCAGGAACTGTTAAGTATATTTTGTGTCCCTGGAAACATATTGAAGCTGAACAGTATTATATAGTGTACGTGATAACAACCTGATAATAATTCGATAAAGCACTGTCAAAAGCACTTTAGTTGATATGAATGTGGCCTAGAGGATCTTAGCTTGAAGTTTTCTCCCAGCATTATGGTCAGTTTCCATAGATGCATCAAAGCGTACTTGTCTGAGATCTGTAGCTTCTGTTGGTGGCCATGTATTTGGTGGGTAAACTCACATGACAAGGGAGGGGGGGGGCAAGACAGGCATCCCCCTGGCAACCAAATAACCCCTTGGAGGACAACAGAGGAGTTAACAAGGCCAAAGAGTTTATTTAAAATGCAATGTCAACCACTGTGTCACCCTTGATGGGCCAGAGATGTAGGAACATGGATATAGTATAGTCCCAGACAGGTAGTCTAGAGTGTGCATAATTCCAATAACATGAAGCCACGAGACAGCAGGAGATAGCAGGGTACTTCGTAAGGATAGCTTCCTCTAAAATTCAAAACCTATTTTCGAGCAATTCTCTTGCATGTCTTAAGGAGGCAGCTGTGGGAGGAGATGTGGAGATGGTCCTGTGCTGCTTTCCCTTGACCTTCTGGACTGCATATTACCATTTTCTTGATTTGGACCGCCTGCTACTTGGTGTCTACACATTCTGCCTCAAAGCTCCCAGCCCAGTCCCTACATTGGCAATTCCAACTTGGAGGGAAAAAGGTTTCTGTCCCTTTAGGAGGGAACGTACAGAACTTGGAAGAGACACACTTCCATACGGCAGTGTACAAGCTGACGTAAGCAGTTTCACATTTCATCTAGAATAACCTTTAAATGGCATCAATCACTTAAAACAACATCAGTCCTCATTGTAGGAGTTCTGCTCAGGGCGCAAATTATCTTCACCCATTGGTTATGACATGCTGAGGTACCCCGATGCAGCAGTGTATAACCATGACAATCTTAGGGATACCCCCCACAACCAGGACCCCTATTTGCAGCTCAGGCTGGCTGTGCACATATAACCAGCCCTTACACAAGAGCAGAATGTCCCGAGACCTGCCAGCCAAAACACAAAAACAAGCATAGGGGTGGGAGGGTGGTATTGCTGTTAGAAAATGTGGTTCAAAAAGAGGCCTAAGCCCAATTACTTATAGCTTCTAAAGGCTCTTCCAGCCCCTTCCCTGACTCCACCAATCCTTCTAAACCCCCCACCACCAGAAACAGCCAGAACCATGAAATGCATCAAGGAGGGTCAACTCCACTACATTACAACTGTTACAACAAAATGCAATAAACCTATAAAAAGTACACATAGAATTGCAATATACACAGTGGTATAACATAAAATGATGTCCCAATTGCAGGTAGTCTTGTTGGGCTCCCCTGTTCATGTAGATAAATTGAGAAAATAGCTAAATCTAAATGTGTGTATTTCAGAATGTGCCATTGAAGTCAGTACTCGCGTCCATGTGAACACAAGGTGCCATTTCTGTCAGTGATATTATAAATGAGAATTCCCAGTAATAAATAGTTATAGAAGGTGATAGTAGGAAATGATATTGCTAGTAGCGTCAAATGGCCTGTCTATCAATTATGGTTGCTGGGTTTGCTACACATGCATGAGCACATAGCATCTAGGCAGCCATGTTGAGAATTCCCATGACCTAGGACTGGCAGAGCAATTTCATTTGCACGATATGTATATAGAATGTGTTATACTTACCTCCCTTGGACCATGTAATCCACACTTTTTTGACTCCAAAACTAAAATAGCATTCTTATTAATACATTGCATGAAATCATAACAAAATAGCATTTAACTGTTACAATGCTTTTTTTTTTTTATAAAGAAATACATTTACAGGTATATCCTTTGACACAATGTGTTTATACAGGACTCTGGTTTGCAAATGTCATGGGTTTGCTAACAGTGAGAAACCTGAATCAGTACAAAAATTGCACTGAAAGCCATTCCACTTCAATTGGTATTATGTGATAAGCCTTTTCAGGATTCCAGAAAGACTGAATTAGAATTGAAAACACTGTCACAAGTTAACATCCACCATGACATCCTCAGCTAATAGTATAGTTTATTTAAAAAATAAAGCGCATTATAATCAAATATGCATTTATTACATCATTAATTAATTAAAAAAGTAAAAGTTGAGGTATGGGGTTTTGCCACTACAAAGTAATGCTTGACCAAAAAATAAAAAGACAGCTGCATGTTTATTTTACATGTACGTAGAAGTACTTTTTGTAGAGTGGCATCTCTTCCATTCTGCCCACTCACGCCTGCCGGATTTCAGCTGTACGCCTATTATCTGGAATTCCCTTCCTTGTTCTGTCAGATTCTTCCTCACTTATTCTCACTATACACACTTACTAAAAACCCACTCGTTTAGAGAAGCATACAACTCATCCCCTTAACACTCCAAAACATGCATCTGGAAAGACACCATCTGTTCTCTCCATCTTTGAGATCTCCACTCCGCTGACTTCTCTACATGACTTTTGCTACAGGGAAATCATCCTCAACCAGGCAGTCCTTTAGCTTCTGCCTCATTACCCCTCAACATCATAATAGATGAGAAGCTCACAAAAAAGGTCCCTATTCCTTATCTTTATCAGTATGTGTTGATGTTTGTAATAAATCTACTTACCTGTATGGTTCTGGGATTCTCCAAGTGAATTATCTAATCTTGGCTGCCATATTAAGTTGGACACTCAAACAAGGCTATCTTGAAATCTATTTTGGCAGTGGGCAAAGATATATTGTTGGGCCCCATACATAAATATCATGCATTTTGTTTATTGTGACCAATCCTGTCAAGATATACACTATCATCATCGACACTACTTGTTTATTGATGATATTGAGTCACTAATCATCATACTTACGTAACTAAGATTAGCTTGATGCAACTCCTCAATATCAGCTACAGTCACAGCTCAATTATTTAACAACGATGATGTTGAGTTTGAGTTGTTTTGGTTTGGAAAACTGCAAGATGCAGATTCATTTAATTAACTGGTTAAAATTAAACATCAACACACGCATGTTCAACTTGGCAACTCGACAGGTCTCAATTTAAAAAAACACCTTGTGATCATATAACACTTCCCTCTTCTGCATTGAATGGACAGAATAATTAAATTATGAGATTCTGGTCTCCTAAACCTCCTACGATCCATAGGGTGTTGTAGCGGGCCTTCATATGTGCTGCGTTGTGGAAGCGAGCTTGGTGTTGACAAGTGTTTACACTATATAAAGCTGGAAAAAAAGAAGAAAATATATATTTAATTGAAAAATGGCCATATTAAAACTAATAACTGCAAATGCTCTCTTCTCTATGAAGTAATTATATGGCAATGCAGTTCTTTTGTGTTTGTTAATCTGATCCTTTGTACACAGAAAAAGAACACTGCTTTTAACAAACAATTGCATCTAGAACAAAATACATGCTGACTAATAGTGGAAAGCAACAGAACAATACTCTTGTGGCAAACTGCTTTGAACTGTAGTTCATTGAGTTACTTTATCACAGATTGCATTCCATACACGGGAGAGAGGGTCCAGGGGCATTTTCTGTCTCTTGCCTACTAGATGCTTGCTTAGATTGACTTGGCTTGCGCAAAGCAAAGTTCCACTGAGGAAGGAAAGAAAAATGTACAAAACGAGTTACTTGCGTGAAGTGCGCAAGGAAAAATATGAAAGATCTGATGGTTTTGATGAACAAAGTCTAGTAGATTTCAGCAGCCTTGGCTTATCGCAAGCTCAAGGCCTTGAAAACTTGCAGGACCTGAATGAAAGGTTTGCAAACTATATCAACCGAGCAAGAGTTCTGGAACAAAGAAATGCCATCTTCAGGAAACAACTAGAGACTTTCCAGCGAATGGATGAGATCTCTGGCTTGGAAGAAGCATTTGCTGAACAGATAGAGCTCAACTGTCAAAGACTTAGGGAGCTATCTTCTGATCGATCCAAGCTTGAGAGGGAATATAAAGATGCTCAAAGAACAGTTGATGAATTTAAAAACAAGTAAGATATTTATCCATTTTACATTATTTATAAGTCAGATAACTGTAACTAGGTAAAATCAACATGCGTTATAGAATTCAGGGAAATGTTAAGATATTTGCATTTATCTCTGTGATAATTATTTTATATATTTTCATATAAGAGCTTTGGTTTAAAAAAATGACTTAAATAGGTACATGATTAATGTAGGACTTTGGCTTTTGTACTGCTTGCAGTAACTTTCAGCTTTTATGTCTTAATTCAATTGAAACAATAATTTTGTTGCTCCTTTATTATGAAGAGGTTTCGCAACAACCCATATGTTATCAACAGTACCCATGTACTGCGCATGACAGCGGAGACTTTATTTCATGAAATCAGACATGTCAGGATTTCAGAGATATATTACTCCTAGGGTAAATATGTAGTCAACATTACACGTAAATACGATGTGTTTCCTTCTGTCACCAGAGCACAATCACTCCTTCACCAAGTCTCATCTCTTCCTCTAGCCCTATGAAGCTCTCTTTGTTTCTCATTTGCCAGCCCATCTCCCCTAACTCAGCCCATGACCCCTTCACCATATACCTACACACTTATGAGAGATGATTCATTGTTCTCATTGTCAATGGTGGTGTAGCTCATGTAATTGCAATAGAAGTGTTGACAAATGTCCCAATGTTGTATTCTATGATTTACAAAAAAAATCCCCCGATTAGCTGAACTTAATACCATTTTCATTTAATTCTCAAGCTCATTACAACTTTTAGTTGTCTCTTTAAATATACAATAATACTTTTTTAGTTTGGTGTGAAAAGTAGACATAAATGAAGCTAAGATGTGAATTCTGAATCTACTCTTGTATTAATAAGTATTCCATTACAAAAAATGCAACTAACAGTGAAATCTACTATGTGTTAACATTTATTAATTAACATATTATTGAAATTGTATTATATTATTATTAATTGTTATTGTATAATTAATATATTATTAACATATAATATGTGAGAAAAAATGATTAATAATAATTTTTTGATGTAATTGTCCGATGTCTTTAAGTTTCATGTCTCGACTCTGTCCTAAAAAAATTGGTTTGTTTTGGGTTAAAGATTTTATTTTATTTTTTTTGAAAGTGCTAAACATCAATCATGATGTACTAAAACAATTTAAAGGTCAGATAATGCCTTTTCAGCACGTGACATGATGTACATTTGTTCATAATAATATAATTTGTATAATTTGCAGATATAGAAATGAATGTGATTATCAGCATCTTCTGAAAGACAATCTGGAACGTCTAAATAGGGTAAGAATTAGATGATAAAATAAGGTTTATTGTACCGTTATACACATGAACTAGTAATCTATGCCTCATGATTATAGGCGGGAAACCCAGTTGCTGGCACTGCATAAGCCTTGTCAGGGTCATACTCAGCACTTCCATACCTCAATTAAAGACACACGCAAGGACCAAAAGTGTAGGGGAAGTCTGAGGTGGCTCAGCTCACCCTTTTTTTACATCAAATGTGTTAACCAATGGCTCTAACACCTGTTCTCATGGAAACCTCAACTTGCCATTTAAAGATACACTTAATTCAGTCACCTGCATTCAAGTAGGGATAACAACTGTGACATACTAGTAGCAAAAACACTAATAAGGCATCTTAGATATCATAGGATCAATGTATAGTATGAATGAGCCAGCTCGACACTGTTTGACCCTGCGGTTTTGCCCCTTCACTCTGAGATTGAGGCATATGAGGTATCCCCATATGCAGTTGCGTTCTAATGAATTCACCCTCCAGACTTTTTAAGCAATCTTTATGGCTTTGAAGTTACATGTTATAATATATCACACATTCCCATTTTAATTTTTACAAAAAATATTGTTTTTGTTTTTTAATATAAAGTAAACTTTTGAACATCATACTCAAAATAATAAATCTATCACAGTTGTATTAAAGTCACTAAATAGACTCAAGACTTTATTGTAAACATTTAAAACTGGTCTGTAAACTGGATAAGCAATGCTGAAGAGCAAACTGGATTTATCCACAGCCTACCAAAACATTCATTATGCCTGTCTACAAACAGTTTAGTTTAATTGCTGTTTGGTTAATGTCATTGTATTGTTATTTTATTTTGTTCCAGGAAGCAGATGAAGCTTTACTAAGTAATCTTGAACTACAGATTGAATCTCAATTCCTGCAAGATGACATTAATGCTGCAAAGGACAGGTACAAGAAGGTAAAACTCATGATCTTTGTTTGCACCATTGAGTTCTTTGCTGGTCGTTTACAAAATAAATCCTAACTATAGGAAACAACTCTGTGCTCTGATGTCTATTAACAAAATCTGTCACCTAGCAGATCATTTGCAATGCATCCAGGGTTCCACATGGCCTTTCAAGCTTCACAGAAAGGTATCAGATACAGATTTTGGAGCGTATTTCAGAAGGGCCTCATTAGTGATGGAATAGCCTTACGTAAAACCTAAACTCATCCTAAGGGAATTTAGTTATCACTTTTCAGGACCTTCTAACAGGAAGATGCCAAGGTGGCAGGATACACTGGCAAGTTTTACAACCATGCATTGAGCATTCCTGCAAGTTGTTCAGCTTCATGAATGATTAACCTGCTAATGTCTGTTCCTCTTGGCACATGTTAGTTTTTCTATTTGGAACAATATGCTACAGACATTAGTAGCAGGAAGAAGGAGATCGTTCTGCCTTGGCCAGGGCTACAAAAATGGTGAATAGTCTTTAGGATAAAATGTCTCAAGAAAGACTAACTGATGTCAATATCTATAGCTGGAGGAAAAAAGAGAGATGTGATAGAAGCTTTTAACTACTTAAATGGATTTAACATAATACAGGAGGGAAATTTGTTTCCAGAGACTTAGATGTAAGTAAGTCAGTCTACCCTCCCAGTAGAAGTGTTAGAGGCTAATACAGTGAGGGAATTTAAACATGTATGGGATAGACATGAAACGTTCCTGAATCTAAGAAGAGATCAAGGACTGAGTCTTTCCACCAGGAAAAATGGGCAGAATGGTGGGCTGAATGGTTCTTATCTGCCATCAAATTTAATGCATACAATAGATATGTTTAAAGTTAACTGATAAAGTTGGAGAAAATAATACTAGCATATACTATGGGACTCAAATAATGAACATAATGTAATAAAATGGGTTCTATCAAAGGTACATGCATAAAAAAGGTAAAAGAACATTCAAACCCAAACAGCAACCCTTTCAAACTACTTGGCACAAATTAGCGGTGGGGGGGTCAGTCTTGATCTCACATTTGTCCAGGCAATTGTATTGATCAGTGAGTGAAGCTGACCAGAAGACTGTATAGGCCTCTGTGTAAATGGTATAATGATCATGGTGGAGACATCCTTTCACCAAAGGAAGGTCTTGAAGCCGGGGTCCTTAACCTGTGGGGTATGCCTCCCCTGGGGAGGTTTGGACGGACTCCAGGGGAAGTGTGAGTAGCCTCTTAACTATAAATTGTTTATGCAAACTCATCCTCCAAAGCCTTGACTTTGGGCCGTTAAAACAGGGAGGCATGGGTCATAAGATTTTTCACAAGGGAGGTGTGACACCAAAAAGGTTAAGAAGAACTTACATTTGTGACTTACATTTAACTAGATACACATGTATGGACACTTTCGCTATACCTAGCAGTAGTTTCTTATGCTTATCTCCCTGTACACATGTAGTTATTTTACAAAATTTCTGAAACGAATACCAAGCACATATTTGGGAAAATACACAGAATTCATACAAACATATTGTATGAGAACAGGTGTTACGAAACAAAGGATGTCGGTATGTGTAACTCATGATACTTACGTAGACAGATTCCGACCGGTTTTATATTTTTCAATAAATAAATGCTTACATCACTTAAGTATTGTTTATCAAATCAACCAGGTAGTACAATAAATATTGCTTTTGTTTTAGATATCAACTGGCACAGAATAAATTGTGCAAATTATTTTATACTGGTCAGTGTAAGTGCAGAGTAGAATTAACCAGACCAAAATGTGAAAGAAATATAAACAGTATGGACAGATTGCTAGCTATGAGGACCAAGCCTCTGAAAGAAAACATACATTATCTGAATATCGCACAGCAATACACTTCTGCAATGGCCTGTAGAGGTACACTGCATAGGGACAGTTTTAGAAACTGGCAAATTAGTTATGGTTCCATGATATTTATATCTATATATTTATATATTTTCATTCTCTCTCTCTACTCTCTCATGCTCAGTACATTTTACTCCGTTCTCTGTTCATCTAGATTTCACCCATGCCTGCCAAGTGTCCCAGTTTAGCAGGTGCAGTTCTTTGTTGGAACCCAAATCGCTCTATGCCTCTTTCCTAAGAGTTCATAGTGTTTGCCGGGTATTGGTGTATCACAGTGCTCTAAAAACAATTATTTTCATATAAATTCCCTTCTCAATCTTATAAATGCTGATCTAGAGGTCTCAAAGTCGCAACCTCTTAGTACGGTGTACCCCTGTCTCTTTGAAAGTCTCAGAAGTTGGTGTGCTCTTCTTTCTCCTCTATCCCTGACTTTCTTAATTCCTGAAATTTGTCCTAGACATCTCTTCCAGCATACAGCGCCCATGTTTAACCTCATACATGTGTAACCTCTAATCTCCTCACCCCTCATGACCGCAGGTTGCCTATAAATTGTGCTCCAGAATAATTTAATAAAGCACAATTGGCTGCGGCTATCTGATAAAATCATGAACAGCATTCTTGAAAAATTTGAGATAAAATTATTCAAAATTTGTTTTCTGTGAAACGTGTCTTGGAGTCTGTGTTGATTGTTTAAACTGCTTCAAAATGTCTTACCGTGTACCAATTTAAGGTCTGTCGTTTAAATATATTGGGGTTGTTTGATTTCTTCTATTTCCTATTTAAATCTATTAGAATGTTTCAGTTACACACAATCTCTTTCTTTGTCAACAGAACCTCCTGGAAATTCAGACGTATGTTAATATATTACAACAAATTATTCAAACAACTCCTCCTGTGACATCCATTACTGGTGGGATGCATGAGGTAAGAGATTCTGGCATATTTTCAATCTTTAAATGATTGTTTTCAGTTTTTCTTGCAAGCACATATTACCATCAAATAACCATACCTCCTTATAGTCCATGTTTTAATGGGACAGTCCTGATTTTCAAGCATTAGAAGGACGTGCCAGATAGCTGCCCTGCTAAAGTAGGACAGCATGGATCAAGAGCTGGTTGGGGAGATCTTCTCACCACTCTACCTACTACTGTCTACGGCCCTACTCACTCCCTCCTCTAGCCACAACTCCCAACAGAGGGACACCTGAAATTCTGGACGGTGTATACATTTTATTAAATTGTAATACACTGTACAATGGAGTCTTTTGTCAAAACATTTTTATTATTATTATTATTGTAAAGTCATATTAGTTTTTAAGGACCTTAGCAATCTATTCTTCAGGTGGCATGGAAAACAGTGAAAATACAAAATCGTGTATAAAGTAACATAAAAGTACAACTAAAGAAATGTCTAATATAATACATAACATAATTGTTATGATCTTCTATACATTATAATACAATAACTAATAATTTTATATTAGTTGTAAACAACTGTCAATAACGCATGTAAATTATTTGCCTTTAAAAAAAAATAAAACCAGTTAATATAGCTGACAAAATAT
This sequence comes from Spea bombifrons, assembly GCF_027358695.1. Classification (NCBI taxonomy): domain Eukaryota; kingdom Metazoa; phylum Chordata; class Amphibia; order Anura; family Pelobatidae; genus Spea; species Spea bombifrons. The sequence continues at coordinate 19,312,292 of NC_071089.1, read as the reverse complement.
TATTACTATACAATAATTTTCCCTTTCTTCCATGTGATAAAGTAACTGTACAGATCATATTTGATTTTGTCTTCCAATGTTATTTCTGTTTTACCTTACAATTCTCAATAAACATTTCAATAACAGATGCAGAAAGTATAACACATTACTTGCATCTCATCATACCCTGTGTAGTTGAAATAAAAAAACTGATTAAATCGTTGGATTAATTAACACATTGTAAGCTATGGAGGGAAGGGTACGTAGACTGCTCTCAAGAGGTGGTTAATGTTTTATTCAGAACAGCCATCTCCAAGATTTCCCAGGTTTCTAAAGATAGAGATCAATCTTCATGAACATCACATAAGAGATACATTCCTAGCTAGGCCTTAAGAAATTCTTCCAAATGTCACGTATGGTTTAAGACCACTGATTTTTAGAGAAAGGTGTGAATTAGGTGAACTAATGAGCTGTAAAATAAAGAAACCACATATTTGATCATATACTCAATATAATATAATTTAGACTTCATAGATATCGATCTGACAGTGGGTGTCTGTTGTCATGGAGTCTTGATAATTTACAGATATGCAGATATGGGTCTGACAGTAGGTGCTGCTACTTGTCAGGGAGTCACAACAATTTCCAGATATGGGTCTGGAAATGCGTGCCCCCAGCGCCATAAGTCCTTGATTCTCATAGATGTGGGGATAGGAGTAGAAGCCCTAAGTGTTGGTGGCCACTGGTAAAAATGTCCACTATATAAACGTGGTCCCAGACAACAGCTCTGAAACTGAATAGAGTTATTTAGTGATATTTACATAGGACAAGCAAGTATCTGATCATAAAGGTGTTTTCCAAGTACATTAAGGAGTTGTCTAATCCGCTGTGATAAAGCACACCTGGGACTTCATGGGTAAGAGTAGCTTCAAGAACTTTCTTAGTACTTTCACTTTCAAGAGCAAATGATTATAATTGTCTTTGTATTATTATCATTGTTATTATTATCACCATTATTATCATCTATTCTAGTAGCTAGCTAATTGTGGTAGACACACCAGCTCACAAGGGGTTACAGTAAGCATGGTTCCATGGGCTCCTCCATAGGTCTGCTGTTTTAGACACAACCTTTAAGCACATTAGCGGTTAGCATTCCATAAGCCAAGTGATCCACCTATAGCAGGCATATGCCAATGTAAACAAAGGTAAGAGATCAAAAAGTGGCTTACCTTGCGATGTTGTGTGCATGTCTATGTTCACATCAGCGTAATTCATTTTTCTTGCTGTGATCTGTACTATGGATGGCTTTTGTCACTTTTGACCTCCTATAGCTACACAAAGCGGGCTTAACCTTGAAAGGATTCTAAGCTTATTATGAGCAATATAACTTGTGGTGTTCCACGTGTGCAAACATTTTTATACGTGTTTGCTTTTTGCAGGAAAAGCTGATGTCTGAAAGAAGAATCCCCATATTACAATGCCAGCTAGAGGAATATAAGAGTATCTTATGTCAACTACAAGCTCAAAAGGTTAAGCTACAGTCTGAGGTAAGATGTCTAATAATGTGATTTGCAAACAGTAATGGATAATAAAAAAACACCTTTGACATTTTAACAAAATGGTTCGGTCACCTAATCCTGAATCAGTATAACCAGTTTGGTGAGGAACTGGTTAACTTGTGCTCTATAAAGCTCTGGTCTCGGAAGGTTTTCAGTTTATTAATTCTTGTGGGCCTTTCCTAAGCAAGAAGCTCTCTCCGCTCTAACCTGCTTACCATTCTAAGGTCTTTCTATGTGCTTGGATGATAAAATCCACAGGCATCCAACTCCTTCCAGGTGCCCATCTGTTCTCTGTGTTCTAAGTATTGGCACTTTTATTGGAATCTTAGTCTTCCCCAATACCATTTCAGGAATATTCTGTTGGTGGAGTGAAATTTCTTGGCTGAAGCTACCCCACTGAGGTCTGCAGTTCAAATATAAATGTAAAGGAAAAGTTACTTAAGGTTACTTAAGATGTTTTGAGCCAGTTAGTGGTAATCATGATTGGGAATATCATCTGATCTCCCCTGCCAATAGCCCCACCCTGTCTACCTTTAGCCATGGCCGTCATGGATGGTGAGGGTATGACATCTGGGGGTATAAAAAAATAAGGTACCAAGTATTGACTTTGAATTAATTTGATAGAACTATGTAGATCATTTGTGTACCAGGCACGCTGAGAAATTTCAACATGCAGCCAGCAGCATATTTAGGACCAGACCCAGAGATCCTTGAGGGGGAGGCATGGTCCCAAGTTGGTGGCTATTCACATGGAAGTGTTATTATTGTGTTTGTTGCAAACAACTGAGAACTTTTTTTTTACTGCAAAAAGTGACAATAAAATAGTTTTTTTTTTTTTCTTTAAGTAGGTATTACCTGCATTTTGCTGTTTGCCAGTTGTTACTGTGATTAAAATATAAGTAAATGAAAAACCTAAGTGAATGAGATTTGGAATGTTTCTGTTTTCTGTGTTCTTGCGCCATCTTGTGTAATATTCTGTGTAATGCACATTGCACAATTAATTTAGGCCATTTTACAAGAAAAGGAGGCCAGACAAAATTAAAATGTAGTTTGCGTCTGCATGGATATATTAACCCAGTAGTGTATTTGCCTTGTGTGTTGCCCTAGGTCTGACCCAGGACAGCGCCCCCTGTCACATCCCGGTGCGCTGTGCACAACGTTTTTTAATACAGTCACAGGACAGCTACCCTTCATTGGTTGATGCCAGAGGAGGCCCCTGCCGGCAACTAATAGAGTCGATCACACGTACCTTTAACTCCTGAAACCCCCCAAGCCAAGTTTCGGCCTCAGAAGTTAAAGGTCTGTATGTGCCACTCTATTGGTCGCCGGCAAGGAGCTCCTCTGGCATCTGGATTTTAGTTCTCCTGGCAAAGCGCAGGGCAAGGTACAGCCTGGCCTGGGGAGACTTATGGCTTCACGGTCAGGAGTTAAAGGTCTGTAAGAGCAACTCTATTGGTTGCCACCAGGGGGCTCGTCTGGCATCAACCAATTAAGAGTGGCTGCCCTTCATTGGTTGATGGCAGAGGAGCTCTTATGGAATTTTAAAATCCTGGCGGCAAAGCTACTGCATATTGTTATGCGTTAACCCCATATTAACCCCTGCAAAACAATGAACCAGAAGAACGTACATGAATATTCGCCCGAAAAGAACATGAGAACAAGCGAATATTTGTGGAATCTGAAGGGTTTTTTCCCCACAAAGACGAACGCAAAGACTTGGCCGGCCCCAAATCTAGTATATAGTACTGTATTCTTACATATTTTTCTTTCCACAGACTTCCATGCTGGAACAGGCAATTAAGAACACACAGGAGAGTTATGATGATGAGATCCAACTGTACAATGAACAGATTGAAGTTCTGAGGAAGGGTATAGAAGAAGCGGAGAGAAATTTAGAAAAGTTCACAAATGATTGCCGTCAACTTGTAATATATCAACAGTCCTTGGAAAATGAATTGGAAAGATATAAGCGTATCATTGAAAATGAGGATAACAGGTAACACTGAGACAGATTTGGGGATGAGAGTGCTCTACGCTGGCATTTAGCGCTGTGTCCATACCACCACCACTGCCTTGTGGAAAGGCAATTAAACTTAGCATCCCAGACAAACAAAAAAGTAGGGGGGTGTCATTGTTATATCCATAAGGAGGAAGTCACTTTTTATTACTAATGTCAGATGAGAAATATGTTTTTAAAAATAACATGCTGTTTCCTTTTTTAAATAGTTCTAGTTTTTACATTTTATAATGTCAGGCTGCTGCATATTAGTCATTTGTATGTGTATTACTGTAGCTCTGTTATTTTAGACAAGATAAACACATTGACTTTTTGTCCAACTGCCTATGATAAACAAAAAAATAGCTCAGTCTTAAGAGAATCCTCTAGATCGTAAGCTCTTTTGAGCAGGGCCCTCCTCACCAGTTGTTCCAGTAAGTTAAGTTGTTATGTTCTATTTTACTTGTTATAACCTGTTTGACCATTGTACAGCACTGTGTAAATAATAAGGCTTAATGGAAGTCAAAGAACAAATGTGCTTCATTAGCATTGTCAGTGTGACGTTTGAGCTGGGAAAGCCACCCAAAATATCCCATGATTTACAGCAATGGCAGCTTCCAGGTCTGCAGATTAAGGACGTTTATTGAAATAAAATGACAGAAGAACATGTTTTTTTCTGTCAGTATGTTTCCATGGAACTTCCCCTTTTAAAGACCTTGTTTGCTAAATTAGTTACGTCCAGTGGTGTGTGTGGGTATGTATGTATGTATGTATATATATATATATATATATGATCATGTATATACATACAGTGAAGGAAAAAAATATTAGATCCCCTGCTGATTTTGTCCACTGACAAAGACATGATCAGTCTATAATTTTAATGGTAGGTTTATTTGAACAGTGAGAGACAGAATAACAACTATATATATATATATATATATATATATATATATATATATATATATTGCTATGAAATGTGCTGGTGTTCTATCAATAAAATGTTATATAGTCTCCAGGTCTGACCCAGTGTCCCCCCCTGGTGCTGCTCTCCTTGCCTTGGTGGAGGTCTACTTGCCTTGGATCAGCTTCTTCTTCTTTTAGGCCATCATTTTAACTCCCCACCTGCTAAATGCTGTCTGGGGCTAGACCCATGTCTTCATAAAGTCCCTTCTGAGAAGAGAGAGAGCTCTGGGTTGCTGAACCAGGACTCTTAGTTTTCTGTGTGTGTGTATTTAATACCCAAACCCACAGGCCCATAAACTCTTTTTCATCTGACCTGACAAATAATATGTCCAGCCCGGTTTGTGTTGGTATGAACCTGGATGTGAGCCTAAAATGGCTGTATGCATGTATGCAAGAGTTAAGAAAAGAGATATTCACTGAATTATTTTTTCAAACTATTATGGGTTGATACAATTTTTGTGCCTTTCAATGTTTTGTAGAAAGTTCTAATGTTAAAAGTGTAATTTTGTGTCCTCCCCTTTTCTCTCCTAGACTGAACTCTGCAATAGTTGGAACTCCAATTACACTCTTCATGCAAAGCTACAAAAGCTCTCAGATATCTCCCACAATAAGAAAAGGTACCGACTGTATATTATAGTACCATTGCTGGACTTGATGTTTCATTGATGCACTGACTGTGAACAGTGAGCCGTCAAGTGCTCACTCATATCACAGACTGCAGCTTTATACTTTCTTGGTCTATAATGCGTGGCCATCTGTTCTTTATTCTTCACTGCTGACACCAAGGAGAGTGATAAACTGACCATCTTCCAATTCCGATTTTTCTTTACTAGCAACATCTAGAACTAGTCGGTTTTTAGGAAATGTTTGACTTGACTGGGTGCTCATTATATGAACTGTTTCAATGGTTTCCCATATGAATCAATTGATAAGGTATGGATCTGTCAGGGAAAGTTTTACACTAAAAGAAAGGTCTCCTACATTAAAATCCACAGGCATCCAAGATGGCACAAATGCATTTATAGATGGCATTTTCTAGGTTAACCTTCTAAACATGTTTTAAATCCACACAAATGTGTTCATACTGTACTGTACTGTAATGTAGTCATCTGCATACACAATCTTGCTAACAACCCGTCTAATGACATTATTATTCCTAAATAGTAAATGATTAACCATAAAAAAACTAGGCATCACATGCATAGAATTAGCAGGAGGTGACTCCAGTGACACTAAGATTTTAAGTTAAGTTAAAACTCAAGGGTGGGCATATGATTTGAATGAATACAGGATACATACACATTCACCTATGTCACCCATAAGTGGTTTGCTGCTAGGTCATTATATTTATATGTAAATATATAATAAATAGGTTTTTTCCACTAGTTCCTTATATTAGAGAACACTTTTTGCTGATATTTCTATGTTACATGCAGTGATATAGTTTCAATGTTAAATATCCAATGTGTATATTACAGATATTACCCTGGCTATACAAGATATTGCTACTGCAAAACCAAGGCAAAAGGGTGCTGTCCGGAAAACCTCAAGAAGGAAAGAGATATCTATGGATAAGGGTGATATTGGTATTGAAGACAAAGTAATTGACCAAACACATAGTTCAGATAAGGGTCAACAAGAATTCATGTTTGATTCTCCTTCACAAGAGGAAACTGGAAAAGATTTTGATATATGTGACCGTGATTTATACCCTGAGGATGTCCCAGATGGAGCACAAATAAGTAAAGCATTTGATAAGTTATGTAATATTGTAAGAGACAGAATAAGAGGTTACAAAAAACCAGAACCATCTCCAGATTTTTTCACCAAAGGTCGCTACGTTCTTGTAACTGGAGAATCAAGTTATGTGGACCCCTGCTTCATTTCATCCATACCACAAGCAGGTGGGAGAATCAATGTCAGCATTAGCCATGACATAATTCCAGGGGATGACATCGTACTACCGATTCCTGAATTGCCTGAACCTTCAGAGCCATCAGAAAGTGGGGAAGATGAATGTGTCTCAGAAGAACGGAAAGAAGATGAGCCAGAAGATAAAGATGAAACAAAGCGGGGTGAAGAGGAAAAAGTGGATGAAAAGGGCAAACAATCAGAAGACAAAGCGGGTGAAAATGGCAAACAATCAGAAGGCAAAGAGGAAGAAGCTAAGAAGACACCCAGTGATATAAAACCAGGAGACGCAAATAAACACGGCCAAGGAAGTTCAAGTTCGGATTCTGTGAAGCCACAAAGATCTAGCAGAAGCAGAAACAATGACAAAGAAGACGGTTTAACATCTTTCAGAGGAAGAGATTTCCCAAGTTCAATGAGTTATGAGAAAGTTGAAGTGGTAGAATCGATTGAGAAGTTTTCAGATGACAGAATAAGGAGTTACGAAGAAACGGCAATGATTGTGGAAACCACGATTGAGAAAACAAGAAAAAAGTAGGATGTGAGCAAAGTAAAACATTTTCCGTTTCTGAGAGCATAGTGTATTGATTTTCATCAGTAAGATGTGATTTAAGTCAAATCATTTAACCTTTCAAGTTGGTGGGGGTTTGAAATGGTTTTTAGTCTACCCTCCTCTGTATCTCAGTGGGATTTAGTTTAATAGGTAATGGACTAGTGAAAATTCTAAGCATTGGTCACCAGTATGCTGTAATACGATTAAAATGAGTATACCACGGGATGACCCTGCTGAGTTATATTATTCGGTGAAGACAGGCCAAGCTTCACATTTGCTAATATTTACTAAGCAATTATGTAAATTATACTTTCGCTGCTCACTGAATTTATGTAGATGGAAGTGTTCTACATCTGGCTAATTTTCATTAAAATAAAGATTCACTTTCTGGAGCATTAATTACAAATGTATGCATTTTTTTCCCTTCATTTCACAGCTAAATTATGTAACAAAATCATTGCCTCTGGTGTGCAGAAATTTCTTTTGCGGGTCATTGAATTCATAAATCTACAATGGTATGAAATTGCAGAAAATAAATATGCGCCTTGATTTACTCCATTGGATGAATTATTTACTAACACAAAACCAAAAGTGTTATTATATTTCAAATATGCTAAAGAGGGAAGAGTTCAAATGTATTATCAAAACATCAAAAGTCTTTTTAATATTTCTACGTTCGAACCTTTGTTATGATCAGACATAAAAACCCAAGATTAGTGTTTTTATTAAGATCTCTATTTCTCAGCTTTAGGCTTCCCCCCGTTTATCAGACATTTAGTCATTAGATATAGAATGTACATGGTGTTGTTATTTTCTGTCAATTGTCTCAATGCCAGCAAGCAACTTGTATGCTGTCTGGCAATATAAACACAATTGCCTATGCAATGTAATTTCAGCCTTGAAAAAAACAATTTTATTATCTGTTCAAGCTGGAACACCATAGGGCATATTGCTTAAGATAAGAACGCATCATGTGGACTTCCATAACAACGTCCCTCTTTACTTTATATTCTTAATACATCTGTTTGAATAAAGAGATTAAGAGTGTTCAAGAAGACTTTAAATAATAAATGATTGTACTGAATTTGCTCTTAAGATATACATGCTAGATAGATAAATAGATGATAGATATATAGCTCGATAGTATCATACTGTGCACTTCTACTACATGAAAATGTCAAGCCCAGGAAAAAGAAGCAAAACATTCAAATTAGATGATTTTTCATTTTACTGAACTCCAGCAAATTCCTTATAGATATTGTCCAATGTTGTGATTTGGCATTAGGATAGATTTGGGCATTGTATTAAAACCAGACTGGCACACACTTGCAACAACCTTCTTCATATGAATCATTTCAAAATGTTATTTCATAAAGGTCAACAATGTCATTTATATGTAGCAAATTAATTAGAAGTCATGTTTATTCAAATTCCAGAAAGCCATAATATCTAATAAATATAAACAAACATTTTTAAAAATTGCTGCTATATAAGACATTTAATGTTTTGACATAGAACTGCATGATTACAAGAATGCAATGCAAATTCATTTACATGGTCATTTGAAATTTTCACAAGAGGTGGCATGAAGACCGAAGGCTGATCATATGGAGCACAATGACTTTATAAATGACCAATCTTTGCTTCATTAATACATACAGAAGGACGTGTCTATGTGTACTGTACATTATCCTATTTGCGTGTGTTTCTATGTATATCTTCATATACATATATTCATATACATATTTTCCTTTGGTTTATTAATAAATCTCCAAGTGAAATATTTTTCCACAATTAAAAATCTGGATTTGAGTACACCATAATACATAAGACATGATGATTATCCATGTAACAAAACATCTAGGTTATACCCTGCATCAGAATGCTTAGATCATTAAAATTCCCGTGACAAATGTATGGAAATGGAAAAAAAAAGATATTTTTAGAATTAGGAAAAATAAGAAAAAAAATATATTGTGCTTCAGTATGCCCATTTTATTTCTACTAGGTTAATTTAAAAAGGGAAAAAATGTCAACCATTGTTGTGTTTTTATTGCAAACATTTTAGTTGGTTGATTAAAGGGAACATATCAGGAAAAGTTGCAGTATACAGGTCTGTATGTTACGGATTTTGCAAGTCTTATTTCTCCTGTCATTATTTACATAGATTGTTCAATATTTAAGTACTGTTGAGGCCTTATGCCCAAGGGGCTTCTGAAATATAAATCTGGAAAATACACTAGTAAAAGTTCAGCAACATCCAAAACTAACATTAGGTAATCACACACATTATTTGATAACGTCAATAATACCTTATTTCTTGTGTGCATAGATCTGGCCTTTATAATTGCTACAACATCTGACTAGGTAACACAACATGGTATTTTTCCAGGATATATTCCCTAATAATTTTGAGGTCTGCTTAAAGCAAGGCAAAAGAGGCAACTGCCCCAGTGCCTGGCTTACCCCTACTTGGGTCTGTAAGAAGTAATAAATAGCTGATAGTCTACACTCTAGATTCCCCCTTGGCATTCTATGTTTGGTCTGATGCTACAACGTTCCAGGATAAGACATGATATCCAGAAGTTCTGCATCAGAAGGTGCAGAGACCCCCAATGAGGAATTAGTAGTCTAGAAGTCTGTGCCAGTGGATGCGAAGTGCATCACCTCCGTCACACTACACCTCCAGAAACAACCTCAGAGCCAGCTATGATCAAAGACGACCCTGCTTATTTTTATATAGATTTAAAATAATATCAATATGAAAAATATTCTTTATAACTTTTAATTCCCTAGGGCTGTGCGCAATGGACCCCAGCCTGTTTACATAGGTACATAGTTGGGCACATATATGCTGTACATCTTTATTTTCAATAAAATGTATTAGGGGTTTATTCTGTAAAAAATATATAGATTTTTTTTATTCCTAACAAAGGAATAGATGGCTATAAAGTTTTAAAATTTAACATACAGAGAGACAATTATATCTAATACAGACTTTTAGGTGTTAGAAAGTTATGCAAAAAAACTGGAGAGAAAAACATTAGACAAACATGCAGGAGAGTGCTAGTTTTTACTTAATAGACTTTTGAGACTTCTTTCAACAGCTTCATCAAGCTCTTCTTCTAGCTCTTTTTTCTTAGACATAGCTAATTTTGACTGGTAATCTCTAACAATTTGGTCTATATATGGGGCACTTTGAGTCCCATGCAGCATCAGTGTCCATTCTTTTAAAACACCTCTCTCAGGAACACTCCCAGCAAACCCGATTTCAAGAACCCAAGTACCCCTTGGGTCCTCTCCCCATGTATGTGTTGTCATAAATGGCCATTTATCAAAGCCCACCTTAGAGTCGTCATCCCTTGGACGACGACTCAATAAGATAGACTTGGTTCCCATAGGTGAAGTCATGTTGAGGTTCAAGTCTCCTCTCCTTGTAGCATTCACAGTGATAACTGCTTGAACATGTTCAAGATAACGGACAAAGTTTTCCTTCCCTTCACAGGCATCAGTAGTAAGTGTTAGAATCAGCTTTCCATTGGAAGGAATTTTCCTACGGATAAAAAAATAAAGAAATGCCATTACACCTGAGGGTTTTCCATACTCAGTAGTGTAGAGAATATCAGCTTTGTCGTGGCGTAATTTGCACTAAATAAAAAAAAAAAAACTTTTTAAAATCAGTCAAAAAGCACAAGTCTTCCTCTTTCCCAAGGATTAGGAACATAAACCTGAATGTCAGGTATAAGATGTGCTCAAAAATCAGCCCTGTCAACAATGGTGCTAAAATTGCCAGTTCTGCATTTCTGAGCTCAACTAGCATGCTTTACCGTTCAATTTAAAACAGATGAACAGTATGTTCTAAGAGTGTGGGTATGAATTTCACAATGGAAGCACCAACCCAATCTATTTGAAACCAGATGTACATCCTAGAAGCAAACAAGGTCATAGTTAAACTGAGATGAGCAAGATTGAGCACTAATGCACAATATTCATTGGTGAACTAGTTAATTTATAGCAGAAAAAATAAAATAATAAGATTATATATATATAGAGAGAGATATATATATATAATACAAATACCTGAATGAATAAATATCCACAAAACACTCAGCTGCAAATACCTTCTGTGAGTCGATTTTCTAGGTTTTACAGTAATTTTTTCTTTTCAAAGTATGCTATCCCTCTCCTATGGCTTAGAGATGTATAATGAAGCCAATCATTTGAAATTCTAATGGAGTTTCCTTACTCCAATTGTTATAAATTGCAAATTCTTCCCAGCTTGTTTTCACTAATTGGCAGGGTTGCTAAGGTGCACTACACAGTACATTTGTGAGTCTAAATATAGAATGTGTATGAGAAGGAAGAAAAAGCAATTATCCAGGGCTGAATCAAATGGTAATGGTGACTACAAAGTCCTTGATGTTGTTAGTTTTATTTTTCAGCATGCAAATAATACAGGCAGCGTTAAAAAATAATGTTCAGGTTCAGAATAACTTGGGTTGACAGAAGTTAAATTGCTATTTCTAGAACTCTATAGACTGTGCATGATTGGCATCTAAACAAGGATGATTATTATTATGAATGCAATATGATAATATATTTTCTTGGATGGGAATCAGTTTTATATACTAAATACAAACGACAAATTGGAGCTGGTGAAATAGAACACCTGCGGTCATGATGTGCGGTCAATATACAAATAGCCAATAGGAGATCTCTGTGCTAATTGGCCCCTATAAAACATACCTGATGGTAGTATATGTATGCATAAACAGCGAAGGTTTTATTTACTTCTTTTGTTCTTAAAGTGATGTATTAGATTTTCAGTAACTAGGCTGCATCTTCTATGTATCCTACTCACCTTGGCTCCTGTATTGATCCTCCTATGCAATGAAACCTCTCAGGAACAGTTTTCCATTCTTTCGCCATTTTAACCATAGAGCCAGCATCCAGAACACCATAACCAAACAAGTGATTGAATTCTAAGCCAACTCCATTCCTTCGCCACTTGTGAACTTCATCATGGAGTTGGTTCCTTTTGGATGTAAGTACTGTAAGGTGCTGCAAATCCCTCCAAGTTAGACCTGGGCTATTTCAACACAAAATCCAAATTACAATATTGGTCACGAAGTTGTCATGAAGAAGTACCATCTAGTTTAACTATTTTTTCCTGAAGTATAGACTTTATAATAATAACTTGTGGGTTTTGTCTATAGATTCAGGATGGCTTCATGCCTATCCCATGCATGTTTAAATAGTTTCACTGTATTATCCTCTACAACTTCTCATGGGAAGCTATCCAATGTATCTACCATCTTCTTGGTGAAGTAAACTTCCATATATTACATCTAAAAGTCTGACTCTCTAGTTTTAGAATATAAACTATTGTCCCACCAAGTCTTCTCCTTTGAAATAAGTCCTCATAAATAATTACTCCCAGTACGTGTCGCTAATGCTGTATGCTGCTTTGGGATTTTTATTACCCAAGCGTATTATTTTTATCAACGTATTACAATTAAAATGTAGCTGCCGCATTCTCATGTAAGTGTAATTTATATCTTTGGTTCTTTGGTTTTAACTCATACTCTTTTTATTAATAATACTATGCATCTCCAACCAAAGATGTTTAATGTTTTGTTCTCCTAATACTCAAAAAGTAAAAATGTGTTATGTTACATTGTTCCTATTTTACAATAATGTTCATAAGGAAAGATTATTATGCAATTATGCAATAAACAAGTAACCATGGATCATACAGTCTTTTGTATAAAACATTTAAAATGTTGAACAGCATAAACAGTGCCAGTATACATAGTTATAGGAACATACTTGGCCTCCAGGGCTAAAGCGAACACGCCAGCTGCTTCCGGTGCGGCTGCAGATGTTCCAGAGTGACGCAAAGTACAGTTCCCATATAAATCTGTTGTTGCCTGAAAGCACAAATTAAACATTTATGGGTCAAACACTCCAGTCACAGCAGTATTTTACATAAATGGATCTGAATGTGTTACTGAAATATTTATTTAGCAAACGCTCTGCACAAAGGTTTGAAGATTTGACAGTGTTATATAAGATCATACATCATCAATAAACAATGAGTATTTGTTGTCAAGAAGGATTCATACAGCCGACGCCACATTTCAGAGGCAGACAAAATCATAAAGTTAATTTAAAAAATATATACAAGATGCTATATTGTTTAATTGGCTTATTTTCAAGCCATTTAAAAAAAAATTGATTATATGCTTTCTCAACACCCTCAGAAATGTGCTGGAAATGCTGTTCAAACTAAAGAAGTCTTTTAAATATTTTGGGAATTATTCTGGGTTTTTTTTTAAATCCAGAAATCATAAATTGACTGTTTGTGTATTACTTTGCTCCAAGTTCTTTAAAGAGACCCCACATTTGTAGGCTCATGGAAATCAATGGGTGTAGAAGCAGTCAATCATAGCATTCAGCCAGAGCACGTCATTCGCTACCACCAAATCCAATGAGTAGCCAATCACATCTATGTTGGCTGCTGCTACTCTTTCTTTTGGCTGAAACGGGAGTGCTGCAACGCATGTGCAGAAAATGTACTTAGGTACGCATCCCGCTTTCAGCTGAGGCAGCCAAGGGGAGGAGAAAAAGGAGACGTATTTAAATTCATGCAAAATTTTCATTTAACTCCATTTACTTAATGTTTGCAAGCATTGAGTGTTCAGGGTATAATGTACGTTAGGTCTACATGCATTAACTTGGAGCCAATGAGAAATAACATTTCTTGACCCTGTTTTGCATGAGAAATATAGTAGGTTATGTATAAGAAATTGTTCTGTTGCAAAGTTTTAAAAGTTGCCTTACAACCACCAACAACTAATGAAAGTTAGCTACTAGCTGGACCATTTTCATGGTTTCCGTGGCGAAAAGGCCACTTTTGCAAACATTGATCCAGAATCACTTATGAATTACTCTTATAGCCCACTAAATTTGTAAGACTAATAAGTAGACTTGTGCATTCGTCTTCGGGCGAACATGAAAACGAACACGAAGAGTGCGTTTTCGTGTTCGTTCCGAAGACATGAAGAAGAGAAGACAGTGCAGGTAAAACGTAGGCGAAGACGAAGACTCACACACGAAGAATCTTCGCCTTCGTCTACTAATCTACCCGGTCCCTCCCCCATCTAACTTACCTTATCTTCACAGCATCGCGGGAGTTGACTGAAGTGGAAATCAGAAGGTTCGTCGTCAGGGGTTACAGGGCAGTGTGAGTGAGCCTATTGGTCACCTGCAGGGTCTTCCTCTGGCATCAAACAATTGGTTGATGCCAGAGGAAGACCCTGCAGGTGACCAATAGGCTCACTTGCATAGCCTTTTTAATTCCTGATTTCCGCTCTCGTTAACCCCTGCAATGCTGCGTTGGATAACGGGAGCAGAAATCTGTAGGGTAAAGGGCTGTGCAAGCGACCAATAGGCTCACTCGCACGGCCCCTTACCACTAGTTGCTAGGCAGAAAAAAAAAAAGCAACCTGGGACCCTGCTGCACCAGTTAACTTAAAAGTCCGTGCCAGTGACCAACAAAGTCACTGGTACGGACATTTAACTGACACAGCAGGGACACCAGTGGTCTCCCCACTGTGTCAGTTAAATGTCAGTGCCAGCGACCAACAAAGTCGCCGGTACGGACATTTAACTTAGTATAAATAGCTTACTATAACTTCGGACAGAATGCTGCCCTCTGTTGGTTTTTCATTAAGTAGCATATGTTTGAAATCCAAAGTTATTATGCTACTCAACGTAAAACCAACAGAGGGCAGCATTCTGTCCGAAGATATATTAGCCATATGTGGCAGTGTGTTCATTTTCATTTATTAATTATTTAAATAAAATATATTTCCATGATCCGCTGGTCTCCCCGCTGCAACAGTTAAATGTCCGCACTCGCGGACATTAATTTTGTCGAACTTCCAAACTCTTTTTTTCTATTTATTTTGGGGTTTTTTTGTATTAAACTGTTAGACGAAAGGATCATGGGAATAAATGCAAATGAGCACACGGCCCCATATGGCTTATATATCTTTGGACAGAATGCTGCCCTCTGTTGGTTTTACGTCGAGTAGCAGAATAACTTTGGATTTCAAACATATGCTACTTAATGTAAAACCAACAGAGGGCAGCATTCTGTCCAAAGATATATAAGCCATATGGGGCCGTGTGCTCATTTGCATTTATTCCCATGATCCTTTCGTCTAACAGTTTAATACAAAAAAACCCAAAATAAATAGAAAAAAAGAGTTTGTAAGTTCGACAAAATTAATGTCCGCGAGTGCGGACATTTAACTGTTGCAGTGGGGAGACCAGCGGATCATGGAAATATATTTTATTTAAATAATTAATAAATGAAAATTAACACACTGCCACATATGGCTGATATATCATCGGACAGAATGCTGCCCTCTGTTGGTTTTACATTGAGTAGCAGAATATTCTGCCCGAGAATATATTAGCTATATATGGTACTGTGATCATTGGTCGACAGCAGGAGGCCCCCTGCTGGCGACCAATGGAGTTGCTGATAGACACATTTAAAGTACTGGCGCCAGAGCCGCGTTAACCCCGTATTAACCCCTTAACCGGAAAAAACGAAGAAAAAACGAATATTCGCCCGAAGAGAAGACAGGAACGGGCGAATATTCGCGGAATACGAAGATTTTTTTTTCCCCGAAGACGAGCACGAAGACGAACACGAAGAGCCCCCTGGTGCCCAAGTCTACTAATAAGTATAAAAAATATAATTCGCTCAGCACAGAAGTAGATTTATTTTCCTTTGTGTCTCTAGATGCTAGGCCGGGAGCAGTTATCAGAGGTTTAAGATGAAAAAAAATAATAAGAAAAGTTTTAGTAATGTATATATTATCAGGACAAATTATCTTTTAGAAAAAAAAGACAGAATGCATGTTACACATTTAATTCACTATATGGATGAAGGTGTTATAAAGTGTATAATTTTTAATGCATACAAATACTTTCAAATTAATTCCTCCTGTACTATCAACTATGCTACTTGTTATGTCCTGTCTACCCATTGGACAGCGCTACAGAATTTTTATGGCGCTATATAAAACAATAAATAATAATAATAATACAACTTCTCAACACAAGTGAATATTGGCACGTTTTATGGACTGGCATATATATACAGGACTAGCTTGTTGTTGAATGAATGCAATTTCAAATAAGCTGTGGTCAGTTCAGTGTTAATGTATTTCCCATCACCCGACAATGGAGCTGTCATTGTGCAATTTATCATTTAAAATGTGTTTCAACAAAGGAGCATCTGCTTTTTTCAAAAGACACAATGGTTCTCTGTAATGCCTTCCAGAAGGCTGCAGTCTAATGATGTTTGTACTTACCACGCCAGCTTCGGGATTACTTTTTCTTCCATTGCTGAATGTGGAAGCCAGTGTGGAGGAGCAGCTTTCATCGTAAAGTGCAGTCCGACCATCATTAATGGCCGAGTTAATCGAGATCGTCCACATGCTTGAAGCATAACCATCGCAGTTGCAGTCATCGTAACTTCCCCCATCGCCAGACGCCCAGACATAAATACTTCCCTTTCCTCCTCGGCCCTGTCATATAAAAAATAATAATTTTTATATTATTACCTAATAAACATGTGATTTGGATAGCTGTCTTTTACAATTCAAGTTGTATTAAATGTATTTTTTTGAGCATGTCAAAAACTGAAAATGTCAAATTATTTAAAATCACATATCCCAGCATGATTTTATAAACAATAGGTTGTATGAGTAGATCTTTATATTCATATAACAAGGGGGAAAAAATCCATTAAAAAAGTACAAATTATATACTGTATTATTATATTATTATTCTGTATTATTATATAAAACCATGAGAGGAAATGTGGTTTTATAAATTTATTTTTCATAGGAGTTTAAAAAGGCGGGAAGAAAAGCATGTTATATACAAAGTTTGCTCTTCTAGGGCCACTGAATTAACAGTAAATTCTGTAAAAGCTTTCTGCGTAGTGAGTGACACTTCAATATTACCTACCAGCTTTTGCAATAAAGGATGGGGACACTGCTTTAACTGCTGGGGGGAGGTTGGAGGGCTGCTCTCAAGTGAATCGAGCTTTGTACCATAATTACTCATCCATGCCGCATAAAACAGCCACAAATGAAAGGTTAGGAATTTTGATATTACAAAGGCATATTGGGATGGTGGGAGTCAGGTCTGAGTCATTCCCTGCAAACCCCGTATACACTGCAGCGTGCGTAAGGTCTAGGAGAAATATATTGGGGGCACCTTAACCCTGTGGTGGAAAAAGAAGTAAAAGGATTCCTAAATAAAGTGTATAATAAGAGGATAGAGTCGTACTTATTGATTGTACTTGATATTCCTTTTTACACTTGTCCAGTTGTTTAGAATAATGGTAGTGTCATGCTGTTCAATGTTATACTATAAATGTCAATCGTAAGTATTTCTTGTGTCATAGGGGGTGAAGCTCTGTTCTCCTGTGAAGATTTGCTTTAAGTCAAGTACTAGCTATAGTTATAGCCAATGGGCTGAAGTCACTGAGTAAGTCAGAGGCAAAACCTTCCCGGAAAACTCATTGTACATTATTCTCCCATATAAAAGACTGTATAATGATAAAGTATGGAGATAGACATCTGGAGAGGAAAGATGGATAGAGGGGTTTGAGAGACTGTCCTTCAAACTTTGGAGGTATACACTTCATCCTAGCTATTATTTTTATTATTACTATTATTATTAGTACCTTTTGTTTATTAAGCGTCAATAAATTAAGAAGCACTGTAAAATTTAAATGGGGGGGTTAACACATACATAACAAATATACATTAACGCATGCAGACACTACAAGATTTGTTGTGCTATGCCTCTTGTTACAAAAAGTACTAGTAAGTCTGTGATCCTGGCTACCATATTAACCAAGCTTACCCTGGTTTTTTCTATTTAGGGGCATAGTGTGCCTCTGGTTTTGACATTATATTTACATAATGCATTAACATTTTGAAAGCAAATAAACTGTTTCTTTTGCTATTATGCCAACACATTTCAAAGCACAGTATAATGGGAAAGCAAACTATAGCAATACTAAAAAACCATTAAAATATATTGTAATCCCACGACAACAGTAAAGTTAATCAAAACATCATTTGTGTTGACATGCTTATTTCTCACAGTCAGAAACTAAAAGCCTACCTTTAATCCACAGTAGTCTTTTTCTGCAATGCAACACTTTACCAACTGCACATTAATAGATCCGTGTAATTTCTAAATATACTAAATCATACTAAATTCTGATTTTGAACAAAGAATGAGCAGTTTTTTAAACTAGCAGGAACAAAGTGGGCTAAAATCAAGAATCAAGAACTCAATTCTACATCCACATTTAAATTGTGTTGGATGAAAATCCATAATCTGGTGGTTTGAGGAAAAGTAATAAGATGAAAAAAAACATGCCTTGTTTAGGTGGAAAATGTAAACAACACTTTTAATACCATACTTTCCAACATTTGAAATGGCCACTTATTTTAGGGGGTGTAGTTGGGGACATACTGTAGCCAGATGGTGAGCCTTTACCAGGACCTTTTATGTGACCTATTTATGTCAAAGTTATGTAAAGTAAAGCACTTTGCCCATTTTAATTAATAAATCCACTTCCTGCTTCTGTATAAACAGGGTCGTAACTAGAAACCACAGGGCCCTGGTGCGAAAATTGCCCCAGGGCCTCCCAACTTTACCAAGCAACATGCCCCACCTTTGCTCTAAACAAACCGGGAGTGCCACCTTTGCTCCAAACCCTTTGCCCCCAAGCAGCTTATCAGTGCCATCCTAACCCCCAAACAGCTTATCTGTGCCATCTTTGCCACACACAAGATGAAACTGTCTGCACCAAAAGTCTATAACTTTCCCATAAATTAAAGCTACTTTTCAAATATATTTATTAAAAAATCTATCTTAGATTCCATCTATAGAATGTTATTATTTTCTGTGTGTTAGTTGTGTAATAATAGGTAACTGCAGCCTTGTTACTTTAAGACAATAGTGTGTTGGAGGGATAGCAGCAGGAGTATAAAGAATTACATTTAATGAAATTAAAATCCACAATCTAAGGGAATTTAATACAGTCAGATAATTATGTCCCACAAAGTTCACTCTGATAAGTATATTAATTTAAACCCTCACATTTCAGTGTGGTGGTTGGTTATTGCCGTGCTGCTTACCTTGTTAACACCATCTGCCATGGCTTGTAAAGTCAGTTCTCTTGGTCCATCCACTGTTTTACCATCATCTGTAGGCCCCCAGCTGGCACTGTATATATCTATAACTTGTGGCATATGACTGATTGATGAGGCTTCAATAATATCTGTCATGAATGGCTGGTCCAACATGCGTATTCCTACCAAGTTATACAAGTACAAATGTGTAAGTGAATGCATTCATTGTTAGCACACAAAATGTATACTGTGTACATGAATAATATTTTACATTTACTTCACTATGTTTTCTTAAACAGCCCAATTGTACATGCTTTAAGCCCATGAAAAAGGTACAATCAATGTGCTTGATGCAATATGATACTGGTTTATGCCTGGCACGAAGCTGTTGTTAAATATACCCCGATATTAAAATGGCCGACAACCATCAAAAAATTCTAACTCAGAATTTCCTCTAAACTCCAAGACTTTAGTCCTCTGAATGCCCCCATATTGTTTATTAGCCACAATAAAGGCCTGCTCTACCTTTTAATGCAGTATAAATCCCCACTTCATACTCCCTTGGAGTCAATAAACCTATGCAAATGTGTCACAATAATAATTCATATTTTATTAACATGGGCAACATTGCACTTTTTTCAACAGTAAAATAATAATAGTTAATAGTAATAAAAAGAAGAAAGTAGGAACAGCAACAACTTTTAGGCTCTTTAACAAATATGTTCATAAAATGACTGCCAGGGACTTGCAACTTCCTCAACACAGAGATGTTAGGAATGTTCCCAAATTAAACACTAGGTGGGGCTGTAAACATTAGTGATTTTCAGTATTTATTACAGAAATCACATTAGATTTCTCTTTGTTCCAGAAATGATGGTATCATATTTAAAATAAAAAACCAGTGAAATGAACATATTATACCTGCAACTTTTGAGTTATAAGCCACTCCAACACCACAGATATTATTATTTGCCGCAGCTGATACTTCTCCTGCACAGCGTGTCCCATGGCTGTAATTTACACAAGAAATATACCGTAATCATTTTATTTTTAAATCAATTGTTTCAGAGGTGAATTCAGACTTGTGATATTTGTAGCATATTTAAAACAACAATGCATTCAAGGTTCATTTGTAGGTAGGTTTTATGACAAACACAACTTAACGCTTATAAATTGTTGAAGCCTTGTCGTACCTTAACTGTTAATCCAACTATGATTACCTTTAGCTTTACTTTATCTGCTTTATCATAATTATCATAACAGTTATGTTGTAGCTACACCCTAGATGGCCAGCAGGGTTGAGTAATAAATAGACCTTTTATACCAAAATAAATAAAAATACTATCTTCATTTGGAAGAAGGTCACTGGTTCATGTGGATAGTGGTATATGTGGTGTAGTTATACCCTGTGCAGCACAGCATTAAGAACTGGGTCGGACCTAGGTGCCAAAAGTAAATACCACTGCATACAAATTGTTTGGAAATGCTTTATATTTATTTGTCGGTATAAATATTCTGATGTATCTTAAGATGCTAGACACAACTGGCACTCCTTGTCTTACTGCAATGTGTTATACCAAAATAACATTAATATTTAATCTGCCTATTGTATTTTAAACTGTAAATGGCATTCTTTTTCTTGCACCCATAGAGCAACCAAGCCACTGGCAATAAAAGCATGGAGAGACAATCTTGTTTAATGTACAGATGATATTTATCTGTGTTCTAACATTGCAATATCCTAAAGATTTTAATTCTCGCAACATCAAGATGACAGACGATTCAGCCAAAGCTGTCAAGGGTCGCTTAATAGAAACCATTTTTACATTTGGCCATTTCTCTTTTATTCTGCTAGCGATCAATCATTTCTGCATGGATTTAGACATAGTATCTAATACAATTTTATCTTTCGTGCTCGAAATCCTATACTTGCCAAAGGCAGTGTGCAATCGCCGCCTTTCTGAAGCTCGCCGTTGCCTTCAGGAATACTTATACTTATAAGATGTCTCTGCATGGCAACAGAACCCCTACTGACTCGAAATACATTAACTCACATTTCAGTGCACAATTACTGCTGCACAAATGCTACAGGGTGGCTTTGTGCCATTGAAAGTAATATGCATTGGAATCACATTTTCAACAAGCATAACAATGATCAAAATAGCTAAGGAGATAGAAAAATGAAAAAATAAAATTAAAATGGATTACCCAGATACTACCTAGCTGGCCTCTATATAGAAAAAAAAACTACAGGATGATTAGCGCTGTCTAAACTCCTGAAAACTAATATTTTGGAATAGATTACAACTGTTTATAACATGTATCAATATCAACTAAAATGGGGTATTAAATAAAAACTAGAAAATGAGTGGCATAACAGATGGCACATCTGTAGCACCTGGAAACGCCAACAAAGCCAGGATAATTTTTTCAAATACAATTTTGAATATTATCAAGTTCAGACCTGCTTTAAATATACTGTCCTGCAAACCTTGGGAATTGTGGATCTGATTTTGTCAAGGCCTTATAAATCTATAGTCAATAATGCCGTTTATGTTCCCAGGTCTTAAAGGCTTTTCGGTGCATAAGTAGGACCTAGGCTAAGGCTAAAGACTTTTACGAATCTACTACCAGAAATTCAAAGGGCATCTGTCATCATAACGCAGTCTCACTGTCCCAGACTGGGTACTGGGGGCCTGATGAGCCATTGGCCAATAACCCTTCTCACCCTACTGAACACACACACAGCCACGTGCTATACTCTTTTTATATCTCAATCAGGTCATGTTGGCTTATTTTGGTGCAGTTTATTTGTTCCATAATGTAAACACAGATGAGTAACAAATTAATAACTATATATAGTCATTTAGATCCACAACATGATGCACATAAATGGCGGTGGGGTTAGTATTGTATATCAAGCCAGTACATGACCCCAAGAAATGAACATGCTTGCATCCATTGCTTTAAGTGACAACATTTATTTCCTGCTAAATTGTGTTAGCTTCTAATTTATGCTGATATTTGATTATTCTCTGCCCCCCCCAGGACGTACTCAATTGGTATATGTATTATTTTTAAAATTATGTAAAATAAAATTGATTTAAAAAACTCAATATCAAGATAAGGTTAGCATAACTGTGTACAAGAAAAAAATGATTTTATTAAAAAGTCTAGAACTTTTCTAAATATATCCGGAGGGATCCAGCTGAATATGAATAATGGGAACAATTAACAGCTCAACACGAGCTGCTGGTGATAATGACATTAAATCAGCTAAGGGCTCCCATAGCTTTTTACATTTTTCCTTCCTGGAGGTTCAGGAGACACAGCATTAACAAGGAACGAGAAGTTCTAATTAATTTGGGCTTTCATTGCCAACTGAGTTCCCAATGCAGCCTCAATATTTTCAGTATAAAATTAGAAAATTGCAATCCACCCTTACAGAACGAGAATGGTGCACAGCCACAACCGCCTTAGAAATATAATATTCTAAGAGGGGCAACAGAACAATGCTGAGCTTATTTAAATTGAGGGAATAGCTTACTTGAAGAAGATGGGTCGTAAAGAGAACTCTACATTAGACAGCCTGTTTTCCTTAAAAATCCTAGGTCTTAACTGAAAGGCCGTCCAGAAGTTAATGTGCTAGTAAGAACACTGTACAAATGAATTGAGACGTAGAAACGTAATGGTCTTCTGAGCTGGTTCTCTGGCAAAAAATAGAGTTTTCACATAGAAAAGTATAGAGAAGTTTCTGGAGGCTATGCCCCATGGCTAGCGACCTAAGGCTACCTATGCACAAGAAATAAAGGTTAGGTGAAGGATGGTCTCCCACAGAAGAACAAAAGGAACATGGCCAGGGTTTAAATGGTCAGAGTTTTCATGTGTTTGGTAGGACAGTGATGTATCTGGATTCCACTTGTTTAATCTTGTAAATCCTGCTAAACATGAAGCTTTCTCTTCTATAATGTTTTCGATATTGACCCTCTCGACTCCTCTCCGCTCTATAACATCTCATGCCACGTGAGGCCTACTTACACAGTCAGCAGCTTTGCATCTTATGGTAACGACAGTTAATTCTTCAGTGGATGTATGTTTATAAGCTTTAGAGTCGATTGAGTACAAGTTGCAGTTATAACTCTACAGTTCACAATATCCTGGCATACCAATTCTGTATAGCCTAGTGACCCCAGGGGTCTAACCCCGGTTATTGAACATATGAAACATATACTTTTAGACCTGGCTTCTAGTTATGGTATAAGTATATGGGTAACGCAGGAGGTCGGATTCACGTTGAAATACAGAGTGTAAGTGATTCCAGTGCCTGTAGCCCTGAGACAATATTTTGAGATCCAAATCCAGATCAAACATAAAACAAAACCCATTGAAAGCAGAAACCAGAGTAAGAGTAAGATCTTTTAGTGAAACGTTGATTTCACATGTGAACGGTAAGTAATAATTAAATGATCTTCCCGGCCTTCCCTGAGGAATGAACAAATGCACACAGAAACTGATATTTACACTTAATTATACAGTAGTATTCGCAAATATGGATGTTATGTCTTGAAATGACAGGAATATCACTTACCTGTTAAACCAGTCATCTGTATACCGGGGGTATGGGAAAGGGTCATTACTGCTAAAATCATAGCTTGCCTCTGCATTCTGAAACAACAATGAACCCAAATCAATGTGTATATCAAATATATATAACAGGTGATATTGAATATAGAATATTTTTACATTGTTAATGCATAAAACACAATGAACTAGAAAATTGATACATGGGATGGATGGATAGATGAAAGATAGTTAGCCAAACCAATTTCCAATCTGCTAGTTTATTGTATATTCCGTACTAACAATGCAGATTACAAGGTAAAGAAGTCGAAATCTTGCAGATTGATGTTTTATTATTGTTATATGACTGTATGAATTTGTTTATTATATTCTGTTTTTAACCAACGGGAATATATAAAAATGTAATGTTATGTTAAAAACAACAGCTGCTTCAACCAAATGTATTAACTGAAAATAGTATTACAAAGATAGGTTGCTGTATCTGAATTCATCCATGAGCACAAAGATAAATTGATGTTAAAAATATCCTCATTAGCATACACTCCTGGGAAACTGCAAAAAATGAGGCAAATCAAAACCATTGTGACATGAGAGCCAACAATATTTATAGCTAGCAATGTAACAATAGTACGGAAGAGCACTTTGCTACTATATGTGCAAAATACAATGCAAAACAATCGGAAATGTGTAGGAAATTACCAGTGCTCAATGTCAACCGGGGGAAGGCCTGTGCTGCATTACAATGGGAGAGCAGAGATCTTCCTTAAAATAACCCCATTAAAGCTAAGTCTGGGGGCACTAAGAGTCCTTCCGAGGCACCAGGATATGACCACGTCATGGCCTTCAAGGCAAGAGGAGAAGCACCTGCTTCAGATAAGTCCTAGGACGCTGACCAAGGACAGCGACTGACATATATAGGCCACTACATGCCAATATACCTCATATAGCACATGATGTTATACTCTTCTAATTCTATTGGCTTATAATTATTTAACATGTTTGTGTGTAGTTTATGGTAATATGTGTATAAATATTTGAATTTCTCTGCTCAATATAATAATAATAATAATACGGCTGATTTTAGGCCACACATATGCAGTGCGACAAAGTGCGGGCATAATCTTTTCACTGAGAAAATAAACAAAGAAACAGACTGTGTAGAACATTAAACCAAGGATATAAAAATGAGTTGACTTGTAAATAACTTAAACATGATAGGCTTTTGTCTTTGTTTCATTTCTTACTAATTAATCTTTTTAAATGTATAATTCCCAGGGGAAGAGTGGGCTGTCGCTGTTACTATCGTCACCCAAAGGGGAAATAACCCATTCTTGCTGTCCAAAGCTTTAGAGCTACACCCGCTATTAGGTGATGCCTACCTCAAAGGCATTTTAATTTTTTATTATTTAGTTTTTAAAAAAACTAAATAAAACAAATGCTGCCTGTATTTTTAAAGATTTTTATACATTTTAAAAAATCATTTAAAATAACAGCATGAGAAAAGTATAACACTATATTATATATAATCGTTTTTGTTGTGTTCAGAACATTCATAAACGTTAAGACCCTCTCCCTGGCAGCACTCAAAGGTTAACATATGCCCAAACACATTTGCCACAAACATCTTTTCCCATTTTTACAAATGGAAAAAAATAAGTTTTAGTTTATGTCAAGCCATTTTTCTGCATAAACTGTACACAATAATATCTCAAACCAAAAGCTTCTCAACTGTAGTGTGGGTTTTTGAATGCACTCTTATCTCCAGACACTAGGTGAAGGGGCATTTTGAGGGACATTACTATCTCTTTAGCGGTCCAGTCACCAGATGAAATTACATGTGATGAAGATACTACCACTGAGGTCTTGAAAGCTTATCTGATGCTAAAGTTTATGAATTGTTAAAGGTGTCTTGCTAATACAGTAAAAACTTGTGATCTCTTCCTGCAAACACAATCTTGTTGTTTCCTTTTTCTATCCTCTGTCTATTGCTCGATGGAATCTATGCATAGACTAGACATAAATTTCCTATACAAGGCCTTCTGGGACGCAGAGCACAACACAAACATAGACATCATCACCCATTGTCCTTAAAGGGTTAATCATGTGTCTGTCCATTGCGTGTTTGTTGTCCCCCCCCCCCCGCTGTATTAAGCTATGATTAGGTGGAAGGTATTGTGTGATTTTCAGGTATTATACAGTTCTTATAATGTAAACGACAATTACATTTTTATTTTTTGAGCTTCGTTGGTAAATTAATAAGATTTGATTTGTTTAATGGGTGAGCTCTTCAAGAGTTAAAATTGCTTTACATCACTGTATCTCCAGGGATAGTGCTTATGTTTCCATGGTTACCATTCTTGGATATGAATCTGTATACTTTACAAAATGTGATATTAACTATAAATAATTCATAGTTACCATTTTAGAAGAATGTGACCCACTTTAGAAAAATCCTGAACAAATGCGGGAGACATTTTTTTAGCAACAAAAGTTGAGGAAACACGGTACCATACAATATAAAAGTTTTAGGTGTCAAATACAAGGCAATTCTCTGTATGATACATCCAGAAAAGACCCCTATGAGCACAATCTATCTGGATTTGATACACATAAGCAGCAGTGAATTTTAACGTTAATTTTGCAATTATCAAAAAGTTTTTTATATATATATTTTTTTCCTTCCAATTATTAACTGTTACCCCAACCCACAAGGACTTGCCCCATCCCGCCCAATACTAGTATAGAGAGGCACCAATTTTTTTTATTTATTACTGTGTCTGGTCTTCATAGAATAATATATTTTCCAAGAAAAAAATATTTTTTTTTCTAGGAAAATCTATTATTCTACGTAGGCCAGTCACAGTAATAAATAAAATTCAAAATGAAAAGAATGGCATCAATAAAATTAAAATTGAAATTCAATTTCAATGAGAAAATGAGTCAAGCAGATCATTTATGTATGGAAGAAATTCATCTTTGTGACAAACCTTGGATGTTTAGGCTCCAAACAAAATGTCACATCAAAGTGATGAATGCACAGCTCTACTTCGTTAGCCAGAAAACTCTTTGCCTTGAAGCTATAGCTAGCGGCATAAAAAAATCTCCAAGCTTTATCAGTACTGTGAAGTAATCTTTCTCGGCGCTGAAGTGAAAGAACTGGGAAGTACTGGGACACATAAATATCTTTTACTCATGTATGGTGAACGTGAAAAATAAGCCTCTTAAAGTTCAGCTTCCAGCGTACTTGTTCTCATCTTGTTTAGTAAATTTGCATTTAAGAAGAAAATATTTTCTTGAAATCTGCACCATTTAACCTTTCTAAGTGACTAAGAAAAAAGGGGGAATACGTATTAGGAATTTATGAACGGGTGTTGGGTAGTTTAAATGTTATATAACTGTGGTTACATTCTAATATAATTCTATTAAAAGAATTGTAGGTGCAATTAAAACAGGAAAGTATTATGAGAAAAAAAAATAATTGCACTTAAATTTAGATAGCAGAGTAGAACATATAACCCAAGCTTCCCTTTTGAAGAGGGACAGTCACTCTCTGTGACCCGAAATCCTCTGTCCTTCAAGAACTATGTTAGCAATGAAATGTTGTATATACAATATGTTATCTTTCTCTTAAATGTAATTTCATTAATTACTGTAAATAGAGTCTATTCACTAAAGGGAGAACTCCTTGACTTCTCCATACATTATAAAGGTCCAACCCTAGTGAGCTTCTGCTGGAAGAGGTTGGCTGGCCATGTATAAAACATAGTTAAATCAGTGATTTTTTTTTCTCCTCATTGACGAACACATTACGCAGGACCAGTTCAGCCATTCTTGCCGGAGAAACCAGTCAATGTTGACCCTTCTTGATAAATAGTGAAGGAGTTTAAACCACAGCTCTCCTGCAAACTCTCCTGACAACTCTTCTTTTAGCCCAACAAAATGTTTGGGTATAGCCCAACTCTCTAACCATGACTCTAGCAAGTCTATGAAAAACAAATGAGTTCCTCTCTGAAATGTTGAGTGATAAATCCCACAAGTTCTATTCAGCATTAAAGCAGAAAGGGAAAATATGTACACATCAGCACGGAACATGAAATGATACAAGGATATTTGTCATGGTGAATGAGGAGGTAAATATAAAAGATGTCCTTTAAAGCATAATGACGTAGAGCATCGTTTACTGACAATTCTATATGTAGTACTTTTCAGCAAAATAATGAGTTATCAAAATGCAAACCAAAACTTCTCAGCTGTGTGCCCTTACTATGCATTACAAAGGGTCAACTACAAATAGCGCCTTCAAGAAGAGATAATATAGCCATACACAATGTATAATTAATTAGAGAAAATGATGCGTCTCATGTATATTATATTATTTAGCTCTGCATTTAGCAGGACCATCCCAGTAAACAATTTCAATTTTTTTGTATTTGCAAATATATTGCAATCCGATCGACAGCAGCAGGCTTACAAGTTCCTCATCTTTTTGTTTTGCTTATCTACCAGGGCCCCATTGTGATATTTGACTGGCAGTTCGCCTGCCGAGGAGAGAAAAATGAAAGCACACCTGTGTATTCGAAATTACTGACAAGCAAACTGATTCATAATGCAGCTGCTTACTCAGGGAAACTCTAGCAGTAGACTGTGAGACATAGCCAAGCGATAAAGATCACCATGAGAATTTTACAATTTATAGTTCTAATTAAATACTGGTTCGGTAGAAACTCTATTTGCATATTGTAATGTTTTATAACATTTTTTATTTATTTTACCATGATCTGACACTTTGTAGCATGCCAACTTTTTTTAGCCTTCAGCTATTTCCTCCACTAGTTCACACCTGTGGTGTAAGATCTATTATATATCTGGTCTAACAAAAATGTTACAAACATTGCAATGTTTTTTTTCACAGTATATTAGAGAAACACATGATTTGATGGATGCTGATGACTGTTGGTCCCAAGCTTCGGCTAAGCGCCAGTTCTATGGTCTTGTTTTACATCTACCATGTCCAGGTATGTTAAGGTGGTGGCCACCTGATGACCCCAGTGCGGCCAACAGCTGGATATGCTCAGCCGCTGTCACAAACACATTGCTAAGATCATGACGCCTTCACTCTTTACTATTTTAAGTTATTTAAACGTAGAGTGTCTGGTTATCAGGGCTGATTTGAAACCTATAGATTATAGATATATTTTGCTCTCACTGCTCTAGAAATTACAAAATGCCATAAAACTATATATATTACTAAATTATGATTTTTATTGATAAACCAGTAGGTTCTGAGGTCCCAAAAACTCTACATCTTTTTTCTGTCTTGACCCAGTAAAAAGTATCACCTTTGATTAAATGATAAAAGAAAAATGAGTATATGGTTTCATGTAAGTCTGAGTCATAACAACAGGGGAAACCTTCTATATTATTTTTTTTATGTTTGTTATTCTGGGCTTCCATTACTGAAATGCAGCATAACTGACCTTTTTACCTCCTTGCATAATTAATAAGACAGCATGGCAAATGGGAAAGAAACCTAGAGCGTAAATATTCCTTATAATCATCACAGATATAAAGCATTTATAATGTAAGGAAATCCATTGCTTGTAGGATCGGGAAACATACTTTGTGGTGTTAGCTCTGTTTATATTAATGTCCGTGACTACTTTGCAGTCTATGCTTTTA
The DNA here is from genome assembly GCF_027358695.1 of Spea bombifrons. Classification (NCBI taxonomy): domain Eukaryota; kingdom Metazoa; phylum Chordata; class Amphibia; order Anura; family Pelobatidae; genus Spea; species Spea bombifrons. The sequence continues at coordinate 19,282,826 of NC_071089.1, read as the reverse complement.
TTCAGTGAGTTCTTCAAAAATTAATTTGTTTCCCTAGTAAACTAAATAGCATATTTGTTATTCGGCAACCGCTATTGCGTCTTATTAAGCAATACAGCTGGAAGAGATGTAATTTTCGGACATGCCATTTCCTTAAGCTCCAAAATGAGTAGCATGAATAGCTTAATCACAAGTGACAATAGTCCAGGGAAAACAATTTCCATACCGCATCTGTTATAAGAAGATGTGGCAAAGAAAAAAAATCTAATTCTTTTACGATTGTAGCAATTGTTTCACTGATACATATGGTTATCTAGCCATTATCCTCCCCATAAAACAATAGTACTGTACAATAACTCTATTCATGGGCAGGAAAGCTATAATTGTTTACCATCGTACCTGCTGCAACCAACAGCCTGGGAGATCCGGTTTCATGGTCCCAGCAATAGTATTACATTAAAGACAATTTACCATCATTATCGGCATAACATACACTGTGTGAGTCTACAATTAAGTGCGCTCTCGCAAAACACATTAGGCGTACAAATGTGTCAATGGCAGGCAACCCAGTGTAAATATCAGATTCTTACCAGTTGTTTCTGTGTTGTTTAGTTTAAATTATATTTTCATACCATATTGAACTCTAGCTTTCTTATATTGTCCCATCTGAAGTCTTTAGCACAGTTTCCCCCCTAAGTTATTTTAAAATATAATCGTGTGCAGCACATCTCCTCTCATGCAAATACTTACTTTGTTTCATGGCTATCCTGAATTAAATCAGTAAACATGATTGACAACTATTACAGAGGGTAGTCATGCTCTCCAAAATGACCTAATACGTGATTTTAGTATCGTACTTGATAGATTATAAAAATTATTTAATTACCTCCTATAGAACTACTAATTCAGTTAATAACAAAAAAGAATTATAGGATTTAACATGATAATTTAATAACAAATTGCGTAACATTTAAGGTAATAAACGATATGCAATTTGATATTGTTTGATTTTTTAAACTGAGATATTGGTGTTTTATGTCAGCTTTCAAGAGATTGCTTGTCTTTCTAGGCTATTTACACAATATATACTAGATTAGTTACACAATATGACTTGTTGATGCATCCTGTCTAACATTATCTCCACCATAAAGTAAATAGGAGTTAAAGTCCAAAAATGAACAAAGGTAGAGATAGTTTGTTTAACGTTTAACATATAGACATGCTTGATGACACGGATATTACCACAATAATCATGCTTTCACGAGGGGAACTTTTTAGTATGATGTTTATGGAGTTATCACATAAAATATGCTAGTGGAAAAGAACCCGTGCTCCTCATTTATATATTTACATTGATTTATTTATAATGTTTTCACGTCAGAGGCATGGATTTTTAGCAACAAGTCTTTAATAAAGACCACTTCTGAGGACACTTCTCCGGACAGTAGATGTTGTTCCAGGGTTTCACTATTTTATGCCAATTCTGAGCTGATGGCCCTGCTGGACAACTTTCAAATGTGAAGGAAAGTAAGAATGAGTCTGTAATCTGCAACACTAAGTTTCCTTGGCTGACCACTGAGGCCTTCAACACTGCCTGTTTCTTTGTGCTCCTTAAAAAGAGCTTGGACATCTGGAAACCAGAGTCTACCTTGAAATTTCTGCTTGGGAAACACTTAGCTGATGCAGTATGACTACCTTATGTCTTGTTGCTGTGCTCCGCCATGGTGAATGACTTTGACAGGAAATTGTCTTCAGCAACCTCACTTTGTTAGGGGGTTTGGCTGTTCCTCACCCAGTTTTATTCCTCCTGCTGTCTCTGTTTCAGTTAATGATTTCAAGTTCAACCCACATATCAAATTCATGATCATTACCATCTGTATAATGATTTAATCATATACCTAACTATATGCCTACAAAATCCCTCACAAGTGTACCTAGATGTGTTGATCCTGTTTTGAAGGCAAATGGTGGTCATATACCGTATTTGCTCGATTATAAGACGAGGTTTTTTCCAGAGCAAATGCTCTGAAAAATACCCCTCGTCTTATAATCAGGGTCGTCTTCTAATCAGACCCCAAAAAAATGGCTGGGGCCATGCTGCTTACCGGTCGCGAGCAGCGTCTCTTCCGTTAGAAGCAGGAGGACAGGAAGCTTGTAGCTTCCTCACAGAACTCTATCTCCCCCTCCCTCCTCTGGGGGCGGGGCCAGAGAAGTTGCTGGTACAGCCGGTCCCCTGCAGAAGTCTTCGAGTGAGAGATCTGCAGTTCAGGTAAGGGGGTGGGGGAGAGTTTTTGGGTAAGTATGTGTGATTAATGTGTGAAGTATGTGTGATTAATGGAATGAATGAGTATTTAAATGTTTGTGAATGTGTGTTTGTGTGTGATAGCATGGATGTGTAAGGGGGGTGGGGGTTGTAGCATGGCATAGGGAGGCTGTAATCCCACTACTATCATCCCCAGGTTCCAGCATGTACTGGCTGCCTTGGCTTGATAGGAGTGTGATTGCTGTTAGCAGCAATCACACTCCTATCAAGCCAAGGCAGCCAGTACATGCTGGGTTAAAAGGCATATCATGGGGCTGAGTGGCATATAGGGGGTTAAAATGCATTTCTGGACCTCCAGAAATGCATTTTAACCCCCTATATGCCACTCAGCCCCATGATATGCATATATACCTCCAGAAATGCATTTTAACCCCCTATATGCCACTCAGCCCCATGATATGCCTTTTAACCCCCTATATGCCAGAGTGGCATATAGGGGTATAAGGCATATCATGGGGCAGAGTGGCAAATAGGGGGGTATAAAGCATTTCTGGGGGCAGAGTGGCATAACTGGGGGGGGCAGGTTGGCAAATAAAAGGAAATTTAAAAAATATATTTACATGAATTAATATTTACTGGTAAAACTTTTTTTCCTATAGGGTCGTCTTATATTCAGGCTTTTTGTTTTTTTCCTAAATTAATATTTTGATTTTGGGGGGTCGTCTTATAATCGCGGTCGTCTTATAATCGAGCAAATACGGTAATATACATGGCAAGTCACGAAGATATACTGGAATTACTACAGCTCCTCAACACTGATCTATATTAATTTCCTTGGACTTAATTAATTGTTAATGGTTTTGTTTTTTTCTGTTACCTACATTTTAATTACATACAACTTAATATCATGCATTTAGATTTTCCTCATTTAATTCTTAATTACCTATATTTTAATTACATACCACTTAATGATATGTATTTAGATTTATCAAAAACTAATAAATATTTTAGTTTGTGTATTGATGCATTTGCAATTAAATGCTAGCGTAGATACAGATGTCACCGTCAGCAGGTGGTAAACAGTTAGATATACAAAAGACGGATGATTTTGTCATCAATTATTCCCTCAAAAGACTGATTTTTTATAAAATGAAATTTAACATTCCTCTAGTCTAGACAGTATGGGGGCTTCAGATGTTAACCTTGTAATTATCACCCCACTACAGAAAACGCAGCAAGACATAAAGACAATAGGACTTTATCACACCTTCAAACATTTCAGGTGTCCAAATTGGGACACAAGAGGAGGGGAGGGGCAGGGCAAACACCAGAAATAGACAGGGCCAAAGGTGTGTGTGACCCGATGTCAACGGGACCGCCCACAATGTTGGTGGGATCGCTCAGTGACGTAGTGGAAAAGCCCACTCAATGGGACCACCCATGACATCTGTGGGACCACCCACCAATGTCAGTGGGACCTCCTACCCGCATCCCTTAAGGGAGGGCTTCGGATAGCCAGAGCCAGAGGATTCCCAGGTATGGATATCATATATATATATATATTCAGCAAGGACTAGTATCAATCATTAGCAATAATACATCATAAAAATATATTTGTTATAAGGAAAGGGGATCAAGTATGGACTGCAAGCTTTTGTTCTGTTGTCCTTATTTAACTACCTGTACTGTCTGGAGTGATATTAAATCACATTTACTAGATATAAATGATACAACCAATAGCCATAAAACCATAAAAATAGCCTCTTTCAAAAAACACACACACAAAATGGCCTGAATAATTAGTAATTTTGAGTTAGTATGGTATGTGAGAGAGAATAAGAGATATTTGGTATTACTTAAATCTTTGTCTAAACAATGCTTTAATAGCAATAATACTGTCAATAATAATGAAAGCTACACCACTAATATTATTACGCCATTGTACAGCTCTGTGAGATATGATGGCGCTATATAAAAAAAATAATAATATCAAAATGTCAATCATAATAAAAGCAACACCATTCACTTTTTTTTAAAATAAAACAAGCAAACTGTCCATGCACTAAACATGAAGGTATTAGGAGCAAAGTACAAATACAGCTCCATTGAAGTCTATTAATGGCTGCAGTGAAATTAAGGATCTATTAGCTCATACACAATAGAACGAATATATAAATATTGACTGTGCAAAGGTGCATGGAAAATAGGATTAAGCTTTTGTTTTCCGTTAAATTGTAGTCTCTTTCTTTCTTTCTGTAGATTTGTCTGGCAGGAATAATGTCTAGACACGGAAAGGATTTCTCATGTGAGCTCTTGCAATATGCTTTTTTTTACAGCATTTGCATAAAAACTGTGCTTTTAAAGACCTGAGCCTTGTGTTACGAGACTTTGTCCCTGCTATCTTAGATACATGTTTTGGGGGTTTATATTGATATCATTTGGCTGCTTCTAGTGTTAAACCTGACCTTTAACATCAATAAAGTTCACACTATTTTTGTATTCTTTAATTAGAAAATCCGCTGACATGTCTGATATAGATCTTTATCTGTAAGACACTAGCAATCTTTGATTGTAAAAATGAACTTTAGGTCACACTCACATAGTTTGAGGCAAGATCTGGGTGCAGGTAATCAATCCCTAGAATAGAAAGGCACTTTTTAGACATTAAAAGATACACAAAGACATATCCATGATGAATGGTATAAAACTGGGATTAAAAAACTCTTTTATTTACACACTTACATGTTTAGAAACTATACATATCTAATATAAATATTATATGTATATATACATGTATATCAAACCTTTATTCAAAATTAAGCCCTTAGAGCCATGGAAAAAATGAACAAGTTTTAAAGATGTTCATTGAAATAATTACCATCATCCATAATTGCTATAGTGACTCCGTTCCCTGTATATCCCAGCTCCCAAGCTTCAGCTACATTCAAATCAAGTCCGGGAGTCCCATCTGCTTGGCCTGTATTGATCTAAAATGAGATTTTTAGACAAAAAATAATCACACTCTTTTGTCAAGAAAGGTCAGTATCTATAATAATGAGGTCTACGCAAAAATGCATGCAAAAATATGTCTGCATTTAAATATTTCCTTATAGAAGCAGGCAAATATACACATTATTTCGCTATGCCCTCACACTTTTCTGTAATGGCCAAGGGCAGAGACTGACTAATATACTGTAGGCATTATCCTACACCACTGGATACAGTCAAAGCTTTGTCATCCGTAAGTCAATATACTGTATATATATATAAATATATATATATATATATATATATACACACACCGGTATATATGACCTGCTGATTGGAGGGGTAATAAGACCAACTTATCCACGTATCGTTATTATATACTAATTCGATAATACTATTTTTGTAACAAAATATATGCTTCATGTCGGATTTCTAGATCATAACTTCCAGTTAGCTTGGTAGGCTTCATATGATAAGATATGTAATTTAATGAATGTTATAAATGATTGGTTTTCAATGCAGTATCTGTGCTTTGCACTACCATAAAACAAATCCAGAATATGGTTCTCGCTGTTTGCAGAAAATCTATTTACTTACCAGATACCACTGTTTTGTAAATAATGGATCGTTCATGTTTATATCAATATCATTGATTTCTCTGTATCCTCGTTTTTTTCTATCAAATCCCTCTTGTTGAATAACATTCTTTACCTAAAACAAAAAAGGAGATGCTTTCCTGTAATGCATACAGTATATAAAATCTTAGGGTGTGCATGCTCATGATCAGTTTCAAGCGATACCTACCTTTTTTTAAAAAAACTTTACCCCATTGCTCAACTATTGATTATATTTATTTACAGAACATTAGTGCAACAAGTACTAAAATGCTTGTAAATATTATGGAGTGAACAGAAAGGACATAAATAAGTATAAATGGTGTGGGTTCTAAGTTTTCAATTTAGAAATGTAAAAAAAAAAATGTAAAATGTTTTCCCACTAATCCAAGGCACACAGCAGTACTGGGTTTGTAGACATTTCAGGATTAGAACTGGGGTATATTAATCAAAATGACTTTGTTAATATTTAATCTGTGATGTGTTGATGTCAAGGATATCCTTAAAACCTTCACTGTTGTGTAGCCAGAACAAACACAACACAGAGAGAACAATTTCATGTGTTATTAGATCCCAAATAGGAATACAAAAGAAATAAAATACTGATTTACACTGCAAATAAAAAAGGGTAATTTGCAGAATTCACGAAGCCCTAGGGTCAGCAAATTATAACTAAACTGGTTTAAAATGTAGTGCCACACTATAGTATAACCATAGTATAATGTTTCATACGGACATATCTGTCAGGTAAAGTAGTAAAATGTGGGATTGCACAATGAATGATAAATATAAAGGTCTATAACCCCATTCTGGGTGCTCAATGAACTAAGAACAGGGGCCAGTGACATCACAGGGTAGAGAAAACTAAAGGGAACTACTACTATTACAGATTTTAAACCAATTCCTTTATCACCACTACTTATAGGTTGTGCATTTTTTTCCAATGAGTATAATTGTTCTTCAGATATATGATTAAAAATATTATTTAAAAGATCCCCCTCCTGGAAGCAGATATCCTTGGCAGGATCTGGTACAGCCAACATGGTCTAATCATTTCCTTTTGTAAAGTTATCTCACTTCTACTTACCCATCCTTACAAAGGATCTGTGCCCTACCATTTGTATAATTGGACCATCCCAATGGTCACCAGATGGGAATGAGGGCCATAGGTTGGCTCTATGCTCCTTTTTCTGCTTTGACCCTTTTAAAACCCCACCAGATGTAAGATGAAGGCATGATGGGAGCACAGGATAGGCCCATACCTCCCACTGAGTAGAGATGGGGGGTTGGCAGTATAAAATTGCTCTATACCCCCCAGACTTATTACTCACTACCAGCTACACAAGGGTTGGGGGGGTTAAATCCATTTAAAGTCTAACTGGAGGGGTAGGTGGCTTGCACTTCAATTTGCACTCCTCTAAGGATGCAAGGTGAAATTTGCATGCCAGATGTTTTAGATAACTCTTAATTTCCAACTCTTAATTGACTTGTGTGTTAATGAATCTGCCAAGATGTTTGCTTTTTTAATATATATCCAATCAACTCAACTCCAGTCGAGTGTATGCTAGTCAAGTGTTAATTTATGCAAGTACAAATGTCATTTTAAGCGAGTTGGCTTCCTTTTTAGGCCTCTCTGTTCTATGGTCAGGATATTTTATGAACTCAAGATACTAGCTACAACAGCTGTAACGTCCTATTTATAAATATTATAGTTTTTTCCCAATTTCAAGTGTACTTTCATAAAACCATAATCAATCGCGAGTAATTATACTAGCACAGTTATTTTGCATTAGGTAAAATTTTGCATTAGCTAAAATCGAAACCTTCAATTCTTCAGATAGGAAAAATGTGAGTATTATACATTAAATAAAAAAATTTCTAAATGGATGATGTTTTCTCCCCTGTATAAAAAAGGTGAAATTAGATCCTATAAAACTGCCTGTGAAAACAGAATATAGACATTAAGGTGTCCGTTGATAAGGTCTGCCCAATAAGATTCAAATTAGGCACTAGTTCAGGGAAAAAATCTATAATCTAAACAATAAAAAAGACGTTTAAAACAAAACAGACACACAGAAAAATACAAAATATATTGATTTGTAATACACTTCCACTTAAGCATGGACTTTAAAGTGCCCGGGATGATGTTACAGCAGTAGAACATTGAAGCAGAACAAATTAACTGAATAATCAATTGACTTTGCACAAAAAAAAAAGTACTCAAGCAAAGAAAATGAACCTCTGCTTTCAAATCTATATTACGCCAGTAATACCTTATTACTGCAAGCATGGGGTTGATGATATCTACCGCTCTTGTAGCTACAAGGATCTATTTAAAATATAGATTTTCTATAGATTTTTCCAACGTTTTGCCTTTATTCCAGAGTGCAGCGGGCAGAAGCCATATAGCGTTACATAATTTAAACATAGAATAGAGGGGGGAAAACCTTTTATGCTTCACTAAGATTAAAAATCATATAAAGTCCCAGAAATAACCATTTCATTAGACACACTCTTAATGTAAACTGAACAAGTACAATAGGTTTCCTGTGGCTTTCATTTACCAATGAAAATGCTCAGCGGCAAAGTTTTATTTAGAGGTCTATTGGACAAAAAGACTTTGTTTGCACCCTGCAGCCTTGTGTCAGTGATTAACTATACTGTTCTTTATTATTTACAGTATGATGAAATGCAACAAAGGAAAGCAAATGTACAGTATTTAATGAAGAAAGTATACTTAGCTATTATATCCTAGAGATGTCTCTGTCTAGCAAAGCAAAGATCACCAACCTTTATGTTACTATGAAGAGCCAACCCATGTGTGCTTCTGCTGCAGGACAAGTTGGACTTCTATAATCTATAGTTAAATCAGTGATACTTAATGCTGGAGAAGCTTGCCAGTGTTGGCCCTTCATAATGAATAGTAAAGTGAGAGTAAAAATCACAACTACAATGTTGTTTAGTAAATAAACCACTCATGACAGCTTTTGGTTAACTCAAATGGGAGTGATTGATCACCATTTAGTGACCAATTCTTTGGATTACACGAGTCATGCTGGCTTTGAGTCTCCAATAACGTCAATTAACGTCAATTAAGCACAGATACTCCATTTTTATGGAACTGGACAGTTTCAAAGATAGTAAGAAACATCAAAACGTTTCACACGCAAGAAGGGCCAAGTGGGTCCTTTAAGCAGCTCAGGGTTACTCTCAGGAAATGTAAGCCATAAATGAAAAGCTTGTAGACTTAATAAACTAAAAGAGGAAGCATGGTCTCCATATCAACTATTAGGTTTCAACTTGGAATCCATAAAACTTTTATTTTTTTACATATCCCTGGTTAACATTAGTAAACATATTTATGTTTACCAACTCTCATTCCTGACATCAAGATATTCTTATAAGCTTTTCTATTTCACTATAGTATGCAATATTCTGCCTTCTAACCTTACTTTATATTCTATTTAAAGAGAAGCTGTCAAATCTGAAAAAAGAATTGAATCCAGTATTGAAAGACGACTACCTGTCTTACTATTACTTGTATTTACTAATCCAGTTTTGCCTTATTATGCAAAGCCAGGGAATGTAATGCAAAATTTCTTTCTCTTGACCCGCTTTGTAATCTTACAATCCTTTTGATAGCATTCCACTTCTATTTTCAGCACACCTAGGATGTGTAATGTTCCTCATCACACTTTCCATGATCATCTAGCACTAAAGAATTTAAAAGCCCCACAGTTTCTCTACAAAGCTATTATCACAAATATTTTAGGATGAGGCAGCTATTTAAGGGCATGTGGATAGATATTGTTTTAAATGATTGCTTAAGTATAAGGATAAAAGGGTTGATATATCCATGGGTTATACGTATGCACTAAGGACAGGCTGAGGCTTTAGAACGGTAAGTGAGCTGTGTGTGACGTGGGTGTGTGGGTATGTTACTGTGGTAATTGTGTGTGTGTTGATATGTTAGTGTGTTTGGGTATGATAGTGTGGTGACTGTGTGAGTCTGGGTATGTTAGTACGTGTGTTAGTTTGTGTATCCTTATGTGTTTGCTTGTGTGTGTTTCTGAGTATGTTAGTGTGTGTGTGGGTATGTTAGTTTGTGTGTTTGTTAGTGTATGTGTGTCTGGCTTGGTATGGTCGTGTGTGTCTGCTTACAGTATGTGTGTGCTTTCTGTGTATGTTAGTGTATGTGTGCTTATGTGTGTGTGTATATCTGGGCATGTTACTGTGTGTGCAGGTATGTTAGTGTGGGTGTCTGGTTATGTTAATGTGTCTATGTTAGTGTCTGAGTGCGTTAGTGTATGTCTCCAGCTGTGTGTGTGTGTGTTAATGTGTCTCATTGTGTTAGTGTTAGTGTCTGGGTAGCTCTATGTTATTGTCTGTGTGTCTGAGTATGTTAGTGTGTGTCTGTTATCCATGTTAGTGTGAGTGTCTGGCTGTGTGTGTCAGTTTGTGTGTTAGTGTTTAGTGCCTGGTTGTGTTAGTGTGTGTCTGAATGTATGGATTAGTGTGAATGTCTGTGTGTGTGTTAGTGTTAGATGGGTGTCTGTATATATTATTGTGAGTGTCCAGGTGTGTGTGAATGTCTGTGTGCATGTGTGTTAGTGTGAATTTGTGTATTTTAGTGTGCACATGTTAGTCTGTGTGTTGGTGTGATAGGTTGTGTTAGTGTGTGTATGTTAGTGTCTGGTTGTGTTAGTGTGAGTGCCCCTCCTGAGACCAGGTTCTGGATCTTGGACCCTTGCATTTATCATACAGGTTCTGGATCAGCTTTGACCTGCATTAATTGTATATCAATGAAGGATAGATATTTCTGTTTGCACAGAATGTTCATTAAATGTGTACATATACATATCATAATCAAACAGTGAAACATTTGCATTCTTTTATAGATATTTAGAGAGACATGTCTCTTAACAGTGTTATTGATTCACAGTATCATTAAACATATTGTAGACTATGACAGTAAATGTATCATTATACACAGACCATAAATTACTTCCACACACAAAAACATGTTTAATGACAGAATATTGAAATAACATGCTATATTCTAGAGAGAGTTTGCCAAGAGAGTTTGCAAGTGAAATTTGTTTCAGCTCACCACATTCACTAATACCATCACAAGTTTCTTTTACGAGGACAGCTCTGCTAGTTCTGCATCATACATAGATGCTCACTGGGGTTGGCCATGTATCATGAAGTTGGTGACCGGAAACCAAAACTTCTCAAGAACCCTCTCATGATTCTACTGCTGAAGGAACAACTTTCTACTCTCTCTACTTTCTGCTAACCCCATATATCATGAGGCACCTTGCACTAAATGTATACAACTGGGGCAGTGCAGACAACTCCATGAGTTTTCAACTCTTTACTATGCAACCAGTCACTTTCAGTGAAATATACAGGATATGACCAAAAGTATGTGGACAACTGACCATCACACCTATATGAGCCTGTTGGACATTCCATTCCAAACTATGGGCATTTCATCTTTGCAGGCCATTCGAGTTCCTCTACACCAGACCCGTCAAACCACATCTTTATGGACCTTTTCTTTGTGTACAGGGGCACAATCTTTGTGTGCTGTAGCATTAACATTACCATTCACTGGAACTAAGGGGCCTAGACCAAACCTTGAAAATCAGCCCAAGGCTTTATAGTATGCATGCAATTTTTACATGTTACTTATCAGGTCAACCCTGATATTTAAACAGAAGGAAGACAGTTAACCTGGTTAGGTAACGGATTCCTTTGATTATACATCTAGCACAGGTCATTTGCTCCTTTGCAGTCCATGTGTAGCTCATGATCACGTTGCAGGCAAAAATGATGTATACATAACATTATCCCCAGTTACAAAGGGACACGTTGTACACTAATAGACGTTTGTGTTTTTTTTACAGGCACCGGGAGCCAATGTTTTACCTCTTAATGTTATTAACTAATAGGACCAATTTCTATTTATTGTGTACCAGTTGTAGATAACAAAAATCTACTTGACAACCATCTTGACTTGCTTCTTCTTCTTGGAAACAGAACCATTGAAGAAACTTGGTAACCCCTTTAAACATACGTTTAATAATTATGTTTAAAAAAAAGACAAAAGAAAAACAAAGAAAGCAAAAAAATCTGAAACATTTGGGACATTTAATTAAAAATTAAGGGGAGCCTGTAACTTTACATGTTGCTGATATATATATATATATATATATATATATATATACATACATATTCTCTATTGAGGTTCCTAAAAATAATAAAACATACACTCTACTAGAAAGCCACTTAAATTTCACTTCAAATTAACATATTGTATCTTAGAGTCAAACTAGGGATTGTGTATTCTCATGCACCATATCAGCAATCCTCATGAAGCAAAACGCGAAACAAAAGGGCTGCCAACATTTGATCTCTAGTTTTGTTTTTTGGGTTTTTTTTAAAAAATCTTTTTGAGTGGGCCTTATTCCTTTTGATCTTCTTGGAAACATCTTTGAAGAGAACAGTACAATAAAAATATTAAGTTCAATTTTTATCAACCTAAGTTTGTGCAGCTCTTGTACAGCAGTAGCAAATGTCAAAGTGGCCTTCAGAGTATTACACAATTTTCATATCCTGATACAACCATAATATACACTAATGTAAGCATATGATTTCATTACCCTTTGATGTAAATTTTGTTGTTTCTAGCTTCATCCAGTATACTGAAGAAAAAAAAGCAGTGCTCACTCCTCTGATATTCAAAGGGTTAACTGTCTTAGTAAAATATCATTAAAAGCCACTATTAAAGTATAATCAAGGAAGATTAAGAGGCTACGCCTCCACGTGTTTGTTTTAGCCAGACAGATACATATAATGCAAAACACTATTGTTTGGCTACAGCATCTGGCATATTTATCATTGCATATGGCCCTTGTGTGGTTCAGCAACAAGTAAACAAAATCGATCCCAAAACGAAGAAAATGATCAATATTTCAGTCCACTTAATGTGCTCTATAAATGAGTGACATTCAGAAACTGCGGAGTAAAAAGAGTCTGATGATTAATGTGTTTAAGATGACTGAAGAAGGTATTCAGCCAAATAATCAATACTGCTTTACAAGTTGCTATGTCCCGCTCAAGTTACCATTATATATTACAATAACCCGATGAACCAAAATAGAAAATGGCATATTTTAGTAACAGCTATCTTCTTGAGTGCACCACTGGCTCCTCCAATCCGTTGGTTTTGCATTCAAGTGAATAGGGTGTTAAGTTTCTATGAGAATATGTTACAACAGTAATGAGACTATTTATAATCAATGATACCGGTATATGCAGGGCCACGTTAGTAATTATAATTGAGAAAATAAAAACATGTAATATTACCAGTCATGCATGAGGTTAGACTTTCTTCCTTACAATTTGTGAAATTATTATTATTAAGTATATTGAGAAGCACAAGAGATAAAATAAACCGTTGTTACATTGTAAGTGTTAGTGGCTGCTTCCAAGTAACAAGAGTAAAAGGTGGAAAACTGCAACTGCATGTTTCAGGTAAAAAAAAAATATTTGGAATAGTTTCATCTTTTTCTTTTTAAACATTCTCAGGAAGTCAGAAATAAAAATCTGTATTTGATTCAATTTGCAGGAAAAATGCTGTACTGGAATTCCTTCCGATCACTTGGGTGAGGTGCCTTTTATTCTGCTTCCATTAGGTGTGGATTTTCATGTTAACTATGTTTTTTTCCAGGTATAACCCCTTTCCATTAGCAGGAAATTAGTTATTAATGATTGATCATCAATGACTGGCATCAAAAGGTATTTTTTTAATTGATTGTGCCCTTTTGCTACCAAAGAAAGTGATTCCATCCTTCTGAGAGCCAAATGGACTTGGCCACCCCTGCCTGCTCCCTCACAGCATCTCTTCTTTTGCTCCGCCCAGGAACACAGTGGAGTCACGTGATTTTACGTCACTTCCTGTGACTCCGCTGTGTTCCTGGGCGGAGAAGGGTTGAACTTGATGGACTTAGGTCTTTTTTCAACCTTATGAACTATATATATAAGAGAGGCTGTTAGGGAGCAACACGAAGGCAGCCTTGCAGGACTGCACAGGAAATCTGCAGTTCAGGTAAGGAGGTGGGCGTGAAAAATCAGTGAGAGCGGGATTAAAATAGCAGTCCCGCGCAGGGTTCTAGTAGGTAGGCTCTTTCTTAAAAAAAGTTTTATTTTATTTTTTATTTAGGTATGGTTGGGCACATGTCTTGACAAAGGTTATTTAACCATTAAGCAATAAAGGAAGTAAGGACGATGAATTCCATCTACCCCACATAGCTTTTTAGATTGAATTATAGGCCATGAGATGGAGAGGGAGGGTCTAAATTATCTCTATTGCCATCCAAGAGTAAATTATCGACACCCAACCCTCCTGCTGAAGGGTGATTACTCTACAGTCCACCTTGAATAATAGTGGGTCTGGGATTCGTCTGTTATATATATATAGTATAGTATAGTATATTTTATGTACTTTTTGTTTTGTTGTATAAATGCTTGGCTTTATGAGTTGTAACTCAATTCCAGCTGGCATTTACAATTTAGAAGGAGCTTAAAAGTTATTAAATACAACTTAGAGTTGATCTAAGCCAGGTAAAGTTTGATGCAAGCGTAAATGCAAATTGGAAGAGAATATGTGTGAATGAGTGAATATGTGAGGTTGAAATGTAGTCCAACTTGTGCTAACTCGCTTCCACTGCCAACAGGCATTCAATTGCACTTAAATAGACCCAATACTCACTTTGGATCTATTTTTATCATTTGATAAATATCTTTCCCATATTTGTTTGTAGAATCCTGTTTTTTCAGCCAACATGCAGGGTCATAATTTAAACTCGACCAGTATATAATATAATGATACAGTAACAAGTGCTCAATCAGAGAGGTTTTTCCATTCCTGACATCAAAACACACGCTATGTAACGCATATAAACTTTGTTTGACCTTAACATCTTTTTGCAATGCGCTCTATTTGCTGGATTTAAACGGAAAGCTCTAAATGGCTACAAGGAAAAATGTCAAAACATAAAGTTTAAGTGCTGTCACTGCACTGCAAAGAACATTTCTTATACTGACACTTCTTTGTGGATGGTTTAAATTATGGTCTTTCTCTGACTGCTACACAAGAAATTGGTTAAAATACTGTATTTTTCAGGTGGAATATGCGCACGATTATGACTTTTTAATGAACCTTTCAGGTTTTATCATTCCCATTTGCTCCCCCTTCAGACCATCTTTTAAAAGTATAACCGTCTGAATGAAGGTTGCAGAATTAATGAGTCTTTTGGTTATTTCAACCAAGACATCTTTCTTTAAAAAAAAGACTGATCCAAGATAACAGTTGGGAAAAACTTCCATGCGTATTGTTCCATATTGTTAGTTAATGTTCCATGCATTTTAACTAACTGCAAAGAGAATGAAGTAATAGAATGAAATACAGAAAAAACCTAGCCATGGGGTAAATGTTTCTTTTTCTTTTCCTTGGTTTAGTAACAAATTAAAGAGAAAAACATGCTTTGGTAATGGTCTGATATGTTTGCATCAGAGCAGCCCAAGGTGACATGTTTCCCCTTCACCTCCCATGGCTAGCCCCGTCGATCACGTGGCTAACAAAACTGCTGGTTGTCCCCACCCTCATGACTTGCTATCATTGTCATAATAGCCAGTCCTTTATGATTAATCACAAAATCAGTCAGTTAAAAAGTCCAGTAAACTCCCAGTTCAGTGAATACATCTCAAGTCTTATTTACGGTAAGTTTACTTATTTGTTCAGTTAAAACTGATTTTTTACTGACAGTCAAGAAAATAACTGGCAATCAGCAATCCAGTTCCTGCAAAACACAGCAGAAAACTAATCAAAACTAACACAAGTGTATCTGCTCGATTATAAGACAAGTTTTTTTTTCAGAAAAAATCATCTACCTTGTCTATAATCAAGGTTCTTTTATTCAGACCTCCAATCTGCGGCACCACCGCACAGCTAGCGAAGCCTGAGGGCTTGTCTCCCTCACACTCTCTCAGATTCTCACTCACTCTGTCACACTCACTCATGGTCGTCCCCTCTTACTCACTCTCTCACATTCCCTCTCACACTCTGTCTCAATGTCTCCTTATGGATGTGTAAGTGTGTGTGAGCATGAATGTGTAAATGTTTGATTGTGAGCATATATATGTATGTGCAAGTGCGTGTGAGAGGGAGTATGTGTCAACATGAGTGTGTAGGGTGTAAGCGTGTGCCTTAGTAAGTATATGTGTGTGCATGTGTGCTAGTGTGAAAAAATATATGCCAGTGTGGATGCCAGTTACCGGGGGTACAAACAGAAGGTAGGAAAACATGTTTGAGCATCAAAAATCCCACCTATGCCCCCTGCCTTAAACACTCTCCTGCACAACTAATAAAAACAGAGGCATTTGGAAATATATGCAAGATAATAAACTTGTTATAGGTCATAACCTATTATTTCTAAAGTATATGCATTCCACTCTGATCATGCAAAGACAATCTTTGTCTAAATCTATATTTTTCAAGTGCAGGCATTTATTTAAAAGGTTTTTTTGGTCCATTGATTCTACTGCCAAAATTTTCTTATTGTTACAGTCTGCTGTATAAGATTTGAAAATAATTACATTGCAAACTGTTTTATGCTAGGCTCCTATCACCAAGCTAATGCACAGCTTTGAAGGGAAACTACTGTCTATAAAATGCATTGGAAAAAAATGAAGAAAAGAAACACTTATTTTTCATTTCGAACTGTTGCTTTTGACAGCTATTTTTTAAAAAATCCCATCAACATCTAAAAGCATGGTTCCAGGTAAGTCAACTCAAGAGAAGGCAAGCTGACCTAGAACTCAGCAATACTGATTAACCAACAGAACTTGCAAACAAATCTACTGCAAACTTAGACTTCACCAATAACTTACATGGTAAAATCAAACCGGGATAAACACCATACTTGGATCCGTTAACTCTTTATATAAAGCTAGCAGCTTAACATCAACTGAGCTGAACTATACACAAAGGTGACATGAGATATGCAATGTTTAACTTGTAGCTTGATTTTTTTATGAGATGCTATTCATTTACTGTTTATTGGTCTTATGTTGAATAGATAGTCTTGCCTCTTTGACTGAATTAAACTTTAATGAACAAGCCCCTAATATAAGGGTGCTGCCACAATCACAGTTTACCTGGACATTCTTGGCCTGGCTGTATTTCATAAATTGGAAGAAATGATAATACTGAGCTTTTTAAATTGAGAGCATGTCAACCAGTATCACTCCACTCAGAATAAACCACTCATCATTTTACGGGTTTTATTTAGTACAGGGAGGGTTTGGTAGGAGAGTTATAGTTTCAATAAACTGAAACTGAAGAAGGTCCAGTAAACTTCTGCTGCAACTGCGCTGGCCCAGTATAATGTATAGTCAAATCAAAGAAATGTCTTCAGTCTCCTTACACATTGAATTATGCATTGTATGTGACGTGCTCAGCACTTCACACTGGAAAAACTTGCCAATGTTTGCCCTTCTTAGTACATAGTAAGAAAGGTAAAACCACAACAGATACAACTACTACTCTTATATCATGTTTTTGTATTCAGATGGTATAACACTATATATGTGAATAACAGAGTATAACCATTGTCACCAGTGGGTCAAAATCACTATGTAAAGTAAGTACAGGATATGAAAACTTATATAGTAAAACAGTGCAGATAAATTGAAATAAATATATGAAACTATGGGTCGTGGAAATCTCTAAAGGTTTTCTGATGACGTGCAGTTTTCTTGATTAGCATGCACTCCAGTAAGCTTTACATTTGGCCTACATTTTGGGGATTCTGTAACATTTTGGTTAGCAGTAGTGTGTTCTTCTTCTTGTCACTCCATTAAATAAAGTATCAAATCTGGGATTGTTGTAATCTTGCGTTACCTATTCCGGTCAATGGATATACCTGTCAAAGATAATCTTCCGCTCTATGCATTTATTTGCTCTACCATTCATTTGTTAAAAAAATACTCTAAAAGGGAATGTTAACATTTTTGTTACTTTATATTACATATTACATGACATATATGTTCAATTCCCCCACTTAATAACCACTTACCATGCCTTTCTGCTTACACTAAAGGTGAGCAATACCCTTGTTTGTGGCTACCCTGTCTCTAGCTCCAGCCGACCCGCTCCCGGTCCAATAGGGAGTGGAACGAGAAAGAGACATCAAATAAACAAAACAAGTTATTATTTTGTATAATGTGATTATTTCAAATCACATGCTGAATTCTTTTTAAATCTTGTTTGTTACCTTCACAATATACTAATCAGAACAATCACATAATAGTTGCAAGTAAATATATCCATTATTCTCGACTTCTGTTTGCATTTATTGTACGATTTCTGTAAGATGCAATCATTTTCCTTGCACAATGCAAATACCTTTTAAGAAAACATTTCCAACTGTTTCTAACAAGCTCATAAGTGGACACAATATATTATCAAGAATGTGAGGTGTAATATTTTCATATTCATTTTGGAATATGTAATGCTTTCGGAAAAGAAATGCCACAGTGAACTGAATAAACACTTTTCACAAAAAATACTGTTCACATTTTATTTTTCAAAAGTGAACGCTGGTTGCCAGGCATTCTCTTAACAGAAAAACGTGATTGGGCAGAAGTCTTCACAGTATAACTGGAAATGTGACTATAATATCGTCCCTTCATGGCTCCCTCTCCTAAAGTACCGTATTTGCTCGATTATAAGACGACCCCGATTATAAGACGACCCCCCAAAATCAAAATATTAATTTAGGAAAAAAACAAAAAGCCTGAATATAAGACGACCCTATAGGAAAAAAGTTTTACCAGTAAATATTAATTCATGTAAATTATTTTTTCATGTTTAATAAAAGCTATGATTGAGAAAAATATATTTTTTAAATTTCCTTTTATTTGCCAACCTGCCCCCCCCAGTTATGCCACTCTGCCCCCAGAAATGCTTTATACCCCCCTATTTGCCACTCTGCCCCATGATATGCCTTATACCCCTATATGCCACTCTGGCATATAGGGGGTTAAAAGGCATATCATGGGGCTGAGTGGCATATAGGGGGTTAAAATGCATTTCTGGAGGTATATAGGCATATCATGGGGCTGAGTGGCATATAGGGGGTTAAAATGCATTTCTGGAGGTCCAGAAATGCATTTTAACCCCCTATATGCCACTCAGCCCCATGATATGCCTTTTAACCCAGCATGTACTGGCTGCCTTGGCTTGATAGGAGTGTGATTGCTGTTAGCAGTTTGATATATATATATATATATATATATATATATATATATATATATATATATATATATATATATATCAAACTGCTAACAGCAATCACACTCCTATCAAGCCAAGGCAGCCAGTACATGCTGGAACCTGGGGATGATAGTAGTGGGATTACAGCCTCCCTATGCCATGCTACAACCCCCACCCCCCTTACACATCCATGCTATCACACACAAACACATTTAAATACTCATTCATTCCATTAATCACACATACTTCACACATTAAACACACATTAATCACACATACTTACCCAAAAACCCTCCCCCACCCCCTTACCTGAACTGCAGATCTCTCACTCGAAGACTTCTGCAGGGGACCGGCTGTAGAGCAACTTCTCTGGCCCCGCCCCCAGAGGAGGGAGGGGGAGATAGAGCTCTGTGAGGACGCTGCAAGCTTCCTGTCCTCCTGCTTCTAACAGAAGAGACGCTGCTCGCGACCGGTAAGCAGCATGGCCCCAGCAGACATTTTTTGGGGGGTCTGAGAAGACGACCCCGATTATAAGACGAGGGGTAT
The DNA here is from genome assembly GCF_027358695.1 of Spea bombifrons. Taxonomy (NCBI): domain Eukaryota; kingdom Metazoa; phylum Chordata; class Amphibia; order Anura; family Pelobatidae; genus Spea; species Spea bombifrons. Next base: position 19,263,091 of record NC_071089.1, on the reverse strand, counting down.
TTTTCAGAGCATTTGCTCTCTGGAAAAAACCTCGTCTTATAATCGAGCAAATACGGTAAATACATTTGCAGAGACACAGAAATGCTTAAGTTATATGGACAAAAGTACTGGGACACCTGACCATTACACCGAAAGGGACTCTTATGACATAGCATTCAAAATACACAGGCATTATGTAGTTGGTCCACCCTGCTAAAAAGGACATACCAAGACACTTTGGATAATGCTATGCTTCCAACTTTGTGGGAACAGTTTGGGGAAGGCCTCTTTATTATTCCAGCCTGACTGTGCCCCAGTGGACAAAGCAAGGTCTATAAAGACATTGTTAAAGGACATTGTGTGGTCTAAATTGAAAAATGCACATTTCCAATTTTAACCTTAGATTTTGTTTCAGAGACTTATTCCACACAATTAGTTTGGGGGTAAATTTTATCAAATCTCTCATACTGATAGTCTTCCTTGGGCAAGCACCTGAGAAATCACCGACCCATCTAATCAGCCACCCACCAAATAATCTAACTAAATAAAATTAATAAAATCAGCAACTTCCCCAAAACACCAACAGCTCATAACTTACAAAGCTAACTAAAGGAACATGCTGCTTATCTAAACTAACTTAATAGTCTTAGTAACTAAAATTAAATCAATGTAATAAAACTCCCTACTTACTAATGAGGGGCCACGCAGGCGATGGTGGCGTGGCCTTGGCACTTTAAGTCCAGTGCCGATCTGATGATGTTGGTGCGGCCTAATGCCTCCCAACTCGCCAACACAGCTTACTTACAAGTAACCCTAAACCTAATATCCCTACTTAGTGACCCTAACTCTAAAATGTCATACTAAGTAACCCTAACCCCCATTTTACTAATGCAATAATAAACTAAATTCCCTAACTAAACCTGAAGTATCTGAATAATATACTTTTAATAATCTAATAATAATATTATTAATTAAAAATCAAATGTTAACCCTAAATTAAAAAAATCAATAGTATTTTAGAAAAAAATCAGTAGTATTAGTAGTATGAATTTATATATTACATATATTTATATATATATATATATATATATTTATTTATTTATATATGCATAGTAAGAACTATTTTATTTAATAAAAATATTAATTAATTAATTTTAATGAAATAATGATGTACTATACTGTTCTCCAGTCCCTCTCCAGCTCATGTTTCTTAACATTGGCTTTGTCCTTTGTCTATTGAAAGCTTCCGTCCTATGATTGATTAAAAAAACCATCCACAGAAGAACCTTGGATTGGCTTAAACTTGTCTGCCCGGGATCCGAGCAGCCAGTATCAGCCGCTTTGCCAGCGCTGGAAGAGATTAAACCATAGAATATAAGAACAGAAGGTCATGTATTTCAGCCAATAATTCTGAGCTTTTTGCTTAGTTTTTGTCCAATTCGTGGGGGGTCTGGAGTCCTTTAAGTGGCCTTGCCTAATTTACCAAAGTTCGGTAAATACACATATATAGCATCCCCAAAGTTACCCATCAACACTTTAAAGACTCTAGAAATTATTTTTTCTTGTGAAATTTGTACCTTTGGATGAATTTCCAGATGCTCCCTGTTTTTGACACTGCGTCTTCTCCTAGATTTTGGTGGTCCACTCCCAAAGAAATGATGTAAATTATCAGCAAATGGTAGCTAAAAAAACAGAAACAGGGATCTGGTTAGATGTGCATCTTGGGTCATGGCTTTACTGAGGTTCTGCATGTGACTGTGACCGACTGATGCCTATCTGTAAAACATTTAGAAGACTACTGTGTTTTATTTATATAAATATGATTTAGACATTGTTTAGACATCCAAAAGAATCTCCTAAACAGGGAGAGCTTCTTGAATATTCTAATATTTGCAGCACTTTTTATGACTAACATCCTCATAGTAATTGCCAAACAAATGACAGGCCTTCAAGCACAGGACTGGTGTAACCATATGCCTAACATAAGGCCCTGTGGTGCATGGGGGCCGCCAGGTCCCCTAATGTGCCGCTAAAGCTACTTGGTGCAGAAGTGGTTGCTGTCAGAAACGATATTTTGTAATTATTTATTACCAGGAAGGTGAAAAGTATTAGGAAATTTATCTCGTGTCAATTAAATTTGCACGGCATATCTATATATATATATATATATATATATATATATATATAATGTACATACACCTTACGTAACAAACAAAATGTGTTAACAGTGCAATGAATTAACAATTTGTTGCCATAGTACCAGATCTCCCACAAAATGTCAATTACTTTTAGCAATTAATCAATTTAAGTAATTATTGACTCATTTCCATCAATAAACTTCATTTCATCTGATGCCGTAATGACAAGCTGTAGGGGTTAGCTAACAGGGACAGGTGGTTGAAATTAATTGGATTACTTGGCTATAAACAAAAAACACTTCTGTAGGCCACAAATGGTTTGGCTCTGCACACGCGGTAAATCATTTTACTTTATTCATTTACTTTGTATACCCCTCTGGCAAGACAACTAGGACAATCTTCTGTATTAGATTCCATTATACTGTGGATCACCCGTACCTCACCATCATTCACTAAAATGCCTCAGCTTCGGCATATTTTTAATGATCTGTTTGCACTTTCCTTCTGCCCCCCATGATGCTCATTTAAGACCACAGGGAATTGGTTGCATTACTGTTCATCTTTTGTTGGGAAGGCTGGATTAGCAGAAATAGCCAGGGGGTGAATATTGATCGCTCACAGTTGCATTTAGATGTGCAGTCTCCATGGGACCAAAAGCTTAACTATATTACAACAAGAGAAAAGAAAATGATGTATGTGTATTGTTGAATGTAAAAACCATGTAGATATTACTGAAGGTACATGAAATTGCATTAAATCAAAGTAAGCAATAGGAAGCGTCCACTGCCTCAACAGGACCGGTCAGTCCATGAAACCAGTTAAAAATTTTGTTGTGACAAAAAAGTAACTTTTCAAAAGGGCCCTTGCACAAAACTAGACTTGGGCATTCGTTTTCGCATGAATGCGTTTTCGTGATGCATTTTACCATTTTGCAAAACTTGACAAAAGAAATGGAAAGGGAGCGTGAGCGATTTCGAAAATCTTCGTTCATTCTTTTATTGCCGCGGCTGCCATTTTAACTGCACTAAGAGGAGGAGAAGACATATGACGCAGACGGATGAAATTTGTCGAATATAAAGAAAACTTTATTCCTGGAAAACCCAAGTCTACACAAAACATGAACATAACAATATGTCTGAATCATATGGATTACTTTTTCTCTTGAATATAGCTCCCATACCATGGTACATTATCATAAATATTGCTGGGGCGTTAGTATGTTATGGAGCTAGATGCCTTGCTTGGAAGGGCTCGTCATTGTGGCTCAATTTATTATTTGAGTACAATGTTTTATTATTTGCCTTTCTATGTGTTGTCCTGGATTTTGAACCACATAAGTAAGGTTGCCTCAAGATGATGGGTACAAAAATATATATAGCAAAGTGATATTTTGTGACCAAGCACCCCAGATTTTTGCCTGGTCACTTAAAATGACTGGTATTATAAACCAATTCTTAATTCTGAGTCAGCATCTCAAAGAGCCTGAAGTTTTGTTTCGCCCACATGCGTATGACATATCTCCTGGCATGTGGTATACTTATCTCCAGTTAGCCCCAGCATCACCTCAGCAAGAATGCTGGTTCAAGATCCCACTGTTAAGAAGAAAGCACTCCAACTAATTTCACTAAATCAAGGATTAAGTGGTTCAAAATGTCAGACCACGGGCCAGTTGTTCTGCAGTTTCTTCTAAAGGTTAGTATGTTTTTGTCAGTGGGACAAAATATATATATTATGGACATTGTCTCCAGTAAGCTTCTCCTGCAAGAAAGGTGGATCAGTTGCAAGGAGGATAGTAAATGTTAACTATGCATTGTGCAGAGCCATGTCATATTTGTTGGATAAACTCACTCGGGTTTGGTCTTTATAATATATTAACTAGCTTGCAAGCAACTGTTTTTTTTAATAAACTCAGATACATACCATGATTTCAATTTATTAATTTCTCTTATACTAAATTTTACTTTATTTTAATAAATATGTACACCATTCTTTGTGTCAATGGTTAGCTAAATTACATAGCCATAAATAGCTCGTTGGGTCATCGAGAACTGATTTCTAAATGTTCAGGTGAAAACGAATACAGTACAAAAACAGTTTATTGATTTTGTGTACTCGTAGCAATGTCTTTGATGCTAAACCAAATACCCAATGAATGGCATTTTAGATGTTCTCATATATAGAAGGTTAGCCTTGTTTGCACAGATCCTGCTTCAAAGTCTCAAGATCAAAAGTTAATTTTAAAAGAGGAACAATGTAAATAATGTGTGTGTACTAAGATTTGTTCTAATATAGGCTAAAGGAGAGCTAAAAACAAAACAAACATGTACGAATGTAACATTTTCTAATGATTTCATGCACATCTTTAATATATATTTGTGTATATATATATAATTTTCACTACGAAGAAACAAAGGCAGTAATGGATAAAGAACGATTTTATTGTAAAATGGTAAAAAGGGAACAATCGCCCTTTTTTGATTAATGGAACCCTAACCATTCTAAAGAGCAGGAAATGGTATTTGTCATATTGATATTAGCGCATTGGCAATTTATAACGTATCACACTACTATACTATTGGATTGCCTGTCACCATTACACCCAATAAAGTTCGACTCAGGAAATCAGTTTTATCAGTAATGTCCGTAAGCAATTAAGTGTTTTGGAGGGTTTCTTGTACATTTGACTTTTGAATGAGTCACATTTTTGTATGACACATTATTTTGTTGTTTATCCTGTAATAAACTTGGAGCACTTAAAAATGATTTGCTTGAACGTGGCAAAAACTAAATTAAATATCACCTTCTGAGCACCGTGGTCTTTTATCTATGAATATGTAATACAACTTGCAATTAAAAGGACATGATACATATAGATATAACAGATGCTAAACCCTAATTTTATGGAAATTATTGTGACTGCAATTTTACATTGACTTACAAGGTTAAATTGTAATATTTTACATTCATTTATGAGATTAAATTGTAATACTTTGTATTGTCAGCCTCGTTTCCTATTTCTATGTGTATTCAGGTTGGTTCACTGTCTAGTCTACGTTTGAGTGTTATTTCGTTAATCCCTTCACGTATGTTGTGTATTTGTCATTGTTGAATGAATGAGATTAGTCTGGTACAGATGTTGTTTGCATAATCCCATGCCATTGTGTTATGTGTTGATTATGTTAATCCTTTCCTGTTTCCTGTATATGTCAATTTCCCCTCCCCCAGTAAAACTATGCCCAGTCCTAATAAAGTATGTTGTTTTGCATCCTGACTGGTGTTACGGTTCTCTGGGGGGCCCTTTTTTTGCCCCTGGAGGAGCACCCTTAACTCTGAGAGTCGGAGTGGCTACCCATCTTGTAGCCGTCTTTCGCTATGAGGTGGGCGGCAACGACGTGCGGGGATGTTGCAGTAGACCCCCCCTGGTTCCCGTTATTGTAGTTTAAATCATAATAGTAAATTAAAAAGCAAAACATTATTCAGCTAAACGTTCAGCTAAATAAATTACTCATCTATTATACTATAAACCCCCATAATATCTTATTTAACATTGACAGCCTGAGCAACCTTGCCTATAGTCCTCTAGAAGGTGCAAGAGACTGCATCCAGGAGATGGAATTGACTCATTTTCTTTATATGAATTAAACAATGTCTTATTAAATGCCAGGGGGGGGGCACAGGGAGTCACAAAGTTTCTGACAGCTGCTGGATTTTGTTTCAGGTAAAGTATCGAGGGGGTAATTTGATGGATGGAAGAGTGGAACTGTTTTCAGATTCAGTGTAATCCTCTTGGAGAACCTTTGGGGATAGGGGGAAGAGGGACAAGTGGCTTCCTGAACATCTTTCTTACTGTCATGCTGGAACAGCATGCCATCAGGTAAAAAAGTGGGTACAAAGAGCAAGAAGATCCAAATATGTAAAAGAATAGGACCATACAACACAAATTATGCTAAAAAAAACCCCAAAAATGGCCATTATGAATGAGTATGAGTTATCTTTTCACATGGAAAAATGGTAAGACAGTTTCTTCAAATGGAACGTGTTTAGTGAAGAATCATTTATGATTGCGATATATTTCTCCCTGGACATTTCGACTTTGTTTCTTTTATTTGCAAGAAGTGAATTGTACACAGAGTCCTTAGCACTTTCTATCTGCAAATCTGTCACTAGGCAACATCCACTGATGTTGCACTTTATTTATTTTTCTACATTCATATTTATGACATTTTAATCTCTTCAAAGAAAGAGATACGTTCTATTTTTCTAACATGAGGACTTTCTAAACCTACTTTTTAAATTTTAATGGAAAAAAGAAAAGGGAAAATAGAATTGATATAATTGCACCATTCTGGTTTGGATTTGGTGGAAAGTGAAAGATGAGCTTGATAGAAGGGAGATCATTGATCGTTGCTCATTACAAGAGTTATGGTAAGCTGGGGAGCCTGACCACCCAATGGGGGTGATCTGCTCCTAATAAAGTGAACCAGTACCTGCTACTCCCTTGGGCCACCCTAGAATACTCCACTGCTAGGTCCTGTTCATTTTCTGGACAAATCATCCACTGTGACATATTAAAAAAAGGACAACGGGTACAGGTATAGTGTCGTGGTCTAATTAAAACAAACTACAATTTCTAAAAAACTGGCTATGCAAAATAAAACATGGTTCACAATTTTTCTTACCATCTGTTCATAATCTGTTCTTAAAAAGATAGCAGTCTGCTGATTTATTTTTACATTATACGTATTACTAATATTAAAGGAACAGTTATGTATATTAGATTCAACATAACTCTTTGAAGTATAACAGTCCACTCCCAACATTCTGCAAGTGCAAAGCTCTTCTTTGTGATAAACTCTGCTGGGCTACGTGGCTTCCCCATTCCAGACAGATCACATGTAAGCCCTTCAGCCGCTATTTAACAGCAATTTTAAAAAACGCAGCTGGTGGAGAAGATAGAAGAACGTTATTCTCCCTGAATATACAATATTTCTAGGACCTTACAAGGCAGCAATATGTTTCCTTTGGGTTCCAAGAAACACAAAGTCACATTATGGATCACTGGAAACAGACACTTCTGGTTTGTGAGCGAGCTTCATTATAAGAGTTAAATGGCTTTTGGATGATGTGCTTCTATTAGAAGAATAAAATTAGTATTCCAACCAGTCTCTTTAATTATACTACATCGCATCGACCCAACACATTAAACCGTTCTTTCCTTCCATACTCCACAAATAAGATTTTGTTAAAACTACAAGGTGAAACCATGAAGTAAACAGTAAATCTCGGCCGGATTCCCTATACCTGTGCCGACTGTCAGTTTTGTTTCTACAGAGTTTTTAAACTTTCCAACCAAAATACAAAAGTATTTTTTTTTTCACTTTAGCCTTGTTTACAAGGAAAAATCCACCCATTTTTTGGATAGAATTCAAAAAGTCAGTTGCAGATCTGTTCACTATGTCATATTTATGTATAACACATTGAAAGGTGCTGTGTAGTCGGCACTGTGTACACAAAACTAGTCTTTATAGGGACTAAAAAAGTTATTCTGCAAAATTCCTCATCAAGTATATAACAGAGTTTCTTGAAATACCCTCTGTAGGTTGTTTTACTGGGTGAAAGTAAAGTGGTTTTGGGATTAAAAGGCAATATGAATATGAAAAATGATAAACATTTTTACACTTATTTGTCAACTGCCTGTGAAAAAGGCTGTGTGTTTTTTCTATTTCTGTACCTTCTGCTTTTTGCTCATTATCTAGAAAAAAATCTTTATCACCACTTCATTAAACAATAGTACAGAGTGCATTTCCAGGATTTTTACCGCTGTCTATGCAAACATTCCAAATGCCAATTTTCTGTAACTGCTGAAGTGTCATCAAATTGCAACTAAAACTTCCCCTTTAATAACCACTAAAGGAAGTCAAAATTATCTTTAAAAAATACAATTGTCAGTCAACCAAAACCAAATGCTCCAGATTTAACAAATAGCCATTATTATGCGTGCTCCCCTTAGGATCTACCTAACCATCTAATTAATGGTTCAACATTCTAAAAAAAGAATGTCATATGTTTATAGATTGAATATATGATGATTATTACAATGTACATGCCTTGTAAGCAAGGGGCTGGCTTTGTAACTGTGTATAAAACAAGGATTTCACTTAATAAATGAATCAAATGAAGCTGAATCAAACTCAAAGTAACGTATATGTGTTTCTCTCAGCAAATATACTTCCGGAATATATAGATGAAAAGAATAAACTTCTTAGAAACCTCTAGACACTGTCATCCTATATGAAACAGCAATGCAATTTACAGCAACTGTTAATAGGGTTGACAGCTTTTGCTAAACGGCTTCCAGGATACTATTTGGGAGGTGGCACTTTGAAGTATGGCTGGTGCATTGTCCAGGGAGTGGCCATGGGCACAGCGTTACTATTGAAAGACGGAGAAGAAAAGGAAGCGAAAAATATATATCAGAGAATAAAGGAAAAGAGAGGTAGGAGAGAAAATAGAAAAACAATAAAAGAAGATATAATGGAAAGAATAGAAAAAGCAGAAAATGGGACTGTCCAGTTAAACCTGGACTTCTTGCAAACCTAACACTTGAACATTAAAAAGTCTTCAAAAGCACAAAAAAAATCCAGAAATCATTTTGATCTGCCACTACAGCGGCAGCAAGGGAAGTAGCTGGCGCCATTGTCCAGCAGCCCTTTGAGCAGTAGCTCAATGTGTCAACTGTATTTTCCCCATCACCCCCTGTATTGCTCCCACCAGCCCCTGTGTTGTCCCCTTAGCCCCCTTTATGGTCCCCAAGCATCTAGCATGTCCCCACCAGCCCCTGCCATCTCCCCACCAGCACCTATAATCCCCTTTTCAACTTGCCTCGTGGTCTGGTTTTGAAGCCACAACAGATCACACGTGGCTGTATCAGAAGTGCCAAATGTGACATCAGATTTAGTGGCTCTGATAGAACTGTGAGAGACCTGTTGCAGCCTTACACACTTGTGATCCTGCAATGTGGGCAGGTGAAGGAATATCTTATGATCTCCCTTACCTGGCCCTTTGGGAAGTGCGAGGCCTGGTGTGCACCCTTGATAAGTAAGGGTCTGGCTGCAGTGCACCCACTCACCCACCTTAGTATGCACCTGAGTAGGGTTTTAAGGCTATGTAGGTAGGCTTGGCCCCATTAGCTGAAAGTTTCCAGTCCTCATCTTTGTCAATAGTTATATCTTATAAATCCTTATTCAATTTCACAAAAAAACCCATTACAGTAGAAAAACAGTGGAAAAGTACATCTGAATTGGAAGGAAATTACATTTTCATGATCAATTTAATAAAGTTTACAAACATATAGATGGATGTAAGGACATTTAAGTAACCTGAGGCAAACCCAAAGTGAATGATGAACAAATAGGTTAAAGTATACTCTATATTTATAACCTTTTAGCAGTGCTCAGTAGTAATATTGAGCTGTAATCATATGTTTCTTAAAGGTTAGCCATCCATTTGTTAGCTCAAGGAAGATCATGCTTAGCTGATTACGCTTCTAGTGGCTATGCTGTGTCACACATTTTGTGTTTCCTTTTTAGCTTATTACACTGTTCTTTTGAGATTGTGGGGTGAACTTAATAGTAAATCAGTTTTTTGACAGTAAGATCACAATAGTTATCTTGATATAAATAGACTATATACATTTCTTTTCTTAAACTATTGATATTACTCTAGTGGTCGAGATTGTTTAACGGTGGTGATGACTCCACCTTTAGCTGTCCAATGTTGACCTTGAGGGATGCAAACAACTTGTTTTCCAAATGACAAAGTACACATGACACAGTTTGATTAAGATAGATATTGACCTACAGACAGGGTTTGGTCATCCCTGCATAGGAAAGATATAATTAGGCTCTCTGGCAGGTTTGCCCATGCCGTTTGCATCCTATTAAAGTAGCAAGACCATCAAGTCTATAATTTTCTTCCTATTTGCTCCCAGCATGTTTAGCTTTAAGAGTAAGGACTCTCAGGGTGAAAGCAGATGGAGAGCCTGTCAAATATTTTTGAGGGCTAAGGTTGTAGATAAATACAAATGGTGGCACAAAGGGAAAACTATAGTATTACACAATACTTTCACTTACACTTGGCATTATTATGACCCTCAAGCTACAGGTTGGACGCTTCTGTTCCATATCTGAAGAATAAAATAAAACATAATGGAATATCTGTATATATGTGATCTTGATTTTACCAGCTGACAGCACTAGAGGAAATAGCAGTGAATGCACACAACACTGCACAAACATGGCAAATTCTAGATCCTAAGAGCCTAATTTTTTTGGACCTCATGAGTTAGAGATGCCAAGTAGAACTAGTTGTAATTGAAATCATGCAAGCCATAAGAGGGTACTAAAATTTCTCAGTTCACAGAAAATAATTAAGATAAAGGCTCCTGCATCTGATGTAAACAGAGAGAGAAAAAAATGATTATGAGCTGTGATTCAAGAGATCTTTGCTTTCTATGATATTCTTAACAAAAACAATTTTTAATACAAAATACATCAAATTACAAAACCAATAAAACAAGTATGTTTAAAGTGAATTAATGTAAAATGAAAACAGCATCTGCTTTTTATATTACAGTGATGTCTTTAGAGATAAGGCAATGAAATAACATCTGAGTATTTAAGAGAAAAAATAGAAAAAAGAATCTAGCCTATGCCTGTAGGAGTGCCGTCTGTTTTTATCATAATTAAAACCATAAAAAGGCCCTATAGAATTTGGCATTTCTAGATACGTTTTGTTCATTAAAAAGGACTAAGCAGATTGCAATGACATTTTTTATGCCATACACTATTGAGCCAAGGAATACACAGATTTAATTGACATTAGTTGATGTGGAAATAAAGAAGTAAATGTCAGTCTCTGACGAATGGATTTACCATTTAAGTGGAACTGCTCCTGATTAACTAAATAAAGAATGTATGCTTACTTTATTTTTTATGAAGTGCTTCTGGGTCCACAGTTAACCCTTTTCTGTACCAATTTCTACTAGTCCAGAAATCCTTCCATTTAAAACCTAGGAGCTACAGGATAACATTTATGTTAATTTATAATGCATGACATACTATTTTTCCTACAAGGATTAAGAATATTCAGTGCAAAACTGGATTTTTAAATCACAGGTTTTGAAAGGAAGCAATGCGAAAGTACGTAAGACCAGAAATATGTATGAATACTTCTATTAGATAAAAATATATTTGTTTAACAAAAAAGCCAATGCACTGGAAAACCACTAATCAAAATCTATATCGTATTTACAACAGGCAACGCTGCATCCCAGAAACTAAATAAAGGCCAGTACTAATCAGCATATATTTTAGGAATTGTTTTGTTTCATTAAAAATGTGGTTTTAATGAAATACGTTGCAGTATTGATAGTGTGCATCAATATCACAGTGGTATGGTTTTGATTTTTAGTTTGACAGTTTTTATGTCAATTGTGGTTCTCTTGACATTTTTTTTATTGTTTTCTGTTGATATCCTGTGCAAAAATAGTATATATTTTATGTCAGATAATGTTAACACAGAAGAAAAAACATTATCCTACAAGGTCGTGGAAGTGAAAAGAAAGCAAATTATTATTAGCAAATTAAATATATTAGGCCATTTCTGACTCTTACAGGATTTGGATACATGCCTAAATGAGTATCTCAAGGCAAATTTTACTAACGCATGTAGTAAATGATGTAGATGCCGTTTAGACAAAAATGGATCAGATCTGGAAAATAGCCATCTGCTCAAATGCCAGCATGCTCACAATGTACAAAGGCCCTGGTACAATACCTGTAGAATAGCTGTGTAAGTGTTGGGTTAGGTTCTTTTGAAGGAAGTTCTGTCACCTGTTTTGACATCTTTAGGTTTGCTCTTAGCAGGGAGACCTCCAGTTCATGTATCTGACTGTGAAACATATTCTGGACTCTAAATCCTTGGTCCTAAGACTGACACTCTTAGACCTCAAAATGCAACAGTTTGGGGAAATCCCTATTTTGACTTGTTTCTTCAAGTTGTGTTAATCAGAATGACTAATCCATGGGCTCATCTTTAGGAATATCCAAAAATCGAGGCCAGCTAAAAGACACTTAGAACAGAAATTCCTGCTGCTGCTCCGATGGACCAGGGTTTCAGTCATGTTCTAATTAACATTGAAATGCAGACCTTTCAAGGTAGACATTCAGAGAAAGGATATAGTGTAATGTTGAAAAAAAAAACTAAAAGCAGGCATCCCTTTTTCCTAAAATGCTCTTGTACATCTGTGGTTGTCTGTTGCCTGGAGACACTAATCATACCTTCAAATATTCCCACTAGTTAATTTTCCACAATATCGCAACATATACTTGATTCTCCCCCCAAAAAATATATTAGAATGTCATCTGTGTATAACTTTTACTGTCCTTTGGAATATATTTTTGTTGAAAGCAGATAGCCTAGACAAATATCAATCATTTAAGCAACATATCTTAGTTTAGAGCTTATCTTTTGAAAGAAAATAAGAATATATATATATATATATATATATACACACACACACTATATATATATATATATATATATATATATATATATATATTATTTTTTTTTTAAACACTAGTTGTGATTCGGGTTGATCGTTATATTTTCAGAGATGGTCTTACATTCCCTATAGATACTATTGGAGGCACCTTTGTATTTAAAAATGTTTTTAGGCATAGAGGTATCATGAGACATGACCAAGAAAGGGTAGAACACTTCAATATTATTGAAATGTATTTGGTTATAGGGTATTTCAAAATGGAACTAGTCTAAGAACTGTGATATGTGCTGTGTGGAACACCTACGCGATTTGTATTACCATGCCTTCTGGAAATGTTAATGAAGAAAATGAATAAAAATTATTGAAATGTAATAAAATAAATGGGCATGGCAAAGGCAATTAGGTGCAGCGTATTTTTTGCCTCTTTTTCACATGTACACTCCAAGTCCTCACCAAGCATTTCTTGTTAAAAATGTGGTCACGTATATAAATATATATATTTTTTCACATACTATAGCTCTCAATATTAAAAAAAATACCATAAACGTTCTGAATAGCAGACATAAAACACTGCGTACCATTAAACGAACCATAAGATAAACGAGGCTGAATATAAAAGTGAGGCTAGGACCGCCTCTGAATTTGAATGTGAAGATGAAAAAACAAAGCGTGGCAGCCTTGCGGGAGTACGCGGGACTACTAGGACACGCAGGTATAACCGCCCGCTCCTGCCCACAACACGCGGATACCGCCCGCGCCCGGGACTCCAATCACGATGCAGTCCTCTAGCAGCATCTACATCTTTATAAACAAAAATACACTAATACTAAAACATGCTAATGCCACAAATACAGGATATGGCAATGAACAAACGGTTGATACATCAAAATGAAGACGCCTTAAGAGAGACAGAAAGAAATAGCAGTATACATGCAACATAGATATCAAAAAGAGACAACCATAGAGGAGGAATAAGTTAAATAATAACCACCATTATAGCAGAAAAGATGTCTACTTTTACAGATACGGTGGATTCCCAATACATTTGTCATGTTAAACTATAAAGATAACCACTTTAGTCACTTGAAACACGGGTTTCTTGAATAAACATGACTTGGATATAGTTTTGTCCATATAATCCAAGCCAGTACTAACATTTAATGTGCATTTTATAATAAGAAAAAAACATAAACTGGATCCCTCCTTAAAAATGTATTTTGCCCATCAGGGTGGAAAGGTTTTTCCAATCTTCCAGTCTTCCAATCTGTAACTATGTTTCCATCTTTTGCAAAGTAATTTCCTGGCCACTCTTTGAGAGGTTTCAGTTTGGGTTGTAGCTGGGGCATGGTTAGAGGTGGCTAAAATTTGGTTTAGTAGAGACAATGGAGAGTAGAAACAAAGGAGAAACAAAAAAGGAAAGAGAACAAATAGGAAGTTAAGAGGAATGAGAGAAATAAACACACAAAGGGGGGAAATTAAAGGGGTGGGTCAAAAATGAGAAGAAGGTCAGGAGACAGAAGGGAAGAAAAAGAAGCACAAAAAAAGATAAAGAAAAGAAGATAATGAAAAAAGAGAGAAAGGAAAGGGATTGAAGTGAGAAAATGGAGAAAATAAAAATAGAGAAAAATAAGGGGGAAAACAAGAGAAAGGAGATATAAGACAAGAGAGAGAGAGAAATTACAAAAGAGAGAAAAGAAGCAAAAGATGTAGAAAGAGGAGAAAAAGAGGAGATGAGGAGAGAGAAAGAAAGGAAAACCCTTTAACTGACTGAGAATGATGCCATCTGGGCTCTTAGCAGCTTCATCAGTAAACTAGAAAATGTACTATTTAGAAAAAAGGAGCAAAACAGGAGTTTTAGTGACCCAGATAGTGTCAGTCATGCTCTTCCTTCTACTGTATCTGCATTGACAGAACTGTGGGCCATCCCCTCAGTCCACAAATCTCCAGCAGATGCACAACTCAATACTTTTCTACCACAGATGAACGCAAGTGTGCACAGCACATCAACTCCCTCCCCCATCCACACTGAATGCCATCCCGTTAAATGTGTTATAGGGTCCTGCTAAGTGTGCCAAATAGTCACTTTCACTTGTCCAAAGGGCCTTCAGTTCACCCCTTGCAAAATGCAGGCTAAAAAGGCCACTAGCCCAGTATTTCAATTTCAATATTTGTGACCCGAGATACCTTTCTTCCTCCAGGACTGTCCAGGTGAAATAGATGACAACTCTATCTGTTACCCTGCTGGAGAATCCCACGTGTTCACCAGCATGGACCAGACCTCAGTGTGCAAGGAGCATCAGTGATCAAGAGTGGAACCTAAGGCCACCGCTTCACTGATGAGTGATGGCCAACAATCAGATGACCTGGTATATTTTAGAAAATTAGCATAATGTATACATACATATATATATATATATATATATATATATATATATATATATATATATATACTGTATACACACACATATTTGCTGTTTGGTGTATTGTCTAAAATGCTTACTACTACAATTGTCACAATGCTGCACATTTTTCCATATTAGATAAATTAGATTATACAACTGGTATTATCTTCAAGCAATCAAACATCAGATTTGGTAATTCAATGTAATTTATTTATGGTGACATTGTACAATTAAACAGAGTGAGGGCAGTCACTACACATACTCCAACTACACCAACTCCTACAGTCCGAATTAAAAAAAAACACAATATAAACCTAATAAAAATATATTTTCTTTCTTTCCCATAAGCATGTAATAAATTATTGAGGTTAATATTTATTCTATATGGAATTCCCAAGCAACATGCTTATTGATTAAATATTCTTGTACAGTTTTGTATGTTATGTTAACTATAGTTTTTATATAATCCATAAATGATATCATATTATGAATGCAAACTAAAGCTAGTGTTATTCTTATGAAAAGTAATCTATATTATTTTTTATTAGTTGATGGACAAAGACCATTTCTGTTTATTGAGTATTCTGGGATATTTCATGTTAATTCACCAGAGCTGCATTTTCTGTACGTTATGTACTGTTTTGTCGTAACAGTATAAAGGTCTTGAAACAGAAACTTAAAGTAATGCATAGTACATACAAATACTTGATGACCTAGTAAAAATATATGGGTTTTTTTTGCTTATTTTACATAGTATTTTTAATTATTATTTGCACATTGACATTATGAGAAAAACCTTGATTGATGAAAAAAAATTTCCAAACAGAAATTAAATGATACTACTTGATTTCACATGGGTTCATGGATGACATAAACACAAAGAGCTGAGGTATCCATATATAATTTGTTTTCTTTAAACAAATCCTTATATTTTGTAAGCATGTCACTAACTTCATTCCTGTATCGTGCATAAGGTTAACTGTAGTCTAAAGACTGATGGGTGACAACTTTTTTTTCTATATGATACTTTCTAGTGAAACCAACCCAAAAAAGACACTTTAGCATTACCATATATACATTTGTCTACTGGCCCCCTTCTCACTCTTTGAGAAGGCACTTCAAAAACCTGGTCTTTTCAAATAACCAATACAGTCCAGTGAAGAATGTATTGGAACAACAACAACAACAATAATATTAATAATAATAATAATAATATGCAATCAATAAAATGACTTAAAATGCATGACAGATTATACAGAATAAATCATTTTAATATAGTTTTAAGTATTTTTTGTAAAGATTTTGAGCCTTTTGTATAACAATCTTTGAGCTATTACCTTCTATTTACGTGAGAATAAGTATATATATATATATATATATATATATATATATATATATATATATATATATATATATATATATATATATACCCCTAGCTACATATTTATCTTTACAATTTTCAACAAGAAGATAATGCAGCCCTGAGTAAAATCAAATTCAGCCAATTTATTAAAGGTCATGGTGAAAAAGCCTGATAGACTCTACTGTTAATAATTAGGAATAAGGAGATGGATAAACAGGATGATTTCACTGAGTGCTTAAGAGCAATAATAGGTATGGTGAAAGTTAGGAGGGCAAGACCCAATAGGTATTATGTTCAGGACTCTGGCACTCTAATAGTTAAACAAAACAAAAAAACACCCCCACCCCAAAGTACTGATTCTCTAAAGAAAAAGGTTTTATATCCAGCCTTAAGTGGCACAGTGATCTAGACCAGGGTGGCTGCATTAATCTGATTGTTTGCATGTGTTATTTTCTCTTTACACGTGAATGTTTCCTAATGAGTAAATTGTCCCTTTAATTAGGCCTGCTTTATTTTCATTTACAGCAAAGTGAGCTGAATTGCGGTGCAATATGCAGATTACAACACAACCCATTGCATTTGATTGTAATCAGTAAAAAAAATAATAAAAAAATGGAAATGACCCAATTTCCATATTCTGCATGAAGTATAAATGAATCATATTCTGCTAATTGAAATACCATGGCAATTGAATACCCAGATTCTTTAGTACAGTAAGTTAGTCTTAGATGCTTACATCACATTTCTTTATAATATCACCCTAACAAAGAACATTATTGCGCAAGCTGTTCTTCACTGCTTTGAATGACACAGTAAAGGTAATAAGATATTAAAAGGGAGCAGATGATACAGAATATATCTCACTCGTGCTGGTTGTATCCCTAACTAGTTAAACACACAGTTTCAGTGCCTATAATTGTTACTTTGTCACAAACATGTGGAAATATTTATATAATGTCTCAGAATATAACAATAAATATTTAGACTTTGCACCATTTAGTTTTGATTGATTGCACTGCCAGATAGTACATACAAAGGTATTTTCCTCCTGGAATTATTAACTATTGGAACCTCAAATAGCAAAGTGTGCAGAATTCTGAATCATTTTGTATGAATCAAAAGACAATCATATGTTGTATTCAAAGAACATACTAACATAGCAATGCAGGCATGTATGCAAGTATATTAGATTAGTTGTTTTTTTTTAAAAAAAAGGTTAAAATAAGACATTACCTTCCTGGACCCACTGAAGCCATATTCCTCTGCAAGTTGGTTGGCCATCTCTTCTCCCCCTTCATGTAACTCAACCAAAAAATGATCAGTGAGGACAGGTCTTTGAGAAAAGGCAAAAATACTGGTACATAGCAGGAGGAGCCCAGCGATCATCCTCTCTGTCACTAAACCTTTCATCTTTCACTGACTGGTCTTTGAAGGTGCAGATGGGATAGAAATGAAGAAGAAAAGAAAGAGGTGAACAAATCAAATGAGAGATGCAAAGGGTTAAAAAGCAAATAAGATGACAGGTATGCAGAAAAGACTGAGCAGTGAGGTTAAAGGAACAGGCTAAGGTGCTTTATCCTACTGCATCTCTCCTTCCAGTGTTGCAACTCTGCTTTTGAGGTTGCACAGCAGTGTATGTGAGGCTACTTGTGATGCTAGATCTGCATCTCAGCTCCTCCTCATCTATAATTCATCTGTGGCTTAAAGCCAGGACCAAATTGGGTCACGTGTGGAGGGTTCCCAGCCAATGGGTGTGTGTGTGAGCTCGGCTGGGTGTCCACACCTCCTTGTCAGAACTGCTCATTAGTGCCCAGCCACTGGCTTCCTGATTCAGCACCCTGGAGAATTCCTCCATTTCTTCAGCAGCTCCAGAACTGTCAAACTGAGCTGCTCAGTCAGGGAAAACCCACAAGGGAAGGAAAAAAAATGTTAGCAAACTGATGTCATTTTATGCACCTAAACATAATGCACAGATACAGAGATGTGTTTTCAACAATGAGATTATAGCTGAAAATAAAGACCTACTGCTAGAAAACTGTGCAATCACATCAAACTATTCTGTAACATATGCATGGATGATGTATGTGTGGATATGTTGCTATTTCAGTCTATTTGCATTATTTGCTGCTGTAGAAACAAGTCTACAGTATGCTCATATTTGTGGCTGAGGATAATGGGAGTTGCCTTTATTACATCTGGAAAGCCAGAGGTTGCCCCCCCCCACTCTCCCACCTTTAGTCTTTAAATTAAATGACTATTATAAACATATAAATGTTTGATCTCTAATGGGTTACAATAGAAGGGGTAAATCGAAACAAACATGGCATACGCCCCAGGCTTCAGATATGAAACAGTTCGGGGAGATAATCACCTCCAGGCTTGCTTTGAGTAATAACCTGCGCAGATCTAACTCCTCCATGTAAGATTTGATCTTATTTAATTGGTTTCTTATTTGGGGATTGTGTTCTAGTTTGAAAACCGTTTGACCTTCCAATCCATTCCCAGAAAGTAAATTATAAGAGCTGGTAGGTGAAAAACAATCAAGTGTATCACTCTCCAGAATCTCCAAGGGAGTAAGGCGGTGATCAATTAGTAAGAGAAATCAATTACATGTAAGCCACGACTGCACTAGGAGGCCTTTGTTCTTTTATACGGTATCATTATTAACCTCCTTGTACTTGCAAAACCTTCAGCTTTTTTCGCTGGTAATAATAGTACAGCCCCCTTGCTATTTACTTTGCTATCGGCTAATGATTTCATATGCAAAACACACATTAAGCCAGAAGCTGCCTTACCCTTCCCCCACTGTAAAATACCTTTATTCATTTAGATCATCGTATCTACGATAAGCCAATGTGTTAAAAAGGGGGTGGTCGGTAGGTGGATCAGCCTCCCAGCAGAAGTGGTAGAGGCTAATAGAGCGACAAAATGTAAACATACATGGGATAGGCATTAGGCTATCATCAAACTAGGACGAGACCAATGATTAGGGTCTGAGTCTTTATATCAGGAAAAATGAGCAGACTAGATGGTTCTTATCTGACGTCAAAGTCTATGTTTCTATAACAAACACAGGAATCAATGATGTTAAACACACGCGGTAGACGTATGAACCAATATCACACACGAAACATGTATGCACTGCGGTCTTCCCTCCGGTGTCAGTTTGTGCCATTTCTCCAGATGTTACCGACCAAATTGTATTGAGACCAGTACAAAGTCATGCATGCCTCTGCCACATAAATATTAATACATTTTGTTTTTTGATCTTCATCAAGTACAGGCTGCTGTAATTTCCTCATATGCAAATCTGCGGCTTCTGCATTGAATTGGAAATAACCCTGCCTAAGATACATTACATTCGAGAAGATTCTGTGCATGCAGTAGATGTGTCTGCCTTGAGACTCATTTTTAACCCCGATACAATTAACTTAAAAAACTATATTTTTTCGAAATTCATAATTGGATTATCAACATTTCCCACATTTTTAAGTATTAACCTCAAAAACATTTTTTGTTCTGTAAGAGAATTGAATATAAATATCTTCATGGTGCAATAAGCACCATTTGGAGATAGGTTGATTTGGGTCAAATTGCTAAACATGTCACCATTAAGATTGCATTGGTTTCCATGGTGATTGCTCCACATTTAGCTCAATGCTTCATGACTGTTTAAAGGGACAGTGTAATGCCCTAGCAATTAAGAGCTCCCATTGAAATCAATCAAAGTGCTTCTTGCGCATGCTCACAGGGACATCTCGTTTTACCCTCTGGAATTCTCAGGCCAGTCAGATCTAGTTTGGGGGTATTTTGGCCAGTCCCTCCATGCATTTTTTTGTGGAAAAAACTCAAAGGTTACATTTGGCTACCATATGTAATAAAGTTCAAATGATGGCTGAAGTGTTCCTTTATCATATCCCTTTATTTAGTTTCATGATTGTTACAACATTACAAAGAGACATAGATTTGAAAAATACTCACATAGGACACAATGCTAATTATTATTATTATTATTTTTTTTTAAAACAATAATTTTCATTATTTTAGAAACATGGAGATTTGCTGTAAGCGCTTTCTGTGTGTTGAGGCTGTCTGGGTGCGTCTTGTTTTCCATGATCTGATCTGAGAATCATACTCACCCTAACTGTTATATTTACACCACAGCAAATCTCATATATTTAGCCTAGGAAGGGAAGCTTTGTATCCGACAGAGCATGGCGAAAGGCTAGAACTGAAAGCAAGAAGCTGACGGGGAAAAGTAGGCAGTATCCAAATATTTTACATAGTCTCTCCTTCTGAAAAATATAGACTATTTGGTATAAGCCCTATAAACCACAATTGTTGTTGGAAGAATAGATTAGCGTCTAGAGATTACCTGTGCATTGGAGTTTGGAGCCCTATGAAGAAATATTTATGACGCTCCTCTAAAACACTAGTGAATGATAGAATGACCATTTCTATATTCACGTGATTTTGTTTGATAAAGTGACATCATATGTCATGCTGCTATAGGTGCCTCTTCTCAACTCACATTATGAAGGTCCATTAATGTTATCGGCAGCATAAAATGTGCTTGAGCCAGAGGGACAGATGTCATGGGAAAGCAATTAACGGGTTATGTGTCATGGCTTCAACAGGGAACGTGCTGAGGATGAACAATCCCAAAATGTACTACTCTTCCCCCAAACACAAAGCTCTCTCGTAATTGTGTTGTCAAACTGCTGTAGATATATGTTATCAGGCCTCTGGTACAGAATTAGGGAAGTGAAAATAAGAAGAAAACTATTCTCTACACACATTTATTAAACACAACCCAAAGCTGGCCTTGAGTTCTGGCATACTCGAGGGATATTTTTTCTATTTTCTCTGTTTTTGGTATATATTAAATTTTTCTATAATTGTATTTGTAGTCAGCCGAAGTAAAAATGATCAGGACTGATTACCGGTGAGATGTGGTTTGAATTAGGGCTGGGGTGAGAAGCAGCTCTGCCACTTTAAGGCCAGCAGCCGCTATGTGAAGTACATGTAGCCACTGTCTCCCATAAAAACCAGTTGGAACTCTGGCCTATATATTGATTGTACTGGAATCAAAAGAGTAAATAGCGTGAAGCAGAAGAAGAGGAGGGAGCTAGATGCTCAGGAAATATGAAAAATTATATAAAATATGTCAGCTCACAACTCTGCCTTTGCGTATATATTATGCTTACATTATACACAGGAAATTTGAATCCCTTCCTGGTAAACACTCCTATACTGTCAGAGTTCAGGTACGAAATTAAATCTGGAGAAAAAAAAGAAAGAAAATTTAGCGAGGGCAATTTAATAAGCTGGAAATAACAATATCAAAAGGTCATTATGAAAACACTTTGATTTAGTGAAAAAATACAGAGCTCAGAGCAAAAGCAAAGACTACTTGATGATCATACAGTAGAATATAATTAAAGGTATCAGATTAAACGTGTACCCTTCATTGAAGTTCACTTTCATGAAGCACTGATTAAGTCAGGGGACAATTGCTCAGATAAAATGTGAAGTGGGAGACAAGGAGCACAAGAGAGCACAATAGCAGAAAAATTATACACTGTTTCTTAGCATATGATTAGATAAATAGAACAAAAGAAGTGATGCAAACACCCAGAATATAGTTGTAAAGGTGCAACAAAAATCAGTGTATGTGGATTACAATTATTCAAAGAGAGAATAAAGGGTGTTAAAGGGCGATATATATCACAGGGCAATTAAGCCATGAACAACGTCCGAAGACTACTCTAAAAGTAATTAAAGGGAAAGTCCTACACACAAAAAAAATATATATCTTTTTTTAATAAATACAGTACTGTAATATCGGTTAGCACTTCCAAGAACCTAGTTTTATTTGTTTTTCTCTAATAAACTTAATTTATGTACAGACCTGGAGGCTGCCATTGTTGTTGTCAATCATGTGATATTTTGGGTGCTCAAACACCACACTGAGCTGATTCTTTATGGCAATGCTAATGAAGTCCATTCCATAAGCTTTCATTAGTCAGAGTGTCTGGCTGGTCGAGTATCAACGAGCCAATCTGTTGTTTCAACACAGGCAGTATGATGAGGATTCAGGCTATTTGTCAGTAAGATAATGACACACAGATGGAAAAACTAGAACTGTTTGTTAAAAACGGAAACTGGACAACATTTTTTTAAAAAAATTTTAATTGGATACTAGTGATGCTAAAATACTGGTTCTCATTTAAGAATACATTAATGGCTTTCTATTGGTACACATCTGCAGCACGTCAGTAAGAAAAAAAAACAACATTTTTGGTAACATTGTGAGATATGATCATTGTAAAGGACACTTTTTAATATAAAAACATATACTGTTGCTGATTGTTGTACAACTATGGACCCACAACATTGATCTGGCCCTTCTGGTGTCCTGTATATCCCCAAGTATATGTGAAAAGCAGAGATTACCTGGATAAATGTGTTGAACAATGCCTAGTGGTATGCTTCTTTTCGCTTTAAGTAAATAAAACTAGTCATTATTGTAACTTAAAATGGGGACAGAAAACCTGAACTCATACAATGGTATTTCACACTTTTTATGCATAAATCTGTCACAGAACAAAAGGGCTTGCAGTCTCGCAATTCGTTTTATCCACTACATTCCATTCAGTGATTATATATTCATACTGTAGAGTTCACCTTCAACTTAAATTTCAATAGTTTTGGGTCACTATTCCACAAAGCCATCTATACATTTTTTCCATAATGTTATAATGTTACCTCCCTTGCGGGATGCGGGCAGGACTACCCGCTGGCGTCACATTTAGCGGGAAATGGGAAGGGAGTGGAGGGTTTTAGGACCCTGCTCCCGTGACCCAGAGGATTCGAGTGTCAACCCGGAGAACCAAAGAACTGGAGAAGCGATCTAAGCCTCCGAGCTCTTTTAGACCTATGACCTATTGCACTTACATTTATTCTTCTTTCAAATCTATGTTACTTTGTTAAGATCCTTTATGTATTTAAATGTTTCTATCACATTCCATCTCTCTTCTTCTCTTCTTCTTCCATACTATACTTACATCCAACACTCTATCACGTCTTTGATCCTTAACAGTTTTATAATTGTGGCTTTCATCTCTGTGAGCTATAGCTACATTAAGGCAGACGACTTGGTTGCAACCCCCATGACCTTTCTCCAAAATCGCACCTCTTAATATACAGTCCCCCAATAACACATGTATGTGGAAAGGCAGCAAAATCATAATTAAGCAAGAAGATTTTGGGACATATCTCTCGTCCACATTACCGATTCAGAACCAACTTTAGGTGACCCTGATTGACCCGCCTCCTCCTTAAATTTAAATTAAATTAGTCTGTCTCGTTGCCCATCCCACTGTGTCCAGCCATGTTTATCCACAGATAAGCCAAATCCAAATTTTGAATGTTTTTTTTTTAACCTAAAATTCTTGTCTATAAGTAAATAAGGTAATGCACTGCCATGCCTGTTGTCTGTGTAGTTTGTGACCCATTCTGCAAAATCCTCAATTTTATACAAATCTCTCTTTTTATACTTCTCAAGTAAAAAATGATCACATATAACAATTTACACTTAACGTAAATAAGATATTCTTAAGAAAATACAATTTAGAAGAAAGAGAAGAGGTTGGTATTTAGTAGGAACTTGTACAACAAAAATTGGATCAATTTGGGACGTATGGGGAAGACTTACCCTATAAATACTTACAAATCAGAGGAGAAGAACTTTAACCCACTTTGGAAATCTATATCTGAAAAGACCTTACAGATACCATAGGCTATATTTATGTCCATAATGTTGTCCATACCTGTCACATGCATGCATAGCTAAATTGTAGCTAGACTGAATTAAGAAGATCATATAGACCTCTATATATAAAGAGACCTATAGATGACCAGCAATAATCAATATCATATGCTGCTAAGGTATTAGTATTAGTAAGTTATTGTCTTTTATATGTTTTTTGTAGATTTTTGTATCCAAATAAAAAAAAAAAAAATGGAAATGTCCATATATTGAGAAAGGCAAAGCATGTAATGTAATGGAAAACCAAATAAAGTTGGAAGAGAAAAACAATGTAAAATGGAATGGTATTGGTAGAGAGTCCAATTTAAGGCTTGCAAGGGGATAGTTGGCTAACGTCCATTGGCTGCTCTGTATTAAAAATTTAAGGCTATTACAAGGCAATTTTTTGCCACCAACATAGCCACCAGGACATGCAGAGTAACAAACACTGTAGGCAGCACGACTGGATCATTTGTGTGCTCCATTTGCTGGGATATTTATTTTTACTCCTTTTGTGTAAAAGTATTTGAATAAGGTGGTATAGTGCACATTAAGCTTATTGTCATTAAAGGGTAAAGGGTTGGGAAGAATGCATGGCGAAAGTAGGAAGGGGAGAAGAAACAATCTAGGGAAAGTGCAGTTAATTGTGGAAGAACAGAAATGAATAGTAACAAGACAAGAGAGGGAAATAGGTTAACCAACATATGTTATGTACATTTAAATATTTATTTACCTTATATGGCATGGTCTAGCTGGTCCATACATAACGTTCAGCTTCACTGCCTTTACAGTACATCAATTATCAATATGACATTTAAGACAATAATTACACGTTTGACTTTTTACGGTAGTTTAAAAACAAATAAATACTATTTCTGTAGAGAACAGTTAATGTGTAATTTATTTTTCCAGTCGTATGCTTATTATGAAAATAACACCAACATCTCAGAAGCTTTGTAACATTTTCATCTTTAATAAAACTGGAAGATTAGCACTCTGGCAGATTGATTTTAACTGGGCTTCATCCATGACTGTCATTTTATGGAAAGCACAATAAGTGAGATTAGTAGGAAATTGCAAAGTGTACCCGCTCTAATCAATTATCAGCTGCATTCATTTTCTAGTCAGCGTCTCAATGCGGAAAAAAAAAAAAAATACAGATGCAAATTAAAAAAAAAAGAAATTATAATGCCACTGGGTATAAATAGCAAGGCTATATGTGTCAAAAATGGATGGGTTATAGTGTTGATTCATCAATCTAAATAATGTGCATTTACTAAACACTTTAATTATGTGTTAGGCTTCTGTTTGTGCCAAATAGAATAAACATAGTGGTTACGAAAAGATTTATTTTTATCTGAAAATTATACCCAGGACAAAATTAAAATAAATGACTTATATTAAAGCAGTAATTGTATGATGTAACATATCTGGCTATTTCCACACATCTATCTATCTATCTATCTATCTATCTATCTATCTATCTATCTATCTATCTATCTGTCTGTCTGTCTATCTTGTTCTTGTGTCGAATAATAAAAGAAGGACCTAAGCAGGTATCACACACACGTTTGTTTATTTGCATTAACCTTTTACTTATGAATATTTACAGCTTCCTGGGCACTGTTCAAAAAAATTACGCAAACTACTTGAGAAGTGTGTTGGTCTCCATATGGTGCTATTCATTAATAATTTTAGTGAGTTAGATTTGATTAAGATCATGAACCAACAAAGAAACCACTTGTTTCCTTGGCATTGATTTAATATGGGAGAAATGCTAGCCATTACACTGTATTAACGCGGACAGACACAGTAACAGGCACTAAAACTCATGGTGATGTAATGAGTATAGCTGGATGAGCTGTAGTTGGCTTGAACTTGGCTTGACCCTCATGCCTGGCTCAGCTCTGTTAGACAAAAGTGTAAGAGTCCACAAGCCAGCTCCTCCAAACTCCTCGCCTGGTCTAGTATTATGGTTTGTGTGTGCATATGTAAGAATAACCCCAAGGACTTCCCCTGTGTTGTGAGCCAGTCTGGCTCAGGTTGTACACAGCTCGATGAGTCAAACCTGGATTCAGGCTTGGCCTATATTGTGCAACCAAGTAAAAATTATTATTAACAGTGAAAAAAGTACAAGGTACTGTAAAAATGCTATTATTTAATCAGCAGGGTCGAATATATCGAAACCCTACATTTTCTAAACATTTGAAAATGATCCATACGGCTCCCTAATGTGATTAGATATTTAACACATCGTTTATGTACATTCCAGGAACATTCCAACTTCTGTGCTAAATACTTAAATATTGTTCTATATCTCTTTCTTACGTAATTCCATGTTAAATTCCAGTTACTTTTACATGGAACAGCCTCCCAGCAGAACAGGTAGAGGCTAATACAGTGAGAGAATTGAAGTATGTGTGGGATAAGCATATGGCTATCCCTAATCTAAGACAGAACCAAGGGCAAGCTAGAGCGCCCATATGGTTCTCTCTCAAGGAGACTTTATTTCCCTGTGTATTTGAAAAGCCACAATTTGCTAAACATCAGTATTGGTGACGGAAAAAGTCTTCATTAAAAATGTTATCTTCAACAAATGTTATCTTTAAAAGACTTCAATATGTATACCAATCACTATTGTGAGATCTTTATCTTACCATGAATAATACATTGCCATCACACTGTCCACCTGTCTGCAAAGCTCTGATTGCCCAGAGGGGGTTGTTGTTTAAAATGGATCTATCTTACCGTGATCACATTGCTAGATAACGGGCATGAAAAGTAGTTTCGAAAAAAAAAATTACCTGCTGGGCATTCTTTAGAGTAGGTACTCAGACAGTAAGTTGTGTCTATATTGTGTGAAGAATAGTAGACAGACTAGAACAAGTCAGAAACATTAGAGAATTTGGATTATCTGCCTGAAATCCAGGTACGTAGAAGGTACAAACCACTTTTACACCTTTAGACTATATGTCTATAGACGTAATACATAAATAAGGATTATGGTTGGGCAAAGACATGCAGATTCTGCTCAATGGCACCATGCCACATTTAGCATTTACTAAATCTCGGGCTGCACATTTTTTTACACATCTCTTATATATGGTAATAAATATAATCATTAATATACTCCATAGACACCTGTTTTATTACCATGAGGATTTGAAGCCAGTGTAATAAAAACACACCATATTTGTTATCTAGCAATATAGAGTGATAAAACATACGCTCACCTGCCACATAAAGATTGGAGGCCCAGTCATTTTATCTTAGCTTAGTTACAAGGGATGCCTTGATGTAGCAAATGAGTTTTTGTGCTTTGACCAAAATACTGTAATAAAGGTATGCATTTGTAGGTTTGGATTTGGATTTGGCGGGTGGTCATTTGTTCTTCAAAGTTGGAGTGACACGAAGTGAAGTCATTTTTTCAACAGCGTCAAGTCCTCCTTGTGGTTCCATTATTAGCTTTGGCTAATATGACTTTATCATATCCTCATGTCTATGCTAGATCATTGAGTGTAACTATCAGCACTTCTTGAAAAGTCATTGTGCTTAAAGACTCAGCCATAACGAGGGCTCTTGGCATGTGGGGCAAGGTAGGATGCCCCGCTCTTTGCTCACATCACATCAAAGCGAGAAGAACTAGAAGGACATTGGCACTGAGCAGATACAGTTATGCCCTTCATCGTATGGTACCAGCCACCTCTCTAGCCCTGTGGGCATTACAGTCCTGCGCAAAGGGCAAAAGCCTACTACGGCGAGGCATCAATATGCACTGTCCTACGTAACATTACAAATGCCTGATACAGTTGTCCGCCGAATTCTTACCTGAGCCTTGCTAATCACTAAACGATTACTTTTTACCTTAATGATATTATTAAAAGTATTAGCATGACACATTACTCTTAATGTTAATATCTGTGTTCATTTGTTTTAGCCGACTGCATTTAATTAACCTTTGCATATTTTTAAAGGATAACATTGTTGAGATGAAAAAACTAGTTCACAAAACCACTGAAACTGATTTATACTTCTTGAGTTCAGTGTAAAACAAGTCACTGGTAATATACGTCTTCTAGCTGTCTGATTCTATCAAAATTTCAGGGAAGGTTATTCATTTCAATTAGATATAGGAATTCTAAGAGTTTCAAATAAAAGAGGCTGATTTTATGACTCATGTTCTTTATGGGAGTACGTTGTTTATAGAAGTGCGTACATTGCTATTTCTATAAACTATATCTTCAAGGTGAAATGCAACCGACTTGATCTGGTGATAGCACTTTCAGGCCTGTGACCGCTTACTGACATAAGTGCAGCCCACGGTAGGATATGACAGGCCACGCACAACATATTAATGCTCACGAACATATACAGCTGGTCGCCACACACTTGGGTCAATAGGTCCACGGCCAGGTTTACGAGCTTTGGACCCTATAGCAATTAAAACCATTTTTGTTTATCATTAAGACAGCTAAACCATAATGAAGTAATAGTTTACTGCAATACAACATACCACAATATCTACTGAGCAGTTACCAAGGTTTTGTACTTTTGTTCATCGCAAACAATGCATTCTGCAATAACTAACAATGCTAACTTTTCTTGCTTTTGCGAAAACAAAAAAATCGATTTTATAAAGCAGAGTTCTTTTAGCACTCATAAACACCAACTACACACATGACAAAACTACACATACTTTCTCCAGCTTGCCTTCCCCATATGCTAAGACAAACCAAAAAACAACCTAATAATTTCAAGAAATAACCAAAAAAATATATATATATATTTTATAATGCCGTTCCTAATACTGTTGTATGGCTAAACCTTTACCTGAAGCAATTCTCCACGCAAGTAAAAGTTTGCGGCATTCTTTGGGCAGGAAAGCATTTAACACTTTTCTAACCACATGGAGCATTAGAAGCCATTCCAAACCTTTACTGCAACACAAGACAAACCTACAATACTATGTACATTTTCTGACATACATGATTTTTAAATAGCGAATACCCTAAAAATAATACATTTTTTCTTTTTTTTTTAAAGTTACCCTCAGTAAAAAGATTTACTCTTTATGTGTCTCTTTCCTTTAATACCTCTTTTCTACTTCTATGGAATTCCTGCCATTAGCAAGCTCTCTTTTCTCTTCTCTGTGCCTCTTTTTTTTCCCTTCTGTTCTCTTCTTTCTTCCCTCCTTGGTATTTTTTGCCCAATCTCTTTTTTGAACATAACTTGCTGACATATTTTCCTCTACCTTTCACATTTTTCCTCCTAGTTCTATCCTCCATATTAATATCACTCGCAATCACGCACACACACTCATTCTCACACACACTTCCTACCACATCCTGTTAGCATTGTAGCCTGTAGTAGCACTATTGTCATGTTGTAAATGACAACATGTTCGAAACCTGTTAGTACTGTGGCCTTGATCTTTATGACAAGTTCAAATTATATCTAGGATTAACTCTTAATAGACAATAATAACATAATAATAATTTTAATTCATGAAAAAATCAGTTTGGCATTGTAGGCAAAATCAAAATGTTATGGTTTATTTATGGTGAAGTACAGTCTTTCTTCTTTAAGTAAGAAAAAAGCTAAACTTTCTATTCATGGAAAGAATAGTTTGAAATTATGAAGAATTAAACTGTGTGTTTGGCATGAGTGTCTATAAAAAAGAAATTAGCACTGGGAAGAAATGCATATAACCAACGGAGCAATGAAGCGTATATAGTATACTAATAAAATTTAGCTCTAATTTTTCAGTACAGAACACTGTCAGTATTAAGCTGCAAATGTCACTATAATGCCATAGATTAGTGTTATGGAGAAGAGAACTATTGTAGCGTTTAAGTAAATGAAAAAAAATATCTTGTATTAGCCCAGGGGATAAAGGATTGAAACAGAAGAACAGGGGAATAAAGGAAGTCGACATATCCAGGAACTTAGTAGTGGAGATGACTCATTTAACATGCTATCCATTCTAGGTGTCTTGTTTCCTTTGACTTTAATGAAGATTAATACAGGCTGACAACCTGTTCATTTGTAATAGCAATATATGCTGCTGGGGCAACAATAGCTAATTGTTACTTTAATTTCCTGAGAGCCGAGCGTGAAACAGTGAGGCTAGCAGTTTAACCGCATAGGAACACTCCAGCTATCAAGATAAATAAGAACAGAGTGGGTGATTTCTTGTTTTAACTTCAAACAAGCACTTACTGATGGAAACAGAATAAAGAGTTATGGCTTTTGCACCGTCACAGCCCTTCAGATCCCACGGGCAATTGTGTAATATCAAAAACTAGTAAAACAGCATTGGGTTTCAAAATTAATGTTTCAGACTGGATGACGGCAAAGTGTTTTATACAATGATATTAATATGTATATATCACAAAAAGAAAAATACGCAGTACATGATGGCTTGATTTATTGATCCATCTAAACTGTAATTGGCGTTTAACGTTGGTTGAAAATGCATGGTTTGCAATTCACCTATGTTAATAAACTCAATATAGTGATTGTGGATTCTGACCTTAGTGACCTCTAAATAGATTGTGACCTCTAAATGAAACTACAGTGAAATCAACAGCAAACAACTTCCGCTAAGCAGTTCAATGGGGTGTACCGAGGATTGGCATTTCGTAAATGGATATATTTTTATGTGCATGTTAAATCATAATTTTGCATGGACATTTCAGATCACCACATTTTTCATCTAACCTTCTCTAGACCTGACTAAAGTAAACGTACACACCATACAAGAGTGACCAAGAGTATTGCAGTATTGCAAATAATACTCAAACACTCATGGAAAAGCCATCTTTTAAGTCTATATTGTTGAAAAATGGATATTGATCCATACAGGATTGTTCTTGTTGTACATAACAAGGAGGATTAATCTTTTAATAAATTGTATAAAGAAAGTCTCTTATGCAAACATCAATCTGAAAAAGAAAGTTTTTCTTCTATCAAACTTCAAAGAGAAGTGCGCTCTCTTCTTTACACATCATGATGTGAAATGCGTCTCCAACCATCAGTGGTTGGATCCAGCTTGTTAATGTGCCTATTGTAGGAGTAAACAGTTTCAGCCCTCGAAGGCCGCAAACACACCTTAACTCTTGAAGAAAATCACTTAAAATTGTGCCATTTAGTAAGGTTGAATACTTATTTTACAGAAGGTAATGGATGGAACAAACTGACTTAAGATTCCCTAACAATTAATCAGCTTGTTAGCCTTAACAATTGTGTGTCAAGTTACTACATTCCTAAATACAATATCTCTTGAAAATTGGCCTGTTAATCCATCATTAGTGTACGTTGCTACAGTAACTGAACATTTCACTGGTACTCCATTATGTGTTTAAAATGTTAAGCATGACACATATTTACGCTTAAACTGATGGTATATCTCTATGTAGTGTAGTAACTTATGCCAAGAAAAACTGAGAATAGTGATGGAAGGATTGTTCACACGCTATTTAATTTGTGTCAGGCACTTTGCCATCTTTTGATGATATTTCCATCAAAAGTTGAGCTAAGACTGATGCAGGAGGCGTAAAACACAGTGCCCACTGAAATGAAAGGGCTCATTAAAAATATTGTCACAATGCCACCAAAAAGTCGTGAAATGATATTTACATAGTTCTATATTTTAGAGTTTGTGACAATATTAAGGAAATTGATTTTAAAGCACAATTACAGTATATATATATATATATATATATATATAATCATTTTATTACATTAATAGAGTGTTTATGTTTTTTACACCACTTAAAAAAAAGTGCCTTCACAAACACAATGCTTTTCATCTCCTTGTGACACCCTAAAGAACAAAACATTTGGCCTCTAAAAATTGGCTAAGAAAAGGACTTTTTACCCATGTCTGCGTTTTTCACTGGTGTATACGTCCCAAGCACCATGATGTATATGCCACATGACCACTCATGCCATCACAGTGTACATGTACACTGCACTTGATTGGCCAAATTGTGAAATGTATGCTCATTTATACTTTGCTCAGGCATCTTATATAATGCTTAAATGTTTTATAAGTTATTCAAGGATAGCCCACCCAACAAGGATAAGGATAGATGTTAAGATTCATTTCAAATGGGACTTTGCTAAAATCGTAATGACTGACTAAACTCAGATGAAGCACTTTGCATGAAAGGAAAGATAAAAGTGGTAGACGAGCACATGAAATAGGTAATAACCAGATCTGCAGTAAAAAGATATCAAACTCCAATCTCACGTAGTTCTTGTATAGTATAGCTTAGTATCATTTTTAATGGCCTCTTTTCCCTCATGTCCTCACCTGTAACAAAAGCTGCAAGATTTTAAAAAGATACACGACAAGTAGCAAAAAGGAGAATGTTTACTGCGCTCCAGTAAATCATCTTGTTATCGTAATATTTCCTGTGCAAGGAAAAAATAACGGAAAATGTGAAAAAAGGAACTATTTAAAAATGATAATACACAATACAGTTTTTGTTTAGCTGTGTAACATATTAGATCTTTTAAATGAATGTGGCAGAACTTCTGACTGCCTGGACATGATGTCACTTCCTGGCACTTCACAAAAACCTGCAATGTGGTGAGGGTAGTGCTACAGGACTGTTTGGCTAGGTATAGACCTCTATAGCGTAAATGGGCAGGTTACAAGACCTTTGATCTCCCCGACTGGTCTATTGACCACTGTGAGCCTGAATAATGTGCTTGTAGGCAAAAAAACTGTATCACTTACCTTTAGGAAAAGATGCAGCTCTGGAGCACCCCTGCTGTGACCCATTTTACTACCATTTTTTTTTAAGCAAGCTGTCAGGGGAACTCTTACTCAAGCCAACACGGTAGCTGGCTGTCAGTGGGTATCGAGCATGTACCTCGGCAAGCAGGAGATGTGTTTGGATCAATACGTCTCCTACAAACCTAGAAACTGGAGGGCCGGGGAAAGAGGCAAATCCATAGGGGTGATTATGCAGAATCCCTCATGTGTTTGCAAGGGGACACAAATGGTAATTTGAAGGGAAGACTTAGCTATCATATATGAATTAAAGTTGTTTTTACCAGCCAGAAGTTAATTTTCCACTTTATTACCCGTGAAATGCTGATAACAAACGTAGTGATGCTATTTCATTAAGTCTCCATCTCTGTTTAGCTTACTTAAAATACAAAAACAGTGCACAGAAAGGTTTTCGGTTTCCATGGGAAATCATTAATATCTGGAAAACATATCTTTCTCCTCGCCCAGGCTTGTAGTATATGTGAATAACCCTGTTCAAATGTTTTTTTTCTTTCATTTTATAAAAGTTTTATAACATACGTAAGTATATCTATAATAAATATATAGATTCAAAAATACAATTCAAATAGAGATAGTATTAAAAAAGTTAATATAATAATTTAAACAATAAAAATGATTATACTATATATATGAAATATCTATAATAGAATCAACTTATACACATTTATACTTGGTTTCATGGTTAAGCATATTTATCACATTTGTATTTGTATTTTGTAATGTATTTTGGAATTGATTTAACACTTTCATTTTCCTTCAATGCCAACAGCAAGGAAAGATGAGGACATAGAAGCTGGAATGGAGTAGAAGAGATCCTACGTGGACATGTTGGACTACCATCATTTTTCTCCTTCTGTCAATGTCTCCGAAGGGCCCCAATACAATAGAACTTTTCTATTAATAATAAAGAAATATTTTTTTGCCAGAAGTGTAAGACTCCGCTCAGTATTAAACAATCTATTAAATTTAATTTTTAGTTTCATCTTTAGAATCAAAAGCTTATCACAGTCCCACCACTCATAGGAGATAAAATGTAAAGAGCATCATCAAGGGAGGAACAAAGGAGAGAGGGATCTGATTCCCAAAGAGGACTGTCCCTCCTAAACAAGAACCCTTATGAGTTATGAGTTTCTTCAGCAAGAAGAGCTAGGCTGACCCTTTGTGATATGAATTGTACTGATGTGAACACACCTCTCCACACAGTCTTACTCAGATTAGAAAGAAGATTGGCAAGGTTAAAGCAAAATAACATACTTTTATTATAAAACAAGTTAAAATATTATATATTAGACCTGTTCATTTGAATTGCTACAAATGGCAAATTTACAGAATTTTGATGATTCGTACGAAACTACGAAAATGAGGCCACGAAGCGGACAAAAACAAAGCAAAAACCTTAAAATTTTAGTCCGAAATCAGTAGGACCTTTCACTCTCACTCTCTCTCATTCTGGTTTACTCTCTCTTACCCTCTCTAAATGTTTCCTTACCTTCTCTGCCAACCACTTCCACATCTTCTTCATCTTTATCTTATCTTACTTCTTTTATCTTCTCTCTTTCATCTTTTATCTTCATCCACATATCTGCGAACATAACCTGGTGCAAACTTACGCCAAAATGAGCGTGGTGTAAGTGGTATTATTGGAAAGTGGAAGTGTTAAGGAACAGCATCACGAACCAAAAGCTGAAGCGGAAGTGGTCAGCAGACAGCGTTGACCAGAAAGAGAGAGTGAGTGAATGAGAGTGAATGTGGGCACAGGGCAACACATTTCATTCCCAATTTCAAAATGCCCCCCATTTGCTCACGTCAAATATATATATATATATATATATATATATATACACAACTTATGCAATCAGATTATTGTGAACAAGTAAATTGTGAACTCTAAACAGGAAATTTTAATGTTACTTCAGCCTTTCTCTATATTAATACAGTTTGTTTTAACTGGGTGGCTATGAGCACTCATGGATTTGCTATCTAATATTAATCTGACATTTTAGACTTTATCTAACCTCATCGTGTGTAAACATACTGTATAGCTTAAAAAAGCAATTAGTTCTTGTTTTTTATTTGCATTTCACTCTAGTTATCATTAAGTACACCACATTTTGCTGTACCATACATGCTATAAATATGTAAGGCCACATATTATCTTCTATATATTGTTTAAGCAGTTTACATGTTGTACGAAGTATACCTTTAACAGCATAAGAATATATTAGATAAATTAGACTATACCCTCCCCTTAAACCAGCATTTTAAAAATAATATTATAAAAGAAATGTATTACAGAAAATATTCAGGTAATGGATAAATTATCTCCGCACCATGATACTCAACATGTCACTTTATTAGCTGAACATCTGTGGCATAAATATAAAAAGATGCAAATAACTAACATTTTAATACTTAATAAACTTTATTAGCATGACTTTGTAACCGAGCCAACCCATTGCATTTAACAAACAATAACACCAATGTAGAGTAACGAGTCAACTGTAACCCAACCACCGGCTGGCATAGGCGGTACGCCTATGCCAGCCGGTGGTTGGGTTACAGTTGACTCGTTACTCTACATTGGTGTTATTGTTTATAATAATTATAACCCATGCACAGCAGCCCACATCCAACGACGGGAGTCATGAGGGCACCAGCCCCACAAGTACTCTGTACTTCAGTCCGAGGCTTGTGCACCACAAGTCAGACCACCTATATGAGTGGTTAACCCTTGCACCAAGGCAGCATAAACAACCTCCGCACATAGAAACATAATCTAAAACTGGATGGGAAGATGGGACCTGTGCAGCCTACGCAGCTTCCAAAAACTACTTTCATGTCCATATCATTAAGAAGTTAATACTGTTGTCCCTGCTCCTCTTTAATTTTATTTTCCTCTTTATATCTGTCTCTTTCCTTCTTTTCTTTATTCGCAGGGGGGGGGCTCTTCTATGTCTACCTGGTAAGTCTATTTTGGCACACCTCAGACTGAATTTAGGTTTTAGGTACAGTTTGGATGGTGCATAAGAAAATATTGTACACTGGCATTGGTATCCCTGGGCTCTGCCCTGGTAGATTTTATAAAATATGTTCTGCTTTTTTTTAATTAACAAATCACAAAAATGTATAAAAAAAATATGTTGATTCCAAATTGCCACAAATTAGTCTTAAAATATAAACAAATATTAGTTATTAAAATGTGTAAATGTGGGCTAGAATTGACAAGTGGTCTCACCAATTAAATATGTATGCTAGAAATATATGGGTCTCTTTCATCAACTGAGAATTCATCTTGGTTTAAGGTAGAAACTGTTGCCAAGTTAATTCTTATTTTTTTCCCTAAAGGAAAGAATGTCTTAAAAAGTATTTCAGTGCAATTCTCATTAATTAACAGTCCAAATATTGACAAATCCCATACGCATTTTATAATTTTTTAATTAATTATATTTAGACCAAGGCAGCTCAAATGTAATCAGCTACATACAATATATATCAAATGGTATTTTACATTTAGTAACATACCAAATACATATTGTATTTAACATTTATTGTGCATTTCTTTAATGGTAGAAATAATCAGACTTTAGGTATCGCCGTTTTGGCTATGCTTTTCTCAGAATTACTAAAATGAAGATGTAGGTCAAATTATTTGTTCCTTGTTGTACGCAAGTATTATTTATTTTGAATAATAACATAATAAACCCAGTTTTTGCTGGTTACAATTCCCCAAAAGTGTAAGGTCATGTAATTCCACTCATAAATTAAATGTATGATATGAAAAAAAATCAACATTTGCGTATTCGTATCTTCATGAATGTCTCACACACATGTGCGCAATACAGTTTCTATTCCATTTTTTTTTTCTCACAAACAAAAGCCAGAAATGTTCCTCGGTGTTTAAAAACACGTGTCTTTGAGCATGCATTTCATCGTATTCATTTTCATTTGGTGGTGCACATAATGTCTGCTCATTCTCACCTCGGATAGCATGTTATTCTCAGAGACATATCAGCATCACGGACATGCATGCATGCAATGTGGCATGAAAAGATGAGGTGGCTTTGCTCATGCATTAGGATTATTATAGGCATATAGCTACATTGTCAGTGGGGAATATATTAGTACATATTGTTAGTGGGAAAGAGTCAAAATTATTGGACAATTACCGTATCATAAAGATCAATGCAACATCTAAACAAAAGCCACAGTTATCTTCTCTAAATCAAATCCAGTAAGTAAATCCATCAAACAATAGCAGGAAACTCAATTGCAAATCACAATATAATGGAGTACTGAAAATTTAAATACAATCTACCATTAAGTCAAATCCAACAAAAAGAAAAAAATGCAAGAGAGATAAATTCTGGGGGGCCTGAGGCCCATGGACAGAGGAGTTCGCACAATCTACAAGCTTTGCTAGTAACACAACCCAGTAGGGCTAGGCCTGGCGGAATTTGTTGAAAGTTAGAGGCAGGGTTAATAAGTGGTAAGGGCCTCTAGGTTAGACGTCATTTTTTGTTGTCACCTTACCTCTTGCTGTGAACATGTTTTTTGTCACGTCCATGGGGGTAGCTTACCAGGTATCTAGAGGGTTAATGCTCCTGGGAGAGCATTTGTTGGTACCTCAAGTCTCGGATTTGGGTGTCTACTTAGGTCCTTCCTTGAGTGGTATGGCACCTGGATAACTTGACTAGGGTTTTTTTCTTTATGTTAATTGTTTAATTATTTATGTTAATGTATTGGTTTTCAGTTCAGTGGTCAGTGGTTAACGCACCTATTTTTGGTTTAGGTTTGTGTGGCAATGACTAGTGTTAAATAAAATGGCTGTGGCCTTTTCAAACCCAACTCTGGTTCTTGTGTCTTTATTGGGTTATGTGTTTCCTTGGTAGGTCTAGTCCGGTAATTGAGGCTACATTAGTCATTTCTCTTTCCATAATACTGAAGAAATGAGTGTTGCTGAGAAGAAATAACAAAACAAATTAAATAGATTAACATTATTTTATGATTAACGTTTCATACATGTTTATTCCAAAACTGTGACAAGAAATTCTGCAAGATTGTATGATCTGTCAATGAGTTCAGTAGTTTGAAAACTCAATAAAACATCTTAAAAATCTACAATTTATATTTATAAAGATACTTTAGTAGATAGCTATCTCTGTAACTAAAGACTCTATTTTGGGCTAATAAAGCTATATCCGTTACTCACCAGTTTTCCTCTAGTGAGTGGTGGTTGGGACTCATTTCCTTTTCGGGTGTATGAGAAATC
This sequence comes from Spea bombifrons, assembly GCF_027358695.1. Lineage (NCBI taxonomy): Eukaryota > Metazoa > Chordata > Amphibia > Anura > Pelobatidae > Spea > Spea bombifrons. The sequence goes on along the minus strand of NC_071089.1, from coordinate 19,224,763 downwards.
AAGAAATACAGAAATAAGCATTTTATTTCTATCCATTCATTTGAATAATAATTTCCTTTGTTGACATTGAAATATCATGTTTTCTATTCTTCAAGAATGAAGAAAGATTGAAGATTTCTGCTGAATGATTTTTATGCTAAATTTGTATCAGTTTGAATGGCATTCATTTTAACGATCTATTTATTGGTGATAATTCCAATGTATTTAATCTTTGTCGCATTTCTCTTTCTTAGACAGAAAGATCATCTGTGATGAGACAGGCTATGATATAATAACCAAGTCACTCGGGTCAGAGCCCTTTAGTTTATTGGTCTTGTATACAAGCCAAGGTCAGGCATTCATTTTCTGTTAGTAAGAGCAGAGGTCGTCTAGGGACGATGTATATGTTAAATATGGCAGCCAATATCAAAAGCAAAAGACAAAAATAATTGCTACGTGAGTGAAGACAAATATACATGATGGTTTTAATTTTTTGCACTAGCTATTTTAATTTTTTGCACTAGATAGATAGACGGTCTATAGTCTATCTATATTTGCCGATTAAACCACTTTTCTTACAGTTTGATCTTCTTGTCTTAGGCTAATACATTTTATTCCCTTTTCTCATCCATCTTGGTTGGGGTAAAGAGCGACTGGAATAGATTAAAATGGAAATATGTGGATGAGATGTGTGAGTTAGGGTTGAATGTGATGGTTTATGCCTATAATCTATCATCCTATATTATATGTGATTATTTACTGAATAACAATCAAAAATTGGATGAGAAACAAAACTTTTAAGAGATCCTAACTAAGCAAGCTATAGGGATTTTGATAAACAAAGTAATTCTGTTCTAAATATGTAATTACTAGAACAAAATCCCAGAGTTTTGCCATTGGGTTTAGACGCTGTTCATTTAACCCATGAGCTACAAATATCATCAGTCTTAGAACATTATTTCCTAGGGACACAGGACAAAATGTGCAATCCATAGCTTCTAGAGTGACAGAGGTTGTGTATCCATGCACGGAGATGAAGAGGCATTAGGTAGGCTGATGCTTTCACGGTTGTCTAATGTGCCCTTGACTAAACATATTGTGCTTTGCTTGCAAGGGTAAGTGATGATTAAAGTCTCTAATGCTGAGGCACTGTATCATTTAAATTAATTTGTTTCTCCATTCTGCTGAGATCACTCCAAGCGCATACAAATTGAACTATAGAGTTATTATTGATTATTAGAGCAGTTTCTCTCTGCAACTAGCAATCTGTTTGTCACACAGCAGTTCTATAAATGTTTCCTAGAGAGGTGTTATTACTTGGGTTCTCTTATCTAGCTAATAGGCTGTTGAGCTATATGGAAGAGCAATGTAATATACAGAAAACAATGTTAACGTATCTTATATATGTGAAATTAAACGTGAGTAAAATGAGACAGACTAATAGCACTTTGAGCTGTGAACATTATAAACAAAATATGAAAACTTTGTGTACTGAAAAAAAAGCAGTGACCTTTGTAAGAAATCATTGTTATGGTTTTATTCTGTTCTACACACTTTAGGCCTGAATGCAACTTCAGTGCTGGAAACATATGTTCTCAAAGACGTGATGTAACTGTTAGAGGGTCTTCTGTGGGGTGCCAGTGTATCCTATGACCGGTCCAATGAGATTCCTAAAATTCACATATTGCCCATATATAGTTAGAACTTATAGCCTAACTGTGACATTAAAGGGGTATAAAAACTCATGTTTAGAAGGGCAAGGTCTCTTTCTCCTTCGTCTTGTCAAGAATACAGAGACGATACTACTGTATTTGCTCGATTATAAGATGACCCTGATTATAAGACGACCCCCCAAAATCTGAATATTAATTTATGAAAAAAAGAAAAAGCCTGAATATAAGACGGCCCTATAGGAAAAAAGTTTTACCAGTAAATGTTAATTCATGTAAACTATGTGAAATTTTTTTTTTAATAAAAGCTATGATTGAGAAAAATATGTTGTTTTTATTTCCTTTGTTTTCAATCTGCCCCCCCCCAGTTATGCACATCTGCCCCCTGGCTTGCATTTTAACTCCCTTAATGCTTAATGCCACTCTGCTTCCAGAAATGCCTTTTAACCCTCTATACGCCACTCTGCCCCAGAAATGCCTTATACCCCCTATATGCCACTGTGCCCCATGATATGCCTTTTAACCCTCTTAATGCCACTGTGCCCCATGATATGCCTTTGACCCCCTATGTGCCACTCTGCCTCCAGAATTGCCTTATACTCCTATATACCACTCTGGCATTTAGGGGGTTAAAAGGTATATTATGGGGCAGAGTATATAGGGAGGGATAAGGCATTTCAGGAGGCAGAGTGGCGTGTAGAGGGTTAAAAGGCATTTCTGGAGGCAGAGTGGCATTAAGGGAGTTAAAAGGCATTTCACAGAGCACTCTGCCTCCAGAAATGCCTTATGCCCCCTATTTAACACTCACTCCCCCTCCCTCCTCCAAACTTACCGGAGCTTCTGAGTCCCCGGTGAGTAGTCCGGGCAGCGCGTAGAGCTCTACGCGATTCGCGTAGACAACTTCCGCTGCAGCCGGGAGGAGATGCGTTTAGCAGCGAAGGTTGTCTGCGGTTGTCTGCGTTGACAGCTGGGGAAGATCTGCGAGATGGACGCAGACAAACCCCGCTGCTAAACGCACCTCCTCCCGGCTGCAGCGGAAGTTGTCTACGCGAATCGCGTAGAGCTCTACACGCTGTCCGCACTAAGCACCGGGGAGTGTATTGCATACTTTACTGTGATCCTATAATATACCACTGGACAATGTCCCACTCATGAGAAGCCTATGCCAGATCACAAATAATATTTGTGGCCCCTATCTATACAATCTCTTACGTAACTATTACATGGAATAATAGATTCTAAGGTGCAGTTCTTAGTGTCAGTGCCCCTATATACATTTTCAAAAGACCCAGACTGGCCATCTGGCACACCAGGCAAATGTCTGGTGGGTTGCTGGCCAACAGCACCACATACTCACAGTGTGTGGCTACCAACTGACTATGTCTGGCCATGTAAGCATAAGAGCATCAGGCATGTGTAGGCCTTAAAGTGCCAGAGCCGTGTTGTCATTGACAGTCCGGCCCTGGTTTTCACTACTCTCACACAAACACTAGACAGTTTGTTTAATTGTTTAACCAGTGTTAATCTGTTACAAAGCTAGGCTGACTGGACTACCTACATCCATCTGTTTCATAGATACTATCATGTTACTTAGTCTACAAAACAAAACAGAATGTAAACTCTCATTCTATAATAGTACTAGTGCTATAATTGCTATGGACAACAGTGAGCACAGAATGTTAGAATTCTAATACTACTGTTAGCTAAGATGACATCTTAACAATAATTCAGTCACTGGCGATGTCCATGTTTGATTAGTTTAATCTCTCAGTGGTCATTATTTTCAATCTGTTTATATCCCATAAATCCATCCACAATGTGTCTGTCTGATTCAATTACTGCTTTTGTCATTCGACTGCTACTCTATCCAAGTCACTGTGTTCTCTGCACTCTCTGATCTTACATTTAACAGAACGCGCATTATATTTTTGCATACTTTTTTCATGCTTTACCAAGCAACAGAAGTAACAAAAATCTATAATAAAACAGCAGAGGAGGTGGCATTATCTGTCTCATTACTATTGTCTCTGTATTATTGTAAATTATTATTATTTTACGTAGATTAGCAAAAAGGGCTAATGAAATTTAGCTATTTTTCATTTAAATCTCAATACATGTGTAGCATGCCAAAAAAGGTGAAACAATTATCAAAAGGAAAAAAAATCATTGTGGTAGGTCTTTAAGATTTACCAAGGTATTATGAACAGGAGATCTTACTCTTAAGTGAGATAATAATTTAGAAATGTCCACATGGTTTTATTGAAGACAAAGTGTATTCTGAGCTAGTTTAACTAAGGTGGCAGGTTCAGGGGGCGTTTGGACTCCCTGGTGCTCTGTTGCTTCATGGGCAAATTGTGGAGATCAGAGATCTCCCTTGTTACTGTCCCAGTATTATTACGGAAGTATTGTCCACACGTTTTCACCCCACTTTAAGTCTTTAAAGTGAGGGTGCGGCCTATAATTGGGGTTTAGCGCAGGGACTTGCAATCTGTACCACCCTACGCCCGAGACATGCAGTTCCGGGTGCCAGGCAGGTGTTTTCTTTTTCATTTAGCCCTGATGTGGGTAAGCGGTAGGGTTGGGATCCAGGTCCCCCGCAGCGCTGCAGGGGACCTAGATGGCCAAGCCTAGGGCAGACCTCAGCAAGAATACACTAAAGCCATAAGGGACAGACACCCCATACTGGCTGTATAGACTCCATAAAAATCACAAAAGATCCAGATTCTAGTTTTCGGTTTGGCTCTGTGGACAGATTTCTCTTTCTGATGTTGGCATGATGACGAACTATACAACATGGCTTCAACTAGTGTTTAGTGATTGTCTATTTAATAAAGTGCACTCTGCTTTCTTCACTCCGATGTCAGTATAGTCTTTTATATCTATATATTAAGTTGATGATGTGGAAAACCAGCAAGAAAGCATTTCTGGTTTCCAAGGGAAGAACATTTCATGCAAGATTTCTGTAAAGCATCCAGCACCAGATGGCGACCAAATGAGGCAAGCATGAAAGAAAACATGTTTGTCTTGTCTACTTGGAAGTAAAAGAGTGAGAAAATCACATAACCAGGTACATTTTCTCCATAAGAGAAAGGAGAAAGGACAAACCAAACCTCAACAATGCTCCCATACCCTACTCAATAAGAGTTCAACAGGATAGGTCTTAAGTGATCTGTTGTATTTAGGAAAAAAACATTATTCCATATGAGCACCAATTTTATTTTTACTTAATTCTTTTCAGAATAGTCATCTTTGTATTGGTCCAGATGACAACAACACTTTCACATTTGAAATTATAGCCAATATTCAAAAATGGTGAGGAATGCCTCTCTTAAGGTCATTCACAATATCAACAACCTACCTAGTTGGAGTATTATACAATATATATATATATGACGCTTTCTGCAAAGAATGACGTCTGTGGTTTGAGTGGAAGCCACTATCTGTCTAATCATAACTGATATCTTCTTGTTTGTACCCAAACATTGGTATAAAGTGTAACTCTGAGAAGGCCACACGAAAACATTGTTAGGGTTCTCATTTGCGAGGTAAATAAATCCAGTTTGGCTCTTCAGATCATCTATCCCTTTTAGCAAGTTTAACTATTTAATCCCTTACCAGTTTTGTAATGCCTTTCTCAGGATTTTGTTTTGCATTTTTTCACTTAAATAAAATCTATTCAAGTCAATGGAGCCCATTCAAATCAACAGAGGATACAATGACTTGTACATGAGAGTATGGTTCAGAATCTGCTGCCAATGTGCATGGAAAGGATTTTTGTCCTTTTTCCTTACTACCAATATATCTGTTTTTTTGATGGTCTCTTAAACGGTAAGATTACACCTTTTTTGCCACATGGTACTTACTTTAAGTGTCAAGGGGGTAGACAGTCATTTCATTGTTCACACTCCTGGCACCCAAACGTGCTTAGTTGAGAGACCTCACTGCATAGAGAACTAAAAGGTACAAGGTACTGATTACTGCTCATCTCACTTAACACAGGGTGGAGGAATACAGCTGGTGGCCCCTCCTTGGTTATCCCCATTTCTTAAAATCCACAGGAATGCTTTTCCTAAGTGGATGTTATAAGGGTGCTGTTATTACTATGGGTCAAGATGGCAAACATCAAAAAGAATGATGTGTGGAGTATTCTTGAAGGCTGTAATAATGGGTATGAAAAGGGTTCATTTTTCTTTTATATGAATCGTACAATTTCATATAATGATTCAATAATTAGCTGTGTGTGGGAAGTGAAAAAAATACATCTCTGGGACATTTTATAGATAGTAATGGCCTTGAAAGTTACTGCTAATGGCAGCGTTGTATCAACTTGAAACAAATACTTCTCATCAGTAGCACAACTCTCATAATTGGAATAATAAAACTTGGCTTATTGGTGATTTATGCTTTAAAACCTTGCTTCTGGTTTCAATTTTAAATGTCACATCAATTATTATTCTGATATTGCCATTAGTTTAAATCCTGAAACATTGAACCACTTAATGAAGTTGGTTCTAGCATTGCACAGTATGTCAAATATTATATTATATTTTAAGGTTTTATAAGCTATGTTTACAATTGCATTCTATTATATTATAAATTATAGTATACTTAAGGTTTAATTGTAAATTATATTATAGCAGATCCAGGGGGTCATTAGGACGATTGCCCCAAAAGATGGCAGCATCCTCTGGTCATGTGCATAAAGGGGTACATTTAGAGTAAACAGACTTTGTTCCCCTAATTTCAAGGAGGAGGTGGGGTTGAGTGGGGTGACGCTGCATTGTGTGACCTTGCAGTAGTGTTAGCTCACAATGCAAGTTGCATTAAGGACAGGCTGAGGCTTCACAATAGTAAATTACTTGCGTGTGGGCATATGTTAGTTTGTATGTCTGAGTATGCTAGTGTGTGTGTCTGGGTATTTTACTGTTAGTCTGGGAATGTTAGTGTGAGTTACTGTGTGTGGGGGCAGTATGTTAGTGTTGATATCCTGGTATGTTAGTGTGTGTGTGTGTTAGTGTCTTAGTGTGTGTGTATGTGTCCAGTTGTGTTAGTGTCAGTGTCTAGGTGGATATATTAGCGTGAGTGCCTGTGTGTCTGAGAACGTTAGTATGTCATGGTACGTTAGTGTATGTCTGCATATGTGTGTGTGGGTATGTTAGTGTGTGTATCTTGGATCTGCTATCTTCTTGCTGCATTGGATCTGGTGCCCTTCTCTATTTATAATGATAGCTTTACAGATAAAATGAACAGTTAAAAAAAAAAATCATAAGGTCATAAACGCAGATGGACTCCAGGAAGTACTTACAGGTTCCTACAGGGGCTGATGGTAGGTTTTTATTGCAACCTGCACTGGGGGATCATGGAAAATGAAGAAACAAATTGCATAAATACACAGGCTATATAATAAGTGCGCTTGTAGTGTTTCATATGATACTTGGTCACTAAACCTGTCACCAAAAAAGTGGAAGGATAGTGCTTATCTCTTGGGAGACATGTGAATAGGATGGTTGATGTTATTAACCATGAAAAACATTTAAATATCTGTGGCTGTAAGTAAAATCTGGGAAAATCCAGCATGATCTTGAGTATCTCTGCCAGCTAGTAAACAACAGCCAATTGGGCAATACTGCTAATGGCCTGATTGGAGTTATCCCTAACCATCCTTTAAACCGGCCTTTGAATATAATCGCAGGGAGCCTGAAGCTATCTTTTATGCAGAAGAGGGGCTATCGCCACCCTGAACCTGGCAGCCTTGGCCTCGTCAGCCTACGTCAGCAGAATACATCACTGCTAGCTGTACAGATAATAGGTTGTTTCCATTGAACCACTGTTTAATATTCTGTTTAAGCAAACTGATTTTAAAGTTTTAGATCCTGATTAATTGCTTATATATTTTAAATTGAAATAAATCTTTCAGAACATAATGCATTATATTAGACATTTTTAAACATATCCCCTAAGTGAAAGTGACGATGAAAGCAAAGCTACGAAATTTGCCTTGAAAATTATCCTAAGTAATCAATACAATATGGCCAGGCACCTTTTTGCAACAAGTTACTGAACTAACAGATGTTTCCTTGTTTGAGAGCTAATAAGGATGATTAATAATAGACGGTTCGTGATTTGACGCATCATTAATTTTTCTCTGTACAAAACTAATGTGATCGCTTGTGCTATCAATTTTTAGTGGACTATTTCAATGGCTCAAGAAGTGTTTTAAAATTAAAAAATGTATACACATATATATATATTTAAAATTATTTGTAGGGTAATATAGTAATAAAAAATAAATGTCATGCCATTTAAGTTAATTCTCAATTAATTATGTTGTGCAGTCTTCCTGATGAAATAAAATATTCCATGCAAAAATAGAGAATTCAAATTATAGTTAAAATGTGAAAAACGGTTCACAAGAGAGCTCTCTTTCAGATGTTGTTTTTTGCTTGATTTAAATATCTCTTGAAATTAACTTTTTAACTCTATATAGAACTTTCAAATATTAATTGTCTGTGGTAAAATCAGAGATGTACAGCTGTGTGAAGAAGAAAGTACACTCTCTTTCTATGGTTTTACATATCAGGACATCTGATCCATAGAAGGTCTCGAAATTAGGTAAATATAATTTTAGATGAACAACACATGACGTATTACACCACATCATGGGTTATTTAAAAAATAAAGCCAAAATAGAGAAGCCATGTGTTAAAACTAAGTACACCCTTGTTACTTCCATGGGAATTAAGATACAAAGTAGCAGACAGGTGCTGCTAATCAAATGCCCTTGATTAATTGATCATCAACAAGTGTGACCACCTCTATAAAAGCGAAAGTTTGCTTGCTCTGAAGCTTTCAGTTGTGTGTTAACACAATGTCAAGGAGGAAAGACATCAGCAACAAGAACCAATTGTTGCTGCCCACCAACTTTAGAAGGATTAGAAAGTCCATCATTCTACTGCGAGAAAGATTACTCAATATTGCCAGTGTTCACAGGAGTGGACGTCCCAGCAAATTCACCCCAAGGTCATACCGTGCAATGCTTAGAGAAATTGCAAATACCCAAGAATTCAATATGGCTTTTCCCATTTTGGCGTTGGCTTTGATATGTAAAATCATAGAATTCGAAGAGGGTAGTTTCTTTCACATAACTTTAACTTTTTAACACATTGGAACACTCTTTTGTCTATGGAACCAATATTGCAATTTCCATTTTATAACAATCAAAATGTAAATATTTGAGTCCTTTAAAATGATTTAAGAAAGTCTTTAACATGTTAGAGAAAGCAGTGTTTACCATTTTAATGTCTTGCATATTAATACTTCAAACTTTTTTTTTAAATGTGTAACACCCAGCTCTCTATATGGCACTACAATGGTACGAGTATAGAATGAACAGTATTTATGAAACACAAACTAATATCTACAACCTTTAGCTAACTGTGAAAAGGTAGATGTTCCTATAAAAGGCATTGTGCTCCTAAAGCAAAGGTTATAGCTTAGTACATTTGTTATTGCAGCTGAGAACAGGGTTATGAGAGCGGAGTATGATGAAAGAGCATATTTGGTAAGATTAGTCTTTAAAAGGTATTGCAGAGATTAACTTTAATCCCATGAAATTGTGACTTCTTAGGGTTGATCCCGAAATGTAATTAAACAGATGACAATTTGCTGCTCAAAAATACACTTTGCTAAAGTTCCATGATGCTTTCATTAAAATAATATGGCATTTCTATTTTATGATATCCTAGAAATGAAAGGTTTTGAGGATTAACCTTTATGACTAATGTTAATAGAAGACTGCAAATATTATACAAGGGATTTTCCCAAGTAGATCTTATCTGCTTCCAAACTCTCATATCCAACTACATTTGTTGTCTTATTTACACTCCATGTACACAATGGTTGGTTTATGGTGGTCGATGCCCTAAATCTGACTCAAGACACTGCCCCCAGCCACCACTTAACCTACCATGTAAAAATTCCCGCAAGGATTGGGAAGTTCCATTTTATATCATATTTGGTTAACATTTTGTCCATTCATAGTGATACAATATCAAGTCTTCACCAGTTCTGTGAATTTTTGTGTCACTGTACAGAAAAAAATTGGCTTTAACTTTCCTGTTGAAACTTAAACATATAATCTTTAGACTATAATTAAAACCATGTTTCCTAGAGCTTATAACACTAGGTATAGTGTATCTTTAGTAACAAACGGAATATAAGTCATAATGAATCCTCTGGCATGGAATATATTAACTAGAAAGAGTGAAAAATAGAAAAAGGAAAAAACACAAGAGAAAAGGAAGATTAACAGAAAAAATTAATGGAATAAAATGGAAAACATTTTGTGGTCTACCGATCTGGTTGGAAAGCTCATAAAAGAGCAAAACTCAAATCTACATTTTATCATTGGTGGCCTAATTATAGAGCTGGGATTTGAAGCACTGTGATAACTTGTCTTCACATAGTAATTCTTTTTTCCCCATCTTTATATAATATTCCTGGAAGATGGGGAAAGAAGTATAGCACGATAATGATCACAAAGGCACTTCCAGTCTTAGTTCAGTTCTCATAGTTGAACAAGACATTGTTTCAAAACAATCATCCTACTTCTCCTCCTGTCTGTTGACACCTACACACAAAAAAACCCATGACAGCAATGCGGCTATGATCAGTCTCCAGCATCAATCTCTCTTTTACATCTACAGAAGAATTTTAGAACAATTTTCTGTGTCTTATTCAGTGAGCTAATGATAACGCTGGAAAAACCCATATTATATCACATCATTATTTTGTTCCCCAGGGACCACAAACTATTTTGTTTGATGTGGTTAGGGATTTGCCTGCCGTGTAGGCGGAAAACAAAGCAAATAGTGAGCTTGCTATGATGACGTAAATTGGCTGTCTAATAATACCGACCAGTGATGTTATTCTGTTATTTACACTGGAAATTAGAGCAGCTTCTGTTAAACACAACATATATTGTAATATATTATAATTAATATTCATTCTATCATTTCTTCACTGAAAGCATACATTACTTGCAACCCAGTAAATGTCTCTTATAGCATAATACACTTTAGAGTAGATATCTTATAATCAACTATAATATGTAATATTATCAATTATACTTTATTGACATTGGTATTTGGTAATCTTAATAAATACGGCATTAAAGGCATACATTTCTTTTTGTTATTGGGGGGGTAGCAAGAAAAGCTAAATTAACCCTTGAGCGGCAATGGTCACATATTGGAATCAATTAATCAGATGTCATGTGTGCGTCTGTTGAACATGAAGAGGGTGAGAAGTGCCTTTTTATGTGATCATCATAAAGATTGTTATAGTAAAAGGTGCAATAAATGTGAACAGTGCGGAGGCTACTTTTATATCACTGCCCATGCTATATTTAGTATCTCTAGCGAGAACCCATTTATCCTACTTATGTTTTGTTTCCCTTCCATTAGTAAAATAAACATGCAGTTTAACCAAACAGTAGATAAGAGATTGTTATTCAAATTCCTAGTTGCTACTGCCACACCTGATAAATTAACAAATTATTTTCTCTGGAGCTAGTGGTCTATTTGCTTTTCAATAGGATGAAGTGCATGAACTGGTGAAACCAGCTACTCGGAATATCATTAAAAATAATAAACCACCATCTTTACTGTTTTCCACCTGTGGTTTTTGAAATAAAAAGAAGGATTTCTAGTGGATTTGTTGTACAGTTTCTCATTCTTAGAACTCTCAGTATCTCTGATGTCTATTGGGACCAAATTATTATTGCATTGTACAAAATGAAAGAATGTGTTGTGGTTTGAAATCTGATAATATATTTTATAATAAACTTGATAAGAGAGGTATGTATTTGTTACACGCTTTCTTTAGTGAGAAATAAGGAAATATTTGACTACAATTTAATTGTTGATTTAAGCTCTAGCACAAATATTTAGTATATGTGGTTCTAAAGAGTTGTAAAATGCAGTGCACCATGTAAGAGCTTTATGACTTTATAACAGAAATAAATGAATATTAGTGTAATTAAATAAAAATATATTGATAAAAATAACATTAGTGGTTATAAGCTGTCTGTCAGAGACTTTTCTTGTCCCAAGCGCACTCTAGCTTGCTAATTCACTATTGACAGCTCACAGAATTTCACACTTGACCCACAAATACGCCACTACAAGAGTGTCAAGTTGATGCAAGTAAAAAAATAATCAAGCAACTAGTAGATTAAGTAATTTAGAGGGATGCAAGGTGATATGCAAGTCCTCACCTCCGTTAAACAATAAAATAAAAAATAAATGAAACAGCGTCCTTTGGGCACCATATTAGACAACAGGGACTATAGATCCTAATAACTAATGAGAGACAAGACAGAAACCCTTACAAAAGAATACTGCAGTTTTTTGGACATGAAAAAACTGCAATACTGCACTTTTACTGCAGTATTACTGCACATTTACTGCAGTTTTACTGCATTTGTACTTCACTGTACTGCAGTTTTACTGCACTTTTTTTTTATATTGCAAACCTACAGTTGTACTTCAATGTACTGCAGCTTTATTGCATTTGTACTTCCATACAAAAATAACTGCAGTAAAACTGCAGTACAGTGAAGTACAAATGCAGTAAAACTGCAGTAAATGTGCAGTAATACTGCAGTAAAAGTGCAGTATTGCAGTTTTTTCATGTCCAAAAAACTGCAGTATTACTTCAGAAAAACTGCAGCTTTTTATTCGTAAGGGAAGACTCTGGAAGAAAATATGAGCAGGACGGATAGTTAAGAGGTTTGTGTTCCTGACTAAGATCAGAAGATCCAGCAATAGTTACACACGAGGGTCATTAGCGGTACCAGTGACTATTAACATTTTTTTTGTGAGGATCACTTTATAGTCATGGTTGTTTTTTTCCAGTAAAATCCAAAGTTCGGTGGGTTTGCTTTTATAACACTAATTACCCTGTATTGCAAAAAATACACTATTAATAGCATGATTTCCAGTCATTACCCATAACATCAAGAGTTACACATTGTATAGCATGCCATGGATCTTATAGAAATAGTGAAATTGTATTCACCACTTTAAACGGCCAGTCTGAAGGTCAGATTTTTCCATTTTTATATTATGCAGTCCTTCAGAAGACGAAGCAGAGAACTCGAACAGCCTGGCTTTTAAATTAAAGCTTGGCATGCACAGGTATAGTGTCATTTTCTCTAGTTACTTAAGTTACCATAAAGATTAATATGTTACCATGGAGATAATATGGCGAAGTCATATTCTGTGATGTCAAACTAAGAGTAAAGAATTGAAATCAGAAAATTTTGCTTCAGAGAGCGTACAGCTCCTTGAAACGATGCTATTTTTAATCAGTAAGAACAGTGCATTGCACTAGTTCAATTACATTTGTCAAAAACAGATGGGGCTCTTTTGAGAACATTTAATGTTATTCATTATTTGCTCATTCGTTTCCCGATACATATGTGGAAATTTTCATCATTTTTCAATTGTCAAAATTGTTATGTCTGTATGCTGCAAAAAATACATTTTAGAACTATTTTTTTTTCCTGAAAGTATAATAATAATAGAAAACATATGCGTCCTCGAACACACAAACAACAAGAGGGGTTATGGATCATTGTAGATAATTCTTGTTAACTGCCAGACACCTAGAAAACAAATACTGCAAACAGTCTCTCACTCCATCAATATTAAACGGAAAATTCAATTTACGAAATGATAGGATTCTCATAATGGTTATTTTTATCTCAGAAGCAGAAAAAATGCTTCTGGAATACTAATCACCTTTGATGACTTTTTAGGTGGGAGACTCAATATCAAATGTAAGAGATCATAAGAGCCTTGGTCTGTGGCTGTGGCCATCTCAGTAAATAAACACATCCTTAATAAAGAAAGCTGCCCCATATAATGCTTTGTGATCCAGTAGTCAATAGCTCACTGGACACAAAAAAGAAATACAGGTGGGAAAGTGAAAGTCAAAGAAGACTTTTTAGCTTTCATGGTACCACGACGCAACTCCTTTGGTGCATTACAGAACAGGATACATATATATATATATATATATATATATACTCACTGGCCACTTTATTAGGTACACCTGTTCAATTGCTTGTTAACATATATAGTTAATCGGTCAATCACATGGCAGCATCTCAATGCATTTAGGCATGTAGACGTGCCCAAGGCAACTTGCTGAAGTTCAAACTGAGGATCAGAATGGGGAAGAAAGTGGATTTAAGTGACTTTGAACATGGCATGGTTGATGGTGCCAGACGGGCTGGTCTGAGTATTTCAGAAACTGCTGATTTACTGGAATTTTCATGCACAACCATCTCTAGGGTTTACAGAGAATGGTCCAAAATAGAGAAAATATCCAGTGAGCGGCAGTTGTGTGGATGAAAATGTCGGGCTGATGTCAGAGGAGAATGGGCAGACTGGTTCAAGATGACAAAAAGGCAACAGTAACTCAAATGACCACTCGTTACAACCAAGCTATGCAGAATACCATCTCTGAACACACATTACATCAAATCTTGAAGCAGATGGGCTACAGCAGCAGAAGACCACACAAGGTGCCAGTCCTGTCAGCTAAGAACAGGAAACTGGGGCTCACCAAAACTGAACAATGGAAGACTTGAAGAACATTGCCTGGTCTGATAACAGCTGCAACATTCAGATGGCAGGGTGAGACTTTGGCCTAAACAACACGAAAGCATGGATCCATCGTGCCTTGTATCAATGTATTCAGACTGGTGGTGTAATAGTGTGGGGGCATTTTCTTGGCACACTTTGGGACCCTTAGTACCAGTTGAGCATTGTTTAAACATGACAGCCTACCTGAGTATTGTTGCTGACCATGTCCATCCCTTTATGACCACAGAGTACTCATCTTCTGATAGCTACTTCCAACAGAATAATGCACAAAGCTTATAGCATTTCAAACTGGTTTCTTGAACATGACAATGAGTTCACTGTACTCCAAAGGCCTCCACAGTCACCAGATCTCAATCCAATAGAGCACATTTGGGATGAGGCGGAACGGGAGATTTGCATCATGGATGTGCAGCCGACAAATCAGCAGCAACTGCGTGATGCCATCATGTCTATAAGGACCACAATATCTGAGGAATGTTTCTAGCACCTTGTAGAAAATATGCCACAAAGAATTAATACAGTTCTGAAGGCAAAGGGGGGTCTAATCCGGTACTAGCAAGGTGTACCTTATAAAGTGGCCAGTGAGTATTTATATATATATATTCTTATGTTTTTCTTTTGCTTGACATTACATTGATATGTCATTTATTACCATTTACTTAACATCACTGTGATATTTCTCACCCAGGAAATCCTTATACATTATTTTTTGAATTTTTAACATGGCACATAACATTTGAGAGCATAGCCTAGAGATTTCTTGATTTAAAACAAAGAACATTTCTGCAAAAAGACAAGCAAGGTCAGGAACGAAATGAGACAAGCAGACTCACCCCTATATAAATGACCATATAATTTGTTGACCTGTACAGAAGACTTCCTACAGGGTTCAAAATGCCTGCAACAGTTCAGATAGCAGTTCTGCTGTGTTGATTTGATTTTATTTTACTTTGATTGCAATTCTAGTTTTATAGTGTAAAGATGTAGCTTGGTGGAAGTATTGCAATTTGTGGCATCACAAATTAAAAGCCAAGTATATTAGTCTGGTAACAGCTCTGAAAAAAGAATTTCTTACATAAATTGTTTACTGTGAGAAAAGTGTTACTGGTCAGATCTGTTTAACTCCTTTACGGTGGTATTTTTCAAAAACTAATCTTGTTAGGTATTGAGATCAATTTAATGCGCTATTCTTTTCAAAATATAACCAAATCAAGACATTCTAGTATTAATTGGTGTCTATGAAGATTATGTTTTGCTTGCAATATGCTCTTATACACCGTAGCCTCCTGGCCTGAGTTTTAAGCAATTCTTGGGACTTTTTAAGATGACATCATAACTCAGTTGAGAGCATAATACTTCAGGGCATGCTTGCATACTTTCAAAAAAGGGTCATGAATTTATAACTGCTCTACAAGTGATTGATTTGCTGCACACTCAATATATTTAAGATTGCGTTGGCACAAAATCTACTGATGCACTCCATGGTATGTACAAGTAAACCTAGAAGACTCTATAGATGGGAGTTTAGGTAAAAACTGCAATAAAGCCCATCCCTTATTGTTTTATGAGTAGTCGGACACTGTCTTCCTTCATAACATAGACTTTCTTTAAATGGATAAAGGTTATATGCTAAATGTCTGAAGTATTCTCGACAGGAGCACAATAAATTTCCCTGCAGGCCCAGTAGTGAAGGGGTCCCCACACATCATGGACTCTCACCCTAGTTTATTGGTATACATGAGAGCTCTTTCATGCTGGTAGCAATTACATCTAATGCTAAATAGTTATGGTGCTTGCTTACTTTGATGCAATAGTAAGTAGTTCTAATATCGACCCTCATCATGCTGTGTTACGTCTTTGAAGAATGACCACTAAAAACCTACTATTCTTAAAATTAATAGGGAAAAGCACCATGCTATTTCAAACGTAATATTTAGTGAAGTACATATAATATGAAAGCCTCTATAATTCCTAGTGCCTAGTGGCAGATCATCATGATACCCAATGAGTTGCATAATCAATACCAAGTGAAAATCACTTCATCTTAAGGAGCAGGGAAATGAATGACTGAAGATTTAAATGGCTTTCTACAATTTAATGCATTGCATTTTATTGATCAGGTCGGTATTTTTACTGTCAGGATATGAACATCATTCCAGTCTCCTTGAATTACCCATTGATAGTGGCCACAAGGAACCATATCGCCATTTACAAACATAATTATACCCTTGACTTATGTTTTCTTAAAGTACACCTATTTTGTTTTTTTTTATTTTCTTTCATAAACCATGTTGTAGACCAATAATGATGTAAAATAGATAAAATGCTAGTGAAATAATATCATAATGAACAATCATTAATGAAAACCAAACCCTGAAGATATTTAATTGCACTTACCATCTTACCATCCCCCTATCCTGATCTAGTTTTAGATATGTATAGGTGAATCACATTGTTCCACAGCATATTAATTATTAAGCCCCTCTTCTTTTATCTTCACAGCATCCATATAAAAGACGGCACACCGACGAAAGATCTGCATTTAAGCTTTTTAGCTGAGCATGTTCTCTCCATCTATCCAGATGAATACATGTATGTATACTATATAAAAAAAAAAAACCTTTGGTAGATAACGAATTTTGCATATAGACGCTGGTGACATTAATATAACTTGCATAATTATTCAGGAAACAACTCACACAGTTATCGACTCAGACCCTAGTGAGTCATTGGTCTTGGATCCAGGATAGACAAATTTCTATCTCATGCATGTCTAAGTTCTCTTAGTGTATTTGCCTCTACAATGTCTGCTGAGTCTGTTCCATTTAACTACCAGTAAAGTAAATAGGTATCAGCACACAGGACTCTTAATTAGGGCTACTGTATCAAACATCACCACAATTCTTCACAAACCAAATAACTAAATATTGCATGTATTTGAATATAAAGACAAGCAAAATGAGCTTTCACAAATTTAAATATTTCTTTAAATAGTCTTATGGTTCTTTTTATTATATTCAGAAGAAACTGTAATAAGGGAAAATACTTTAGTATATAGTAATAATATTGTCGCTTAATCTGTGTATTTTAATTAAGAGTCTTAACGCGGCATGAAGTATTTTTTAATAAGAAAGATCTTGATCTGTCCTTAGAAATGTTTCATTTACATACTGTGTAACTGAGACTAACGTAATTAATATTTGCCATAAAACAAAAAATATGTTAACTCTTTGTGTGCCATATGGCTAACAAATGAGAAATCAAATCATCTTTTTAATGACAAGAATATATAAACAACCATGTCTATCTATTCATATTGTGTCACTTGGGCAGTTTTTATGGGTCTGCCATCTTTTAGATAGGTCAGTCTACTAAGGTTAGAGTTGGAATTACCAACAGTCCTGGACTGGTCATCTGGCACTTCAGCCACATATTGCGCCATCGGCCAAAACTACATCATCAGGTGGCTGATGGCCTTAAAGTGTCAGGGATGCCTGGTCTTCACCAATCTGGCCCTGGTTACAAAGATAAGAGATTTAACAAGATGCTGTTGAATTGTGGGTCTGCCAGTTGAGGAAGTGGTGGAATTTGTCATGTTTTTCAGTGAAGACAGAGCTTGAGTTGGGCAGCCCCATTGACTATAATGTGCAAATTTCACTGAATTAATAAATTACTAGCCTTTTTATAGCAACTTGCTGTGAGGTGGCAGTCAAGTCAATTTTAGACAGATCGACTGTAACTGTAGCCAGTCATGTTCACTGCAGTGAATAAATGAGTTACTCATTTTCAGCCAACTCAGCAGATTTGACCTGAGCTACATGGCATATGTTTTATTATTCAAATCATGGCAGGTATTTATTAGTTATTGGAGTTAGAAAATGAGAGTATGCTTCCTGCACATACTATGAAGCACTCCTATTGAGATAAATATGAATTAAATTCCCATTGGAATAATTAGGAGTAGCAGCCAATCGTCCGCATGATACCTGAACACATTGATTTAATATACAGGACATTGCCTGCTCTTACGCCCATTGATTTCACCAAAAGCTCAGTTTACTTGGGAATGCTAAAGTGTATGTGCAGGAAGTGTACTTAAATATGCTTTCCGCTCAAACATCCTCATTTGATTAGTGGCAGCCAGGGGAGTAGGGAAATGGGACAGAAGTTTAATTTCCAACTCCAAGAATTCAAGAATGCATGCAAAGATTTGTATTCAGTAAAATTCAAAATTAAAAAAATGTACTCCTATATGAATTAAAGCTTAATAAATATATTGTGTGGATGACATTGTAAAGCAGCAGCTGTACTTCCTATCTTGGTGGTTTATAAACAGACTAGTGTATTTCTACTTGATATTATAAAATACAATATATGCCTGCAATATATTTGTGTCTCTGCAAAGTGCCAACTTTCTGTCAAACATTACAGTATGGAAATAAATTAGTCTTGACAAGTGAAATGCAATACTGTCAAATTTAAAAAAAAGCAGCAATCTGTGAGGGACATCATGGGGATAAGCTGTCATGGTTTGGCATTGTAACACTACACATTTATTCAGCAGATCAGTTCCTAAAATAACCACATTTTAGAATGGTCAGTTTATAGCACAATTTCCCACGGAAAATTATATACCTAAATATTTCTAAGGATTATGTATTAAATCATTTGGCACACGTTAGATCCATCAATGCAACATTATTTATATATACTTAATGTCAAAAAATATACATTTACAAAAATAATGGTACAAAAAAGTATTTTGGTGCTGATTTAGGTGTTGAATATATAAACTTTTTTTGTGAGCAGTCATTCACATTTTCTACTACTATTATTATTAGACTTGGGCGCCGGCCAACTCTTCATGTTCGTCTTTATGGGGAGGGGAATCTTCATATACCACGAATATTCACCCATTCCTGTGTTCGGTTCGTGCGAATATTCGTGTACATTCTTCATGTTTGAAGTGTACCTGTACTTCCAAGAGTTAAAGGTCTTTAACTTCTGACGGCGAACCTATGGATTCCCACTCCCGTTATCTACGCAGCATCACAGGGGTGAACGGAAGCGGAAATCCGTAGGTTCGCCGTCAGGAGCTAAAGGACCATAAGAACGACTCGGTCGCAAGGCCTTTTAACTCCTGACGTGGAACTTGGCCTGGGGAGACCATTGGTCTCCCCGCTCCAAGAGTTAAAGGTCTGTACGAGTGACTCTATTGGGCGACCAATAGAGTCGCTCGTACAGACTCTTAAAATCTTGGTGCCGCGTCTTGGCTTGGGGAGACTGCTGGTCTCCCCGCTCCAAGAGTTAAAAGTCTGTACCCTACAAACGACCAATAGAATCGCTCGTACGGACCTTTAACTTTTGGAGCGGGGAGACCATGGTCTCCCCAGGCCAAGTTCCGCCGTCAGGAGTAAAAGGGCTGTGCAAGTGAGTCTATTGGTCGCCTGCAGGGGCCTCCTCTGGCATTAACCTGACGGTAAACCTACAGATTTCCGCTCCCGTTATCTACGCAAAACATCACAAAGAACGACTTTATTGGTTGTTCGCACGGCCCTTTAACTCCTGACGGCGAACCTAGCGTCCGCTCCCATTAACCCCTGCAATGCAGAGTAGATAAGGTAGGCTAGATGGGGAAGGGACCAGTGAGATTAGTAAACGAAGAAGAACACAAAGATTCTTCGTGTTGTGTGTCACCATGTTCGTATGTTCGGTATTTGGGCTGAACAACGAAAATACACCCTTCGTGTTCGTTTTCATATTCGCCCGAAAAAGAATGCACAAGTCTAATTATTATTATTATTATTTTGGACATTATTATACAGGTTTTATTACTTTTTCACAAACTTTATAAACCCCTAAAAATTCGTATTTAGTCTTGAACAGATTTTGCTTATTTTAAAAACTAGTAACTAATATATTAAATTCAGTTCACACAAATCAAAATTAGGGTAAACTCATTTTACTGTAATCTGCTTTTTATTACATAGAACAGGAAAATGTATCCATAATTGGAAGATTCTACTTTAAAATAGATTCTCTACAAAAAAAAGTATCTTCAATTTTACCTAAATTGCTTTTAAAAATTGGTTTAATTAACTCAATATGCTGCTTATAAAATGTAATATATATACATAATCATGCTAAAAGATGAAAAATTAGAGTCCATTTCATTTTATTTTTTATACTTAAAAGGTAGTCCTAGCTTGTGTTTCGTTTGATAAAAAATAGCATTAATTAAATAGAAATGCAGGCTTTATATTCATATTCACTTATATCCCACAGTGATTCTTTTGTTTGCCAAAAAGCACTTTAAAATAATTAGAAATAATAAGAACTTAACAATCAGTAACAAAGGAATCTGATGATGCAGTTTGGTAGCAGGGAATATCTTTTATCATAAAATCAGGTTGTTATTATAACAACGTTTTAGGGATGCACTACATTAGTTGATGTTTCTTTCTAAAATACATTTGTGCAAACATATTGTGGAAAGGAGAAAAAAGAACTGCAATTCATTCTAACTATCGGTCTAGCTCTTTTCAATGAAAGGAAGAATTATAATTGCCCAGAAAGCCTTTTATTAGTGCACATTTTATAAAATGATGCAGACATCCTCCAATATAGTTTTTTTTAGCCATGAAGCCATTACATATGGCAGATGGGAAGGCTGAGTCTGTTTTCCTGCTTTAAGTATAGTATTATAAGTTAATTGGGGCACCAACTAACGTGCTTTGTGTCCAAGACTCATATAATGTATGACTTGCTGTCTTGTCCTGTAACAATTTATATTCATATTCACTTTTTCCAAAATCAAATGTATTATTAGAAACAGTCTTAATATTTATATATATATATATATATATATATATACATATATATATATATATATATATATATCAAATACCAAGGCTGCTCTGAATGTCCGACAGTGAAGTTAGAACTTTAAGTGGTGTAGAAACAAGAGAATTTACAGGAAAACATGAAAAAAGTCTTAAACATTTTGTTTCATAGCTGCTTTTGAGTCATAGCTGCTTTTTTAAATACACTTACACACCAGCATCATCCATTAATACATGTGCACATCATACAGTAACACACGTATTCTAATACCATACACTTGCATGTCACCTGTCATCTTCAGGGAGATGAGAAATTACATGCGAGCCAGCAACCTTATGCCACCCCCAGCAATAAATAAAAATTAAAGACATACATTAAAAAACATAGGGTCTACTAGACCCCTTATTAACCAAATATAGGTCCGATGATGCTACCCTTTACCCATGTGGAGTAATAAAATATCCTTTGGGTAACTATGAAGTCCACTTATACCCCTAACATACTTTGCTTCACAGTATTTTTAATGATAGATTACTCCTTTCTATCGGGCAAGAAAAGTACTCAAGCGGGTTGTGGATAATCGCTAGATGGCACCACAAAGATCAATAGAAAGTATTTTCTTACAGGTTACTACCTTTGGGTTCGAAGGGGAAGAACAATTATTTTCATTGTCAATCCTGCAGCATTTAAATAGTTCCTTAAATGACCCTCACCCCACCAATATCTGGAATACTTAGAGGTATGTGGTTAGAAGAGAGGTTCCAAAATTATTTTTCCTCGGTAACCTTTACACAGGTGTGGTGGTTGTGGAATGAATGAATGAGCTCCACATTTCTCTAAAGGGTTAATATCTCCAATGTCCATATAACAGTGGAATAAAAAAGTTGTATATCTTGTTTTCCTATCTGCATGCCTCTGTCTAGAAATGTCTAATGTGGTCTCTTTTTTCACTCTTATAAATGCCCACAATGGCATATCTTGATTGCTACACTCAGTAAAGTGAAAAGCTTTTGATTTACATCCTCTGTAATCCGTAGGTATCATTACAGAAGAAATGAGATGGGCTTGAGAAAATGACACTTCCTGGCATCAAAAGGCTCTAATACAGTACTATATAGTATAGTTTTATAATACTAAGGAAAAAAAATAATGTTTTTTCTCAGCAATTTTATATGCAATTTGTAAAAAAAAATCATACATTTTCAAGATCTAATACAGTATTTTTGTTTGGTTAAACAGAGCATTTGCCTCACTAAATGTAATACAATACTTAATCATGCGGAATATTATGTTCTATGAAAAAAATGTGTAACAATGCCTTTTTTGTTTACTTCAATATTGTGCTAAGTATAGGAGATAGCTCTTAAATATTCTTTGTACATATTTTTGAATATTTATGACAACGGAACAATAGGCACATATAAAAACAACCAATGCCATTATAAAAGCATTTGCCTGACATAATATGTAAAGAACTGAATTCAGCTGACTAAAAGAGTACAGCAGTATAACACAGAAATCAATGTATGCTAATATCAACAACAGGGGCTCGTCCTGCCACCCTAGGAATACTTACAGCCAAGAAGTCCTAGCTCAATGATTGTTAGATGTTAGGACAAATAGCGTGAAGAATAACACATGAATGTGTAATTTGCTTCCTAGAGGGAATAATTCCATGTAGCCTATGATACTTTCCATATCCGTTATATATGTTGTAATATATATATATATATATATATATATATATATATATATATATATATAGCAAGGTGAAAGTGTAGTGTTATAAATCAGTGGCTAGCTATACTATTTCAAATTGACAAAAATTGACAATTGAAAATATTTTGTCCAAACATATGCAGAAAACCACAACCAACACATTTCTCAATTTCTTGATAGCAATGGTCATCTCTATGTAATAAGGAGGTAAATTAAATGGGTGGGGTCATGTCTAAGATGACTTAGTCACTATGTAAGCAAAATCTATAACATTTATCAAAGACCAGAGTTCTTAGTGTGCTAGTTTTATCAGACTTGTGCACTCAAAACAAAATGTGTGTTTCTTTATGTTCCATGCTCGTTTTCAGGCAACAAATTTCATTTTCCAATGCAGGCACTAGCAGACAGGCACATATTTGAGAAAAATTGAAAAATTATCCCCCACAGCAAGGAAGGATATAGAGCAGCAGCACTAGAACCCCACTCTTACTGCTGGTAATTTCTTTTTCCATTTCCAACGCCTGTATCTCTCCTTACGCCATATATCTACACCAGCCACTAATAATGTCCTCCAAATATTTGGGTAGCCACCAGTGTGCCATCAGTGAAAGAAAGGTATGATGTGCACTAGTAGTTCTTCATGTGTTGGACATGAAGTGCATGGTTTGTTCAGCTGCCTTGGACAGCTTTTCTTTCAACAATGAGAGACAAGACTGGTAAAGGGAGGGCACTACAGTTGTGCTAAAGGTGATGTGACAAGGGAGGAGTTCATGGGGAACTAGGACCTGTAGCAGCTATTTGGAGGGTTACCCCTCAGTGATGGAGAGGGAAATACCTCCGACAGCAATAAGCTGACCAAGCAGTTGTGTCAGTTTACTTGACTGCTGCTTTGACATGTGTTGCATTTTTAGAATAAATAGATGGAGCTTGTTCTGGTGGAAGACATTTATTTTGTGATCCTCATCTGAAAACAGAAAAATTACTCTGCTTTACTCTGGGCGCTGTGGTGCTTTGTCTCTTAACTGCATTCAGTGCTGGCCTCAGTATTACTGAACCACTGAGATGTTCTCATGGTACCAATTATAGTTACTGTGGCTGAGAACATAGCGATCACCACCTGCTGGTAGGAGGGTAAAAGAGCAGCAAAAACTATGGACAATACAGTTATGGGATTGTCAATAATAACAATTAAAAAATACTTAACACTTAATTCTGCATACTGCATTTTTTTTGGGGTACAATACGTTTTAATACCAATTTAATACACAGAGTGCCCCACATGCCACTTGAATGAAAAGCCCCAAAGTGTTCTAGGCTAGGCTTGGGCAGTGTATGTCCCTGCCCCACTTGTCTCTGGGAACCAGTCAAACTGGAGAAGGCTGAGGCCATTTGAGGTGTGGTTTTAAGCTGTTTTCTAGGTCACAGTAGTTGACTTTTTTCTTAAGATTACTCTTAAGTCTAGTGTTTTACCAAGTAGCTCACAAGTTAGTACTACTGCAACGATGCAGACTTATTCAAGGTCTTTATAAGTGGACAGTTAAGAGTTACACTGGAGTTAAACTGGAGGGAAACTACATACCAAGTACCACTGCAGAAAGCAGGATTTTACCCGCGCTGCACCCCTTCTGTGGAATTCCCTTCCTTGTTCCGTCAGACTTTCTGCCTCATACGCAACTTTCAAAACCTCTCTGAAAACCCACCTGGGAAGCGTACAACATTCCTTCCCAGTACTCCCAACCATCATCATAATCAAGCCATCTCAACAATCAACAGCTTCAACACATCACTGGAACCAGATCAACTCATCCCCATACAAGCAGTTATCTCCTATTGTCTCACTTCCTCCTCAACCACCGACTAGATTGTAAGCTCGCAAGAGCAGGGCCCTCTTCTCCTTTGCACCAGTTTGTTATTGTATTTGTATGTAAAAATTATAACAGCGCTGTGAAATCTGCCGGCACTTTATAAATAAATGTAATGTAAGGTCTTGGAGATGTTCCCAAAAACAATATTACCTCCTGTAGTACTGTCCAAGTGCTTAAGTTTTTAAGATGCCTGGACCAATTTTAGATTAATCAGTATAGTATCCTGTCTGACTGGACAAGTATCAATATTGCAAGACTTGGAGTGGATGAAGGCAGCCCACACAGATCCGTTGGAGGAGCCTGTCTGGCTATTTTTAGAGTGTCCATGTCTGGGTATGTGTGTTAGTGTCTGGGTATGTATGTTAGTGTCTGCCTGGGTATGTATGTGCTGGGTATGTCCTATGTGTACAAAATGGGTACCAGGGCTGGCCTTCGGGGTGTGCGGCCTGTGATCTATGCTTGCAATGTAGGTGCTGTCAAGGCACGGGGGAGGGGGTCATGTGTATTATCTGGTCATGTGGCTCCACCTCAAGTGCAGTATAAAAGAGGGTAGAACTAAGGGGGTGGCAAAATTAGCTTTTGCCTTGGGTGACAGAAATCTTTGCACCAGCTCTACTACTGATAGAGCTAGAATGTGAGAATTAGCTATCACTCTTGGCTGGGGATATGGCTCCTTGGTTTATTACCAGAAGCATCCATTAAAGATTGCGTTTGTGTGTCAGAAATAAAAGAGTTTTTTTTTTTATTTTGATGGTGTGAGCATATTGAGAATGATGGACAAAATGTATCAAGACAATAGTACTAATAATAAAGTGATATGGAGCAATTTAAACAATTAGTTGAGGTTTAATAAAAATGGTATCTTCAATGACCTTCAAAACAACACAAACTAGTAAGATGATTCATTGTTGATCTCAGATATCAACAAGCACAGGCTTGGTTTATTACAGAATGTTCTACAATTACTAATTTATGAAGGCCCAGAATGTATAAAAACACTGTGTAGCACTGATATTTGCTCACTGATATTTAAGTCAGTTGTGTTTGTAGTCAGGAAGAAATAAAAAGATGAAAACTCTAGCATACATTTTTAATGATGGCATTTATTAACAAATGTAAAAAACAGAAAAATTATTTGCGAAGAGCTCATTTTGTTCAGCAGAATATTGTTTTGAAATGATTCATATGATAAAAGCAAGGAAAAATAGGTAACTGTTTGATTAGTTATAGTTCCCTGCCCATTCGGTTTGGCTAGAAGATACATAATGAAGAAAATGCAGAAGAAGATGCGGAAGAGGAAGTTTTCGGCAGAAGCAGAAGTGGTCGGCAGAGAAGGTAGGGAAACATTTAGAGCATGTGAGTGAACTAGAATTAGAGTGTGAGAGAGTGAGCGAGAGTGTGAGTGAATGTGGACTCACAAATGTCGGACGAAAATATGGAGCTTTTTGTTTGTTTTTTTGTCCGATTCCTAGGGGTGTGTGGCCTCGTAATTTTATACTCTAGCTCTGAAGTAGTAGCTATTGAAATTCAGGGTCCATATAACATAATAGATGACAACATCATAAATTCTTTTTAATTGACAATAGACCAAATGGGAATATATTTTTTCTTTGCATTTGCCATCTCATGCTCATCTGTCCAGCAAACATTGTTTTGACATGCATAGAATTGTTCCAGAGGCTAGATATACTACACTACAATGATTCATCTTCTCTGCCAACACAGTCTCCTAATTCTACAAACAGTCTGGGTCTTTACTCATCGTCAGATTTTACAGGATAAATATGCAGCTCACATTATCATTTTAAATATAATGTGATAACGGACAGAGGTGAAACACAAAATGCATGCTGCTTTGAGAGGGTCTCCCTTTCCTTGTCTCTATCCTATTCTGGAGCTGAATGACTGTGTCTCTCAATATCTCATTTCATATGCATGGAGTCAGAACTCAGTTATGGGCAGTTTTCTGAGCTAATAAACCCTAAGTATCAGTTTGGCACATAAATAGGCCAATGATTGGATAATTACCTTGCACATGCTTTGTAATCATATATAATTACAACATTTATTAGCAGGACTCACTAGTGTCCAGATCAAAGGATGTCCTTGTGCACCAAGAAGCGTTTGTGGGTGCTGTGGGGCCTGGATGCCCTCCTGTGTATGTCTCTAATAACAAACTGAAATATCTATGGTTATTAAGCTATTTAATATTGTTTCCAAAACATAGGACAGCAATGTCTAGAAGCTTCCTTGTATTATAACACATTTTGAGAAAAACAACATGGGTGCCTCAACTCAGTCCAAGAACGGGCATTGCGGAAATAGCCTGCCTTATAGGAAGATACCTACTGCATTAACATAGCAGACTAGTCTCACCATCAGGGCAGGCCAGACCTGAAACACATGGAAAGCCTCCCCTGCACGAGAAATATAGCAACCACAGACGTATGTTTCAGCATACCATGGGTCTCATCTGTGTGGTACAGTTGATATCCCTCTTGATGCAGCGAGCCAGGGACCCATGTCTGGGCATACCCTTAATAACTTAAGGCAAGAAAAACAACATTGGAGCCTCATCTTATTCTAACATATTTTAACATATTCATAGCACTGGAAAAGATACTGCTCTGGAAAAGAGTACATTTATACATCACTCTGAATATTCATGTTAAAGTCTCATCAGCTTGCATCAGTTAGGATCATAACACATAATAAGTGCTTCTCATAAATTGGAGCACTGTGGCCAAAATGCTTCCATGGTTGATCCCAACATGCTTATCTAGAACTATTTACGGCACATGGTCAGGGATCAGATCAGTCAACAAAGTCAGGCACTCAACAAAAAACAAAATACACCACTGGATAGGTAGCATAGAAACCTTTCATAACTTCTAGAGCAAGCAACAGCTTTCAAAAATAAACAGGAGGACATCCTGTATTATAAATTGAGTAGCCTTAAAACAGTGTAAAATGTAGACATTGTAAAAATTACCCACTTGCCATTTGTACTTCTACCACAAAACCTTTTTATAAATTGTATTTTATGTTGCTTACCATTCTGAATACAAATGTGGTACTATAATGCACATTGTAAGTAGCATGAAATGTATTTAAAATAAATAATCAATATATTGTAGCAATCGTGGAAATCTACCCTTGTTTACTTGTAACACATTGTTAACAACCTTGTATTACATTTACTGAAAATACAAGTAATGCAATTAAAACTGTATTAAAGAGTGAGATTTTACAAAGCTCTTTATACCTTTATTAATCCATACTCTGCAGGTTTTTAATAAGATTGAAACCAATTTCTAAAAAAAAAGGTAATACTCCATTTAATAGATTTCAAAGGTGGGATTAATGGCAGGAAGCATTTCAGAATTCTTAGATACTATTTTAGGGCAGATTTCTGTTTTTTTTTTGGTAGGACTAAGAGGTCATTCCATACAAGTGTCATGTTTAAGTGGTAGTTCTGGCAGATGGGGAACCTTGACTAGTGTAATATGACATTTAGTAAGAAAGTACATAATTATGGATGAGAGCAGTGACTAATCTTCTTGTACCTTAAAGGATCTAATCAAAACAGGACCTAGTAATGAAGCACACCAGCTCATCCACCCACAAAATCCAAATCCAATTTTATTCTAAGCATTCAGAGCCTGCATTTTCACAGTAAAAAATAAGAAATTGAAACTTGTAAACGATAAAACATGGGGTTAACATTTTTGGGGAATCGTTAATTGGAAATTCGTAATACAAAATGTAATATCCTTCAATAGGAAGCTGCTCCCTGTTATGTGACCTTACCCAGATGTGTATGTGCAAAGGCTTAGAAACACGAAGCAGTGGTGTAAACATCTTAATATTTCATTTCACCTATTCACTGCATAAATGAAAACCTTACACGACATTATCTCGACAACTACACGCATTTCCATAATCAACTGCAGAACAAGATACAACAATTCATAAATAGAGGAAAAATTGTAGAATAGAGCCAAATGGTTTGTCTCATTATAATCAACATTTCTCTATTCTAAGATTTAAGGAAAAGTACAGAAAGAACAGAAAACTTGTGCCAAAATACATAGATAGTAAGAGCACTGTCATGCACCTGTCTGCTTGACAAAAAAATGTCCAAATGTCCATAATGCGTTTTAGTTATGTGCCCCTTAACTAATATGTACTTTAGTTACATATTGCATTTTCTCTGATTTGGGATTATTTGCTTCCGTGACCAACAGTGCTGAATTAGAGCATGATTGGTGAGGAGATACAAAGCAAAGTGAAGCAGGAACAGAACATTTAGTACGTATGCTTTGCCATAACAGGAACTGATTATCTCATCACACATGCTTTATCCATTAACATGCATTTCTATTCCACATGCCACTCTAGCAGTTAGCATTTTAAGAACCTGGACACTTTCTGGACTAGACACATAAAGCATTGATCCAGACCATATGAGCTTGCAATCTATTCTTAAGTAGCTGTTGTATTGCCCTCCACGTAATATATGTAGTAAAGGTTGCTGATGGGGCAGATTACAAGCCTTATACTAGATTTTTCTGGATACTAATTCTGGACTTTTAAATAGTTAAATGGACAAATGTTTCATAACCTTTCGGTACGCCTTAGGGGAGACTTATAAATCACAAAACATTTTTAATGAAAATCATTAGACGCTTTTTCTTCCCTAGCATAAAAATATTCCCTAATTCCCAAACTTGTAGTAAAGAAAAGAAAGTTTAGTGATGAGAGATGATCTCATTACTCAAGAGTAATAAATATGTATAACTGTTTAGGGAAGTGTAGGATTCAGACAATTGATTTTATAATTAAATTGAAAAACATGCAAAACCTAGAATAACACATTCAGCAAACAGTCATAACGTATTTATAATCTTGTGAGGACTCCAGTCCTCCTCTACCACCCACCCCAGTTCTAATAATGGAATTTTAGTTAACTTATACAGTAGCTCTGGAGCATGGTTTGTCGTGCCAAGAATATAGACATCAGTATTATAATCTGTCAGAACTGCGTACATGGTAATTAGCCAACAACAAATAACAGGTTGCTTCAGACTCTGGTAGAAATCTATTTGTGTTACCAAGTCTCTAAGGCTTTTTGCAGAATCAGGTGTTTCTGCCTCTTTTATATTTTCATAGAACATTGATTTATTTTAACTTGAATACACAATTTTTTTTTTATTTTTTTTTTCCTACTTGTGAAAAGGCATAATCCCCACCTGTGTTCTTTTATAATTTCAGGGTGTGTTGGATCTTGACATCACAATATTTATGTTAAACTGGGCACTGCTTGTGATGTCTGTTTGCCATTTTGTTCTTTCAAACCAGGAAATAATGCAATAAGGGCCAGACGGGCAATGATGAGGAGGTCCTGGCACTTTAAGGCTAGCAGCTGCCTGATGACGTAAATGCAGCCAAAGGATAGATATGCATGGCACACATGCTATGGTTTTATGCTCACCTAGCGTGCAACCAGGCAAATGCAGCTGGCAAATGATTTGCCTCTCCAGTGTGTGGCACCGTCATCCAGTGGCCCACCAAGCCAGCACTGGAGCTGACGGGAGGTAAGTATATCGCTTGCATGGAGATGTGTTTGGGCCGAATATATGGGCCACACGCCGTGATACAAAATAGATGGGGGCAGGGGCAAATGCATATGGGAGGATTCTGCAGAACATTTTCAAAAGCAACGTTTTTACAAATTTCCACCACAACTGCAAAGTTAGGCATTATTATTATGTTTTATTTACATAGCGCCAAAACTGTAAGCAGCACTTCTTGCATTACATTCAAAGGGTACAACGGGCAGATTAATACAAACGGATACATTAGGTAGAAAGTTACCCAATGCAGTTCATGCTGTACAGTATTCAAAGCCCCATATAGATTACAGTACCGTTGGTTTAAATATCCCAGACAGTGGCTGTTCCACAACCTGATCTTGGGAGGTGCACTCACACTAACGCACATGGACACAGACACACGTACTAACAAAACCAGACAACACAGACATCACAACACAGATATTTACACTAGCACACAAACACACTAATGAACCCAGGCACTAACATAACACAAGCACACTAAACACACATGCATACTAACACAGACACTCAATATTAACAAACACTAACATAACCCCTCCAACACACTAACATACCCCCTGCACACTTACACTAACATACCCAAACACACACTAACATACCCAGACACAGATACACTAACATACCCAAACACACACACTCACTTACATAGCCTGACTCACACCCACATTCCCAGACACAGAGACAACCGAGACACACAACCCAGACACACACACATAGCCAGGTGTACACCAAGCCACACACACAAATCACTTACCTTCTGAAGTATAAGCTCAGCGCAAGCTGCCGCACTACTAAATTAGCAGCAACTACTAGTGATTGATGTCACATGCAATCACATCACATGTACACAATGCTGCAATGCCATGTGCGTGCATTCTAGAGGGAGAAGGGATTACAATGCCTGCATGATGTATGACGGAGAACAAAAGCAGCAACACCCAAGGACATCTGCAGGCCGGGAACCTTTAACATAAGCACAAACACACAGCCGTTGATTTTTGGTTTTCATCTAACAATATGTTCTTTGCATTACTGAGGCCCCAGGTATCTTCGTGTTAATGTGGCTGACCAGGTAAAATAGCAGTTTGTGCAGACACCAAAGCTTCCTGTCATAACAACATAACATCTTAATGAATGAGTACAGTGTCCACTAAAGTCATGAATATTAAAGCCAATTTATCAAACGTGCATTTGCAGCCAAAAGCAGTTAGTGAGATAGCCAAACCATTAATATTAAATTTAATTAGTAAAAACAGTATTGCTCCTTTCTGTGTAGCCAAATCATGTGATAGTGATTGCTGCGGGTAGGCTGCTTTTGGCTGCATATTGGCTGCAGATTCACGTTTGCTTAAAGACCATGTATTTTAATTAAGGCAGGTTAGCTAATATATTGGACTGTGAGCATAGCCAATGTAAACAAGGACTGATTACCCATACCGCAGACTAAACATTTGCCAAGAGTGCCCTATTTTTAGGAAAATTAGTACAATTCCCGCTGCTCATTACTGTGCATTCTAAACCTATATTTGCTTATGCTCAAATGTTACATCAGTGTTGGTGAAATGTGTCGCAAAAACATATTAAATGGCAGAATGATAACAAAATACTTTTTGTTTTCATCTACATGTTTCTTACTAGTGTATTTTATATCACTAAAATGAGTTATAAATGTGATCCAAACCGTACATGGAAAATTCCAAGTTTGATGAAAATGCTGAGCTGCCCGTAGGAAGCCACAGGACACCGGGAAACCCTGAAATCAGAAATAAGTGACAGATTCTACCGACAGAAGCAGCCACAGGGAATAACACAGTGAAAGCAGCAGTTTCAAGAAAATGAAATAGGCTATCATGTAATTGCTTACTTAAAGATGTGAAAGATCTCCTGTACAGTCATTTCTTCATGAAAAACAGAGTCAGAACCCCCCACCAAAATTCTGTATTACTAGCACAATAAAAATGAGTGGTCAAAATATTATCTGAGTTTGAAACGCTTTTAGTTTTCACATATTTAAATGCATGTATTCTAGCTCTGTGCCTTATCTACCAAACAACCTTACTGTGGTAAGCAATAGAATGCCCCGGTCTTAATCACCCAGGGGGACCACCATGAAGGTTTATGGTGTAAATTACGTACTGGATTTCCTTAAACAGCTCTGTGTGGTGTTCGATTAGGGAAAAGCACCAAACATGTCACAAGACTAATATGGCGACCTTCAGGTATTCAGATATACATTACATAAAAGCTACTTTTTCTAAACTATATTACTGCATACAGCACTGTTTCTAATGGTGAATGAAAGATATTTATTTTTCAACGGGACTTTCCCTATGAGGATTTGATACACGTTCGACTGTCGAGACAAATACATAAAATGTGGAAAAGATATTTTAGGTAATAAAGATGATTACAGAATGAGCAAAGAGGACGTCAGAAAATGTCTGTACAATTGTTTGTTTATGGAATCCCCTGGACATTTTTAACCCTATAGCAAGAAATCACAAATCAAACTCTCAGCTTCTTAAGACTAATTTCAGAGTCGCCTGACCTAACAGAATCATTTCAATCTCACCCTTACATATGCTATGTTTCTCATCCGTGATCTGCTTTATAGCTTTTCGAAATGTATCTCACATAGTTTGGCAGATGAAAGCTTAGAATGAACTAGCTCATACATTGTTTTCAGTCTTCTGTAATGCAGACTAATTATAGTGTAATTTTCTCTACTACATATCAAATTCAACTAACTAGATTACCACTCTTGCAGTGGCACATTGGGATATCTTTGTTGGCTATCTAATTTTAGATGACTCACTGGCTTCCTGAAGAGCCTTGATGTACAATCTCATATGCGTCCTACCATGTACACATACATAGCATATTGTAGGATTCCATAGACTTGAGACTACGTTTCTTTTAAACTCATTTGAAAATGTAAGGCTACCTCTGTTCTGATAGATGTGCATTTGTAGGTATGTGCCCTATATAAATATGAACACAAAGGAAAGATGTTAAACACTTACTTATAGTATGCGATAGCTATAATCAGATATCATTTCACTAACCAAACCATTATGAGAGCCATGTAATTAGAGAAAACAGATGCTAAGCTGTAGGAGTTATTTGTGTTTTTTGGCAGCAAAGTCCAGGATAGAAGACGCTGTACTCCGTGTCTGTAACATTACTTTATATGTGTGTAATATAATTTGCAATGGATACATGTGGACACCCAAATATTTCTGCCCCAGTGATGTGCTTAAATCATTTGGTGATGTCGGCTTACTTAGTAAAATAAAATGTTGAATTCTTTCAAAGGAAAACTAGGTACTCACTTAGCATATCTTTTTATTGGCAAAGCTGTTACAGCTGGAAAGGGAGGACAAAAAAACATATTATTGTCTATGTATTTAGAAAGCAATGTCATTAAAACAACCCTGATCGTCAGGTGTCCCAAAACGTTTGTCCATACGGTGTATGTTGCAAGGTGTCAATTACTGTGATGGTGCAGCAAACGTATGGAACATATGGCAAGAAATCCCTATCTCTGTTGATATGGACCTGTCCTTAGTCTGGAATCTTGCTGATGAGGTAAATTTGCTAATATATCTTATCCTACCTCTCAAGTAGTCATGGTCAAATCTAATTTTCCTTTTAGCTACCTTTTAATGATCTGCATAGATAAATATTTGTCGTGTTATATGTACTGATAGCTTCTTGTTTTTTTTGTTTTTTTTGAGCTTCGCCACTGTTTTTTCACCCCCAAGTGTATTTTAATCTACATCTTCAAAACAAAAATCTCTTGTGACCTCACTATCCTCAATCCCACAATAGTAGCAGATAGCATGGTTTTTTATCAACATGCTGGCCAGCTGACCCCACAAAAGATTAGCTGGGACCATGCTGACACCTTAAATACCCCTCCACCATTGTCTGTTACCATTGTATCAAGGAGCCACATTCAGCTGCTTGCTCCATGGTCCAGTCGCTGGGACTTTAACCCCTTAAGGACAATGGGCGGTCCCTAAACCCATTGAAAACAATGCATTTTGAGCCAGTACATGTACGGGCTTTGTCATTAATTTTATTTAATCTTTTTCTACCGTAAAATAAGCTGCTAAATTTAAAGATAGAGTTCGTTCCACTGTCCATGTGTGGCTTCAGGTCTACCTACCTCCAATCATGGCTGTATAGCACATGGTTCTATTATGTAGTATGGTTGCTGTCCATTGTATTACTCAAATTCCTGGCAATGATTTGCAGTTTTATGTTTGTTTGCTAGCACTATTATATTAAATTAGGAATTGTCAGGAAACTTCAAATTTTTGTTGGTTTTTGCACAACTGAGTTGCAAAAATGTGCCATGTTAAGGAAAGGTGACAGAGGTTATCTGTCTTTTTACAGGCCTACTAGGCTGAGCACTATGAGGTACAAAAGACTGAGTTTAAAAAACTGAGGCTGTGCTTGTATGTAATTGCAGATACATGGTTAATGTACATTATCCATAAGTGAGTCTATGAAGATTTATTTTAACATAACAATACTGCATCGGAAGCCTCTTACAGCTGTTGCATTTCTCTCTTGCAGCTCTGTTGATCTATCCCTGCTAACATTGAGGTGCTTTACCGCGGAGTTCATAGTGTTAATTAACTTGTATCATTATCATCAGTATTTATCTAGCATGTGGAAATAGGTTTTGTAAACAATGTGTGTATACTACCTGTTATATTTGATATTCAATGGGACAAAAAAACAAATTGTGGAAAGGCTAAGAAAATATTTGGTGCATGGTCTGCAGCCCTGACTGGGCATCTGAAACATTGGGCAATAGCCTGGTGGGCTGCTGGTTGACAGAGCCGCCGCACACTCACTCAATGTGCTGTTCTGGCAGCTTATTGGGTGCTGCAGCATGCAGCTGGGCATATTTAGTGGTGGCTGCACGCAGCAGCACCTGGAAGCTGCTAGAACAGCAGATCAGGTGAATTCTTAGCTGCATTTACTACCCATATGAGTAGTTTCCTTCACTCTGTTTGTATGTTACTAGTTTAAAGTCAGTTCTTATTGGTAAAAGGAAACCTTTGTGTCCAAATCTCCTTGATATTTCAGTGTCCATTGAGAGTGGATGCTCAATTTGTATTTTATGAAGTCTGTACCTAGTTTTTAAGTTTTTCTAAGACTTCTAATGTTCCCAGCTAGAAGAAGCATCAAAATATTTTTGATTTGTACTTTTGAATTTTTTTACGTTTCATGTTTCATTAGAATTTGTATTCTGATGAATGTAAACGTGTGGTCTGGGTGATACAGAAGGCCTTCAATTCTCACTGTAATTTTTACTTTATTAGATTATGTTTTTCTGCTCTGCATGCAAATTAAGTGCAAGAGATTTGTCACATAAGATGCCATAACATACCCCAGCGGTATGCAATCAAATATAATCCAATATTTTTAGAAAATATGTTTTTAAACCTGTTTTTGACATTATTACTGCACTCATGATAAGGTCAGATTTATTTGTTATGAGGGTGAGCGCTTCATGTCACTGAGGAAAACAACATTACAGTAGAGCAGATGGTAGATATGAAATATCTTTGCAGTTGTCTACATTTCAGATTTGTTTTTTTAATAAAAGCATCTTAGATGGTTGTTTAGGGACTCTGTTGATGTGTTGGTACAGGAAGCCATATGATATAGTGGTATTTTTAAAATGTATCTAAAATGTTGGAATAAAATTTTATGATATGTCGATAGACATAAAAATGATGCCCATTCGTTTTATGCCGTGAGTGTCAAGGGCACGGCAAGGTTCATGCCAAAGAACAACATGTATTTGCTGACTTCAAAAAGACCTTGCCATCCCGTCAGCCATGGATGTGTGGAGGCTTGTGTAGAGGCTTGTATGATGCTCTTACACATGTGCAGTTTGACATTGATCACCATTGATATATACCTGGGGTCCAAAAAGCAAGACATGTCATGTTGAAAAATGGACTTACCTTCCAACTTACCCATGGAAGGCTACCCGGAACTCTCTCTCTTCTGGAAGGTGGCTTTGTAGGAGCAGGGCTAGCCCCAGACAGCCTTCAGAGGGAGGGAACAGACAAACGCCGCTTTCCAGTATGGAGAAATAAGAAGCTAACCCAGAGACCCAACGAAGCAGGGCTTTACTCAGAGACTCCAGGTCAAATCCAATAGTTCCCAGGTATAGCCATGAGTTGAAAATTGGATCTAGATCTAGGACAATTTCCTCATATGCAACAAGATGTAAGAAAAAGATACAGTGAATATTTACTAAGGATATTTATCAGCTCAAAAATTTACATTATTAAAATGTCTCCAACTGTTTATTTATAAGCCCCTTTGAGATATATTCCTCTAGCTTTATTGATTTACATTTTTAAGTATATTAATAACATATCATATGTTCTCTGAACACAATACATATAATATAAAACAACATCTGATGAAAATCCTGTTTCTCGGTTCTAGCAAATGTCATAAAATATTCATTAGAAAATGCAGTTGACGTTTTTATGAGAAAATCATATTAATAAAAGTTATTAAGAATTAAATATTAAAAGTTCCACAGTAAATGTATAAATTATGGAGTTGTATATTTTTGTTTAGAAAGGAGGAGGGCGAGAGTGAAGGAGTAATAATAATGAGATTCATCAACTTGCTGTCAGTCCAATACATGTTAACCTCTCATCCAGGGTAATTTATTTTAATATGATTTTTAATGCATGAAGAAGAAGGAGATGTAAAAAGGAACAATTATTAATATCAAAGGTTGACAAAATAATACAGGTTGAACTGTTCTGGATGGTTAGCTTGATGAGGATTTATTATGATCCAAGATGTCCCTCTAGTGGTAGCACATTTTATAGAACATATTCTACAAAATACCATCTACAGGTGACATGACTACAGGGGTCGAAGTGACAAGTTTCCAACTAGGGTTGTATATTTATATCACATGCTTGTGACATCACAGCGCATGCAACACTTCAAGAAACATAAGTA
Source organism: Spea bombifrons (assembly GCF_027358695.1). Lineage (NCBI taxonomy): Eukaryota > Metazoa > Chordata > Amphibia > Anura > Pelobatidae > Spea > Spea bombifrons. The sequence goes on along the minus strand of NC_071089.1, from coordinate 19,187,357 downwards.
TGATCTCAGTATTTGTGTGGTTAAAGTGGCTTCCATTTTTCTCCCCTCAGTAAGGGGAATACAAAGGATGTCTTCTAAGGACAGCACTACCTCCATTAGCATAGCGGGTAAGACCATTCATTTTGCTTGGATTCCATAACTTTATTTATGCTTCCACAAACTTTGGGAAACATAAGTGGAAATGGCTGCATGAAAAGTCTGAAATCCAACCTTTTTTGAATACCCTGGTTTGTCTACTATTCCTAAACATATACTGGTATGGGGGCTAATTTGAACTCGGGGGGCTCTCTGAAAATTCCACGTTCTAAGCTAAAATGTGCATGTTCTAGTTTCGGCCCTGTAGCTGCCACAAACCATGCCAAAGCCTATGCATGTGGGGTGACACAGTACTCAGGAGACATTGCTAAATATGTGTAGTTGCACATATTTTGTTCGAGAAATTTAAAGCCACATGGCAATACATGAAAAACACCAAAATGTTACCACACATTATGGAAAAGGTTGGTGATACAAATGGCTGCCTGTCAAAATGGTCCTAGTGCAATACACAGGGTTATCCCCGCTTCATTATCGCAGAGTTTATTGTGTGGTTTTGAGATCTGTGATCACTATAGAAGGATGCCAATAATAAAAAATGATGTTTGAAAACAATGATTTGCTTCTTGTATTTGTTGTCCTATAACTGCCAAAATCAGTTGATTCATTTATTTGAAGTATTTCTCTCCAGTTTGCAGTAGCCGTTTAAAATATTTATACCGTCGTGTGAAAAAGAAAGTACGCTCTCTTTGAATTCTATGGTTTTACATATCAGGACATAATAACAATCATCCGTTCCTTAGCAGGTCTAAAAATTAGGTAAATACAAATTCAGGTGAACAATACGTGACATATTACACCGTGTCATGATTTCTTCAACAAAATAAGAGGATCAAGAAAGAAGAAGTGAAGAACAAGAAGTGGCAAGACAAGAAGCAGAAATGTGGAAATGGGGAAAGAAGCAGTTGGCAGAGAACGTAGGGAGACATTGAGAACGTGAGGGAGCGTGTGAGAGAGTGTAAGACAGCGTGTGAGATGAGGGCGAGTAACAGCGAATTTCGTTTCCAAATTTGAAAAATCCCTTTGAACTTTGTGGAAACCAAAAGCACAGGAAACAAAATTTGCTGTCCAAAAATGAATGGACCAAAGACAAAATGAAAAATTGAACCAAATCGATTTTGGTGTGCACAAGCCTATGTGACGTGCACAGGTCTAGTTGTTAGCGTTTGCATACGTTGAATGACAACTTAAATGTTCTCACTTGTAATTCACAAACTTTAAATAAAAAACCACCAACAAATGTACATAAATAATATTTTTTCTTTAAAAAATGAAAATTAATACATCAATTTTCAAAAATTAAATTCAGGACCAAAGAGTGCCTTTCTGGAGCACCTTGGATAGAGCCTCCTAATATACCCACAGAGTGAGTCTGAATAAATGTACTTGTTTCTCCCCACTAGTAGTGGTAGTCAGTGTATTTTGCACTGCTAATTAGGCCATAACTCAATTCTTGCGACTGTTCCTGTCAACTGACTGGATGTATTGCATACTATTGGGCGCCATTCAACAAGTGGAGGGTGCAATACATCCTTCAACAATGAGGGGCTACTGGTTCACAGGAGTATATATATATATATATATATATATATATATATATATATATATATATATGCAAACCTGACGTCATTTTGTAATGTAAATGGATCATCCGTTTTCTTTTACTTTTTAGTATCCATCTCTTTTTATTTATTTTTTTGCTTACTATTTTGCTTCTGGTGTAACTCCTTTACTTTTGCTGAAAAAAAGATCAGGGATAACTTCGAACTGTCAGGAATACAAGAAGGAGCAGAAACTATATCTTGTATGTTTTCACTTTGCAATGTTCATCTTATAACACCGGTGGTAGTATGCTGGAAAATGCAAAATGTGTACATCTAGCTACTTGTATGCACTTCTGCAGTATGTACCCCAGGAGCTGAATTGGTGTGACAGGTTTGAGCAAGTTCTCTGCTTGGAATCTAAGGTAATGGATCTACGGGGGCTGCTGGCATCACTGGGTGATACTGACAACATGAGGATGAGCTTACTGAGCAGGCACTAGCTGGGGTCAGTTTTAGTAAGGGTAGAGGTGCAATGGAAGAAATGTATATGGCACCACAAGGGGTAATAGATTTTAGGAGGCTTGTTTGGGGTTTGCTAAAAAGAACATCAAATCTCCCTTTAATGCCCCCATCATTCCTGTGATATTTTGAGTGATTTTACATGCTCAAACACAACACTGAGCTAATTCTTTATGGCAATGCTATGAAGCCCCTTCCTTCGTAGACATCCATTATTAAGAGCATCCAAAGTGGTAATTAAAACTGATCCATACCATTGTATACCACAGTCAGAGTGGCTGTCTAGTAGATTGGGCTAAGTTAACAGAGCTGGAACAGAAATGCAAACAGCTGTCTGAAAAAGTATGTTATATGTTATATTTTGAAAAAAAGAACACTGCACAAAACTAATCTGATAGTTGTAAGAAACACAATGGTAAGAGTCTACCTTTAAAAACCTATGCATTTGTGGTGTAAGTGATTTTATGAGTTCTCTAAGAACATCAATTCAGTTAGAATATTCATTTTTTGAGTGGTGACATCTGTGAGTTCCTGAGTGCCTGGTAGTTGGCCCCCCTTTTGCAACTATAAAAGTTTCTACTCTTCTGGGAAGGCTTTCCACGAGATTTTGGAGTGTTTCTGTGAGACGTCTTGGCCACTCTTCCAGTAGACCATTTGGGAGGTCAGGCACTAATGTTGGACGACAAGGCCTGACTCGCAATCTCCCTTCCTGTCCATCTCAAAGGAGTTTGATTCGGTTGAGGTCAGTGCTCTGTCCGGACCAGTCAATTTCGTCCACACCAAACTCATCTGACCATGTCCTAATGTACCTTGCTTTGTGCACTGGGGCACAGTCATGCTGGAATAGAAAAGGGCCTTCCCTAAACTGTTCCCACAAAGCTGGAAGCATAGCATCATCCAGAATGTCTTGGTACGTCCCCTTCAGCACACCAAGACATTTTGGACAATGGTGTCCCCATACTTTTGTCTATATAGGTTATCATCACTTATCTACTAGAGGACTGACTTGTATAAAATTGTCCATTAGATGTCAGTAGAGATCCACCTGTTTGTGAGTATTTTTGTTTCCACTGTGGCATAGAATTTTCAGTTAATTAAATATTTATTTTGTTAGCAAACCCCATATTAGTTAATGTGGAAAATGTTCCTATTTGAGAAGAACACAGACCATGATGTAAGCATTTAGATGAGCATACAAATGTAATGTGTCTAGTACATCAATATAGTTTGGTTTTTGCTGTACAGGGTAGTAATAAATGGGTAAACATTACAAAATTGCACTATTAGTCTAACAATCTATAAACAGTGAAATACGAAACGCACAGTATAAATCCCACATGTTATTTTGTGTGTTAATGAAGTTTCAACTTCAGAATAGATATTTAATTTAGCCAGAGGTATTTCTGAATTTATAACAAAGATCAGTTTGGAATGGAAAAATATTGTATATTAATCCTAGCTGCAGGAATCTACAATGTTTCTACTAATAATATGGCAGAAACCAGATACCCAGAATTAACTGGTAATTTGAGCATTTTAGAACTAAAAGCCAACAGTTTAATGTCCTAGACAGCCTTGCCAAAGGAGAATGTATTTCAAAGTACTTTGTGAATGCTTTAATATGCAATCACTTACCTTAGGTACAGTTGTGTAAGAGGGCACACAGGTAGTTTCCACCATTCTTGCACTAGATGTACCCTACAGCATATAGGGTCTACAGTGAGTGTGTGCATTGCCATATACTGTTCTTTATATGTCATAACAGGCCCTACTCTGACAGGAGCCATAGTCAGTAACTTAGGGTAGGGTGACTTCTGGTTGTTTTTCAAATATAACTTCCGCATGTTGCTGACCAGCACAAGTGAATCTGACAATATGTGGAATATATAAACTGATCGACTAGACTATATAACGTTTCACATAAAAAACAGCTGATATGGTTAGCGATCATGTCAGCATAAAAAAAGCCTAATGGGATAACACAAGTTTAGTCATATTATAGTAATTTTTGTGCAGTGTGTGGTCAAAGTATAAAACGCAAATATATTACAATTCTATTTGATCTTTAAACATACTGTGCGAATAGAAGTTTACTAAATGTACCATTAGGTGTCAGTAGTAATCCATTGTTCAGTACCAAATACCCATTTATGTTTAATGGAACAGCTCTTTGACCCATAAAGTATTACTAAACCTCAACTAGCTGATTTGCATAAAAATGTAGCTTTACAGTAAAATGAACGAAGAAGATATTTTTGCAGATTTCCTGGAAATCAATTAAAAGAATCACTATGCCTACAAAAAAAGTAATAATTTTCAATTTGTGGACAGAGGGAGATATACCTGACCTACTTTTCTTAAAACACGAGTCTGTTTACTGTGCACACAAAAACATCTCTCTCTTTGTCCCACAGTCCTGTCTGTGCCCCTGCATTCTCCCCATGCCTTGTATCTGTGCCCCCACCTGCTCACTTACCTCCGGCCAACCATGCTGACAGGGAGTGGGCAGGAGGGGGGTCAGTATGTGAGACAATGTCCTGCTGCATAGAAAAAAAAAACACAGGAAAATGTGAGGGCCATGCAGAGCACACGCAGTGCTTACAATAGAGGCTGCTCTAAATTATTATGTATTATACCTGCTTGTCTGTAGAAGTAAATTCATTAAAGAAAATAATGTCACATTATTATTTTTCTGACGCCTACCTCTGCACAACTTTAGTAAGATGTGTTCTGCCTATTCTGACCTCCTTCTGGACCTGCCTCGATAAAACTAGTAGAAATGAGGTTTCTTCTTTTGTGAAACTTTGCACATGTGTTGCTTGAAGCTTATATATTTTATTATAAAAATGATTTACTTAATTTGTACTAATACAGAGCTTAAAAAAGTATAAACCTGTTTTCTTTTTGTTCAGAAGTTTACAGAAATAATTTTACTGATCAGACATCTCCCTTGTAACCGGCCCATTGAACAGCAAGGAGCCAAATTGCCTAAAGGGGCGATATGCCCCTGGTTTGTCGGCAGAGGGGCTACTCCTTCCTCAACATGTCACCCAAAGCCTAGGCTTATATACACTGCTGATTATTTTGGAAAAATGTAGCCCTTAATGACATCATATCATGGCACTATGCTTCAATAGTGACACACTTTAAAAGCCAGAAAGGCTAGGAAATACAATACTTTATATTTAATCAATTACTTTATGATGCAAGGTAATAAATAATGAAAGACTGGAGGTATTACATAAAAAAATGCTTGAAGCTTACAGTATATATTTTACTTATATAATATATTTTACTTATAATACATTTAAAAATGCAAGGTAATAAATAATGAAAGAGTGGAGGTGTTACGAATATTTTTAATACAATGCTTGAGAAACTATTATTTAATTTGATATTTTTATTTGTTCACTGCATGTAAATACTTAAGCAAGGATAAGTCAGTCATTACATTTAAAATACAAAAGAAGTGCATGCTTATATTTCATATGGACTCTTAACGATGACAAGTGTCTGTAAAAGGTTATAGCGAAAACACGTTAAAAGATCATGGGTATATGTTGTAATATATTGACTATAAACAGAAACCAGAAGCTGATCTGGGACACCATTTGTGTCCATGATGTTTTTGTAACTACAAAGAGTTAAAAGATCCACTGTTTTACCTACCGAAGGGCCAGTCCGTCCATAAAAAGGACTGATCATCTGGCTGACAACATGTTTGAAATGTTTTTATTGAGCTAATCCTTGACTATCATCCTTGTGACAGCATCACACTTTTCCTTGGAATGCTTTTTAGTTTGGTTTTGTGTACGTGATTTGATTTTGGTACACTGATACCTTAATGAAGTTGGATCCCTGAAGACTGGTAGGAGTGCCGCTTTTCCTCCCCTATAAACTTCAATGGGTCTTTTATTTGGGGGGCCATAAAAGATCCATCTTTCCCTTGGTTTCAGGCAGGGAGGGAAGGAAGGAAGGAAGGAAAGAAGGAAGGAAGGAAGGGGCTGTATATCCCCCATTGAGAAGTGCAGCCCCAGAGGAACCTGGTGTCCACTGTGTTTCTATCATTTTGGAACACCTGTTCAGTTTTTCAATCAACTTTGGGTTTATGGAAAAACAAAATGGTCTGTACTGATATATGTGTAAAACCATAAAAACAAGCCTTCAATATTAGATGAAACTAGACAAACAGCTTTTATAGTCTTCTACTATACACATGCAAAATATTTTTAAATAGTGTTAGGACTGATCCTTTGCCTTCATGTCTTCTGGCTCCATTTAATCGGCTTGTATCAGTCACAGTAGAAATCAATAGCCTATAAAATATAAAAAGTAACAAACTAAAATAATTGCCATGATAATTACAAATATAACATTTGCAAAATCATATATTTTTTAAAAGAAACATGTAAAAAAACATGTAAAAAAGAAACAGAGTAACCAAACATGTGTAACCTTTACTAACGCATTAAGCTATAAAATGTACACTCAATAAATAATATTATTAAAAAAACATGAATAATTGTGTTTTTCATGGAAGAAAATAGATTTGAAAAAAATATAAATCTCTTTTTTTATGAAAACTTGTTGTTATATTTCAGAAAATATGGAAAAATAGCCAAGGAGGTGACACTTTCTGCATTAATTATATTCAGTGCTGTGCCAGTCACAAATAGCATAATTATTTCCATCTCGTTCACTATAGTAAATCTACAGATTATCAGATCTACAGTATATGGTAAGTATAAGTACCCTATAGGAAAGCCCATTCAGCCTCAGAAAATCTCAGCAATGTGAGTAGTAATTTACATATAGATGCATTTGATCATATGCTTTATCTGCTTACAAATGATAAGCAATGAAAGCTCTTATTATTTAGGGACTGTAAAAAATGGTATTCCTCGTACAGAGATGGGTAATACTAGACATTTACAAATCTCAGCAGTTATTTAAAAAATAACATTATTTGCTACATAAACCAAACCTTGCAACATTTCAAATCTATGTAACTTTCTGCACTATTAATAGCGATTTATGAAATTGATTTAGGTACAAGGTGGAAAGAACTATTTAATTTACAACCATCTTTTTTCTACTGGTTCTATACACAGTATCATGAATTTGGGTTGTAGAACACTCATCCTACCATACATTTTGAAATCTGAGCAAAAAGAGGTATCAGGGACAAAGGGACTGCCAATTCTAAACAGGGGAACTAGGGAGGTATGTATACCCTTAGACACACATATACCCGAAATTAAGTACAGCGGGTTGCTTGCCAAGTATTGATCTAACAGCTGTGCTTCTACCCACATTTAACGCAGAGGACAGGAGCCGGTGGCAAAGATCTGCAGTGTCCTTTCACACGAAACAACCAAAAAGAAGATCTCACACACAAGGGTCTAGCCTATGAGTTACCGCCAGTCAGGCGCGAAACTTGTTAAGCCTCTAAGTCCCTGTATACACTAGCATTGGCATATTTTCAATGCACATGTGACATTCTGCCCTGGTTTCCTGGCTCCTGTATTGTGCATTCAAGTTTTTGGACTGTTCCTAGTTCAGCCTCTAGTGGCCGCTCTGCCTATGTTTCTGCTCTCCTCCTTTTGTTGTCACCTGGCCTCGTTACCTGCTGCCCTGCAGTATAAAGGGCTGTAGCTTACTGCAAACTGGGCCTTGGCATTGTAGTAATAGGACCGGTTTGCCCTGGTCCTGTTCCTGAATTATTCCTGGCTTCCTTTTGTACCTGATTCTGTATTGCTCCTGCCTTCAGCCCTGCGAGTGGGCTTCCTGTCGTGTGCCCAGCCTGAGGGCTTCCAGCAGCATGTCCAGTCATGTGCTCTGCCAGTGAGCTTCCAGTCGTGTGCCCTGCCGGTGGGCTTCTATTTCAGCATCAGCCTTGCCAGTTCCAGTCCTGCACTTCTGTCTGCTGTGTGCCTGTCTACCTTGCACCATGAATCGCAGTGTACAAACAGACAACGCTATCCCTGCACCGAGGCCCCTCGCTAACCTGCTTACCCAGTGTGTGACAGCACATACCTACATAACAGGTGAACTAGAGAAGTGTGCTTAAAGGGAACTGCAGCCCTTGTAGCTTTTAGCATTACTAAATGAATGAATTATATCATATCTGTAGTTTTTATTTTTCCATCGATGAACTTGTTCTGGAGATATTTTGTTTAAAAAATAAAAGTAAAGTTCTCTTACCCCAAGAAGAATTTCTAGAAAACCTTTTTTGAGACACAATATCAATATGGTTACCTTCTCAATTGGAGTATGCCATGAAGGGGTACTGCATAATTGCATTGCTTATGTTCAAGTAGAGATTTCGCAGAAATAAGGGCAAAACATTATCACATAAATCTGATACAGACGGTACTTTTCTGTTACTAGTTCACCACAAAAGTTAAAAATTCCTAAGGGGAAGCGCAGGAGGAAAACATGAAACGCTACTGTAAGGACGATCAATGATCCATCTGTCTACAACTTAGCTTGGAAGCATAAATAATTCTGCCAAAAGCTTCTGGAGTTCCACGTGTGCACAGACAAAAATTCTCATAAACAACTGTTCATTTTGTGTGCGTTCAATCTGCTTGATCATTTTCTGCTGAAAATGATAATGTAGAAATGAGTGCAATCATGTTTGCATTTTGTATCCTTAAAAAATACTAGCAACCTTCTGCATTGTAGAGGGTATTTCTATAGCTACACAAATGCCTTTGGGCCACAAGTGCCAAAAACAGTATGAAAGGTAATGATTTTTAAAATGAATTCTGTGTAATGGGACCAGTCTACTTATCATCGAATTTTGTACTGCAGCGCCAGTTTCATTGAAATCCCTTTAGCCAAAATGCATCTTGTTACTCTGCTAAGTAAGACAAAATGCATAATATTTCTAAAAGTAGTCTACGTGGACATTTTGACGAATAACGTAGCTATTTTATTAGTTTGGTTGTGCATGAGCTATGTTTGTTGTACAATAAAGGTTAGAGATCAAAGTAGTAGGCTAGGAAAGGTAAACAAGGGCTAATCGAAAATATTTATTTATCTAGAACAAGAAAAAGGAGTAGAATCTAAGCCATAATCAAGCTATAATAAATTATAGACACCAAGCCAGTGCTATTGGCTGAAAAATCTATTGCAGAGGTGTGAAACAGGGGGCCTCGGCGACCCCAAACATGACAGGAGCTTTGGATACCCAAAGTTATCTTCTTGAAATGCACAGTAGAAGCAAAAAAATGTAAGCAAATATCACTTGACCTAAATATCACGATACACATGATGCAAGTGGCTGTGGAACATGATTTTGTTTCCAGTGGGGAGGAAGTGCTACTTTCCTCCATTTTTAAAATATATATGCTAGTATGGCCATTAAAGCTGTTTCAGATAACTAGGTCACCAGTGCCCCCTCTTCTGCCCATGCCTCACCCATTGGACAGGGGTAACATGTTACTTACCCCTTGAGAAAAATGCTATGGATTCCAATTATTTTCCTTCACCTCTTCTAAATAACATAAACCTGAAAGTAAAAACACTTAAATGCTACACATTAAGGCTGGGCAAACCAACCTTGTGTCTAGCATGGTCTGGCTCCCCAAATAAGAGTAGCCTGCTACAATAGCCTCTTTCTTCCCATCTTCAGGTCCATTGATTGCCCTTCCATATGAATTTGAGGGTACAAGATCTAGAAGAGTTGTCACATTTGTGAATAACCTTCATGTCTAATGTAGTCTAGACACAAAGTCAAAAGGTAGAATATAATGCTTATTGTGTTTTTATACTGCTATATTGTATGCAACCACTCTTCAAGTGTTCCTAAAACATATACAACAAACAACTTTTTATAGTAGAATGAAAATCGGCAAGGAAATAAAAAAATATTGACAGGTGAATTAAGTTAAAATGTTTGTTTTCCTTAGGATTCTTACTGAATTTGCAAATCTTTACTTGTGCAATTTCAATACTTAACGTGTACACAAATGATGAATTCTGCCGCTGGCGAATAGTCGAATTTGATAGCTAAATAGCTGACATTTTTTGTTACCAGTTTTGGCTTTGAAACGAATAAGCACCTTTATTAAAGGCACATGCTTAAAAAATGTATTTTTGTTTGCTATGTCAACTTTACTTTATATTGTGAAATTATGCAACACTTACAGTTGTGGGTAGCTCTTTAGTTGCGTTCTGGTACACATGTATCTCTGTGACAAGACTGCTAGGAAAATACCCAATAAGTCCCATCTGATCCCTGTACTGGTCACTGTAAACCTGTCAGAGAGATTCACAAGTGAACGTTAAGAGCCTTCTACCTTCGGTTCAAACAAGTTCATACCTGCATGGAACAAAACAGCTGTCAGTTCTGCTCAGCCATCACTTTTATCTGATGTTCATCCAGATGGATGGTCAACCATACCTAGCAAATTGCTTTGGTAACCTAACAGATGGACTCCATGTGGTACCTGTGAACAGTGAATCATACGTACTAAGGCTTCGAGAATCATGATCATTAATCAAGAAGTGAAGCTTGTTTTCTTTATTTTTATTATTTTGACACATTTTATATGGTTTGAAATCCTATAAACAAACCTTATGAAATAATATTTGATTTCAAAAGAGCCAAGCATACCAAGGGGAAAAACAATGTTTAACTAAACTCTAACTTTTTTCTTTATTTAGGAACAGATTGAATGTTAGGTTAGTTACGTCAATATAAACCTAAGTCCCTAATCACATTAGACAAATGTTCACTGATACCCAAAAAGATAAGTCACAAAAGTACAATTGCTATATGTCGTAAACCATAATAACAATAAAAGAAACCATAATAACAATAAAACAATAACAAACAGCTTAATAAAACTATAAAAGAGAGAGACTTGGGAAGCTGGGTAGTCAGATCCAGGTGTCAGGTAGTCCTGTGTTTTCATTGTTGTTTTATTATTTTGTTGTATTTTGGAATATATTATTATTTACTGTTACCACTGTGCACCTATTTATATATGTGTCCTACTGGAAGACATACCTATATCATAGATATCCAGATAGGTAGAGGCACTGCCACATGTATGCCAATCTCCCTTTAGCAGATTATGATTTCACTGTAGGAGGTCATGAGGTAGCCATGGAGAAGCTTAGCAAGGGTCAGTATGACCCCAGTAAAGAAAGGGCTACACTTGTTTCAGTTTAATAAAATATTCCAAGTGGTCAGCGATCATTTATCTTCATAAATATTGTGATGGTATTTTATGTATTTAATTATAACCACCATCTGATGAAAGACTAAAAAATGAAAATAGCGCTTTCCTCTTTCTCTGGGCAAGGCAGCAGTGTTTGGTCATACCCACCAACCTCATACTCCATAAGTCTTCTGAAACTAGCTCCATCCCTATTTATAGTGGGCTCATCTTCCATTGATGGCTAGCCCTGCCCCATCCACAGCTAGCCTTGCACCATGTTGAGCCCTCCCACCACAAACAGGCCCCTGATAGGAAGAAGAGTACTTAGGAAGAACACTTAGGAAGAACATAGTTTATGTTTAACACTACAGATGCTCTTATAACTTTTTTAATTATTTAATTAGCAAAATTAATCCGAACCCCCCCCCCAAAAAAAACACTGAATGTTCAGGCAATTTGTTAATAATAAAATATAATCTTACACTTCCAGACCAGAACTCTCCACCATGTTTGTGGGCTTTTAGTAGTTTTGAATACACAAAGATCATCTCTCCTTTCTTTACGTTCACAAATCTGCAGTCTGGCGCATTGTAATCATCTTCGGCTTTTGCCAGAGATATTGCATCTGACATTGAAAAACAGAAACAAATAACCATTACATAGAAATATTATTATACATGTTATTCAGAAGTCCATTTAGCAAAAAGACAGACTTGATGGAACCTAAATTTTAGGGGTATAAATATTGCCCATCACCCAATACAAGATACACCTCAGGATAGTTCCATACAGTCTTTCACAGGGGTATTCTGAGGGTAAAGATGCCCTTCATTTCCTCTGGTTACTACAACCACGTAAATCAAAGACACATAGACCTAAAAGACATATTGGAATATACTTAATGCAACATAAAAAGCGTAATGTATATATTATGGAACCTCATGTTCTTCCTTATCACTTATTTTTACTTAGGCACCCCCTAGGTCCTAGAATTACCCTCTTTTCACCTCTCTCACCCCCCCCCCCTAATTATTACCTGTTACCCAGAGTGATAACACTGATAAGGAAATAATTGTTCACTATGGGTAATGCATCTGACCTGATACTGTTCAACCAGGTCAATGATGTTCCACTGCATTCCTTAAATTGAAGTTAAGGCAGAGACTGCAACAGTCTTCTAACCTGCCATCTACTGTGATGTCTTTTAACATTTTAATCTCTTCTGAATACCCTTATCAGACATATCTACCAAACCACCATCTGCTGTCCCATTTTACCACTCATTTCTCAGATAGCCCTAGACAGTAATTTAGAGAGAACAATATCTCGAACTCTAGCTCTGCTCTTATCTCCTAGCACCCCATCAAATGCCCTTTTTGTTCTGTCCATGACCTGTAACCCTCCTCTATTAACATCACCTCTACTAACTCACATCGCCAGTATTTCCCATGAGCTTCACCTATTCTGTTGAATTATTTACCTTATCCTGCATTACCGCCTATACATTTTCTAGTCTTCAATATACACTGAAAAACCATCTGTTCAGAACGTTTTATTACCTATCCCTTTAATAATTCACAACCTGAGAGAGAGACCAACTGTTTGTTCTAGCGCCGATACCTCCAGGACTCTGAGCTGTCAACTTTCCTACTTTATGTTTGCTACAATAAATGCATTTACGGTACATCCCTGTTTTATGTTTATTTATGTCAATAACTAGATATATGATACTATGCTACTAAGAAGAATGAACCTAGCTTGCAGAACCTCCAATATCCCAGTATAGGGGTTATAACAAATCCTATTCCATATTTGAATTCACTGTAATATACCAATAAATGTTAAAATAAAATGAAACAAACAGGAAGTTTAATACTTTATTTAATATTTTTTTCCACCCCTCTACTCCCAAAAACCTGTGATGTTTGGGAATTGTCCTGAAAAGTCATACACAATAGTAAAAAAAAAGATTTTTCATAATTATCCAAAGTACATCTACATAATAAGAAAGGCAAAGAGTAAGAAAAAGGATTTCCATGAGTATATGTGTACTTACAAACACATTCATCATCAGCACAAACTTTCTTCTTTGACAGTTTCTGCATGAAAATCCCATCAGCGTCATGGTAGAAAACCCCCAGGTAAATGACTATTACTGCAACAAAGACCACCTGTGACATTTCTCTGATTTTTACAGAACCAATTGAAGCGTTCAAAGTAAATGAGTACCGCGTCTCACTGCTCCTTCAATCGCTTACATTTATGCAGAAGCTAAACATCTGGATAAACAGAAAAGAGGCCAATAAGAACAAGCCAGAGCTGCATTCCAGCGTTAACTCACACAGCCCCCCGAGACACTAGAATCCCTGTACTGCTGTTTATCAAGCACCGACTGCAAAACTTGGAAAAAACATTCACTTACAGAAAGCCAATACAAATATTCTCATTGAAAGGAGAACATTGCTTGTTTCACTCGGTTTGGAAAATGTGAATTATAAAGAGGTAGCCTCTAGATTGTAAGCTCATTTAAACAGGACCCTTCTCACCTTTCGTTTCTGTGTGTCATTTTGTTATGTTATATACTCTTATGTCATGTCTACCCTTTGTACAGTGCTGCAGAATCTCTCTCTCTCCTATAGACTGTTGGTGGATGTTCTCTTAGGGAAGAGCTATGGCTATAAATGTGAACTCTACGTTTAGATATATGGCTACATTTTCTGGAACTGCTATGTGTAGAGTAGAGATGTACAGAGCCTGATTATAGTAACGTAAGAGTAATTTGGCTCATATAGTCTGTCTAAGATCTCAAACATTCCTTGGCACTTTCCCATATGTTATGTTCAGGATGGGCTTATGTTCATCCCATGCATGCTTAATGCCCTGCAATATATTACCTGGCGTCTACCAATATGCCAACCCTGGCAGTTGACCCATTCGACTTAAGCAACCAGGCAGCAGTTCCATCTGGAACAATCAAAAAAAATGGAACTATATCTGTAAGGAACTTACAACCAGGAGAACACAGGGAGATGAAACACTAAAGAATACACAGAACAAAGCATGAAAAACCATTTGCAGCCTTTAAGGATGACTGCTGAGTACAAGGCACTGAGAGTCTTGGCTGTGTTACGCCTGAATATACTTTTACCTGATTTTGAATCTAAATGATATTGTTTTCCTTAATACACATGAGATGTATTTAGATCACTACTTTAGAAAGCAAGTTTAATATGGAAACATGAATCAATAGGAAAAATAGTTATTTATTATGTCAATTTGCTGTTAAAGAAAATATATACATTAGACATTTAAAATAATAGCTTTACGTCACTACAACCGTGGAGCTGGTCTCCAGTGGCTAGTTTGGACACACAAAAATCATTTTCCTCATTCCTCAAAAATACACAAATTGAGCAAACACAAGAGAAGGTCAGAATTATTTTCAGGTAATTATTTTCTTCCGGTAACTTAAAGGGACAGCCACAACCATTTCACTTTCACGGGAATCATTGAAGCAAACTGGGTTTTGGTTCTCTGAAGCCAAATGTAACAATTTTCTGGCGACAGGTCCACTTTTAAAACGTGCATTGCTATTTATAATTTAATCTGTAGGTTGGGATAGCCAGTCCAGATTTAAAATCTTTAATTAACAAACTCATTTCTTTTATATCCATTCAATGGAATGAATCCAGTAGGTAGTTGTACCACAGCAAGCATCTTGCGTTCATAGCCTACATGCAACCAAACAGGACTAGTTATTAACATCTGGCAAAATCATAAAGAAGTGTGGCAAAAAATATGAACTGTTGCTTTATGTTCTCAACCCAACTGCTAGGAAAAGAAATCCAAAAAAAAGATTAATTTCAGTAATTTCTTATTCCTGCCTCATCTGTAAATTGCATCATCATTTTTTCCCCCACTTCATTTTTTAGATAATAAATCATGAAAGGATGTAGATACAAGGAAAGAAATAATTAAGGAGGTAGACAGATAATCAATTGGTTGCTTGATTCTATTAAAGTCAATCTAACTCTGTGTCTGTGGAGTCCTTCATAAATACAAATTGTTGAAAACAATATACTGTAAAATATTGGGTATAATAGGCATAATTTACTTCTTTTGTAAAGAGTCCTGAACAGTGACGGGTGCAGGGCCGGTCTTAGGGGTGTGCGGCCGCACAGGGCGCCATGGCAGCAGGGGCGCCTGCACGGGACTTAAATTAAAACATTGTTGTTTTTTTAACTTTATTTAACATCCTTCATGTTAAATAAAGTAAAAAAACAAAACAAAAAACGATGCTTTAATTTAAGTCCCAGCAGTTGCTCGTGGAGTTTTCAGCAACCGCTCGGCGCCCCTCACTCTCTGTGACTCCCTCGCGGTGCCGGCATTTCATGTTGAACACCGGAATATGACGTCATATTCCGGTGCTCAACATGAAATGCCGGCACCGCGAGGGAGTGGGAAGACGGATGCCTCCCGCTCCCACCGCAGGACTCCGGCAACAAGGTAAGTGAGAATAATGAGAAGTAGGGAGAGGGAGTAGATAGTTAGAAGGGGCGGTGGGGGGGTGAGAAGGAGCAGAGGGGGGGATAGTGAGAAGAGGCAGAGGGGGGATAGTGAGAAGGGGCAGAGAGGGGGTAGTGAGAAGGGGCATGGGGGGATCGTGAGAAGGGGCCGGGGGGTAGTGAGAAGGGCCGGGGTGGTAGTAAGAAGGGGGCTCCAGGAGAGTAGTCCGCACAGGGCGCCAGAACACTTAAGGCCGGCTCTGGAAGGGTGTATTATACTCAAGTTCAAATTTGTTTGGGTTGCATGATCACTATTGTGAAGCATTAACCCCCTACAATACTGCAATCACAATGATGGGATAATTTTATTTAAGGCATTAACACTTGTGCCTTCAGCCCCCGCAGGCTTCTGGGGACCAAGTCTGAATTAATGCTCCAGCACCAGCATTGAAAGAATATTAACATAAAATAATAAATAATAAAACTAACTTAAAAAGATCTTCAACAGCACAGACCTGGAAGTCAAAGGTGCTTTTACACTCTGCAGCAGATGACCCCTACAATCAGTAAGACAGCGATAGAGAGGAGAAGTCATCCAGGTCATAATGTAAAAAAAAGCACACACAATAGTAATAAAAAAATTATATATTTTATTCCTTTTTTTACATTTTCATTACATATTTTAGGTCACTGGTTATTGATCAGATTCACCTATAAATGTCTATGGCCTAAAACTCTTCACTTGCAAGTTATCTGATCAATGATTATTGACTCACTAAGGCTCTTATCATTAATCGGTCTCAGCAATTGTCATCTAATCTGGCTTTGTACTCCTGTCCTACTGAACATGCGCTTTGACTTTGTAGCTGTTTTTGTAGTTGACAACATGCCTCTTAATGATGACATGTTTAGCTGGCGACAGCAATCAGGTATCTGCTCATAGAGAGTGTTTGTTGCCCATGGACGGCTTGTTAAAAAAATTCTGGCTGCTTTGCAGTGAACACAAATGCTTTTGAATAACAGGTTTTCACTTGACCTAAAATATAAATTGCCACATAACAGTTTGAGGATTTTTTTTTATAGTTTCTTTCCTTGTATTTTCTTTTGATAACAAACAATCCCTTGTCCTGTGCAATATTTAAACCAGCACTATAAATTGTTGCTCTTTTTATCTTAGAATGGCTAAATGTGCTTCAGTTAATTTTTTATATCTTTCTACCTCAGCTGTTTTTTATTATTATTATTATTATTATTATGATTATTATCTTTTATTTCTATAGCACCAACAGTTTACGCAGCACTTAATACAATACATAGATTCAAGGGATATGACAAGACAAGAATTGACAGACTAAGACAAACTGATACATTCGGTGGAGAGAGCCCTGCTCGCAAGCTTACAATCTAGAGGGAAATGGGGTGACAAACATAAGGCACAGAGACAGGGTGAGAGGTAGTGTGGTGTTGTATCAATGACAAGCAAGTTCTAGCAGCTAAGATGTAAGCTTCTCTGAAGAAGTGGGTTTTCAGATGTTTCTTTAATGTCGGGAGGGAGGGTGAATGCTGAAGGTTCCTTGGGAGTAGAATCCAGAGCTATGGGGCAGCTCGAGTGAAATCTTGTAGACGGGAAAAGGAAGAGGTGATAAGTGAGGAGGAGAGCCTTAGCCCATGAGCAGAACGTAGGGTTCGAGTAGGAGAGTATTTGCTAATGAAGTCAGAAATGTATGGAGCAGTATTATGGATGGCCTTATATGTCAGTACCAGGATTTTAAATTTAATTCTAAAGGTGATTGGGAGCCAGTAGAGGATTTCACAGAGGGGGGGAAGCAGAAGAGGAGCAACGTTCAAGGAAGATAAGCCTAGCAGCAGCATTTAGGATAGACTGTAGAGGAGAGAGTCGAGACAGTGGAGTGCCAACCAGAAGAGGGTTGCAGTAGGGAAATGATAAGTGAATGAACCAGAGTTTTTGTGGATTCTTGGGTGAGGAATGGGGGTGGATAAGAGAGATGTTTTTAAGGTGCAAGCGGCAGGATCTGGCGAGGGACTGAATGTGAGGGATGGAGGAAAGGTTAGAGTCAAGGATGACCCCAAGGAATCGGGCCTGGTTAGTAGGAGAGATAGTCGTGTTGTTAATGGTGATAGATAATTCAGGTAGTGGAGTGAAGATGGAGGGAGGGAAGATAATGAGTTCAGTTTTAGAAAGATTACGTTTCAGGTAGCGTTGTGACATCCATGAAGAAATAGCAGACAAGTAATTGGTAATACTGGACATTAGAGATGGAGAAAGATCAGGAGAAGACAGGTAGATTTGGGTATCATCTACATATAGATGATACTGGAGGCCAAATGAGTTGATTAGTTTGCCAAGAGATGAAGTATAAAGAGAGAACAGCAGAGGGCCAAGGATTGAACCTTGGGGGACACCAACCGAAAGTGGAAGGAGCGATGATGTCTTGCCAGAGAAGTTGACAGAGAAGGAACGGTTAGACAGATATGAGGAGATCCAGGAGAGAGCTGTATCTCGAAGGCCTATAGAAGCAAGTGAGTCTAGAATAAGGTGGTGATCAACAGTATAAAAAGCAGCAGAGAGATCTAGTAATATTAGAATAGAGAAGTGACCTTTTGCTTTGGCAGAGAGCAAGTCATTGGAGACTTTTGTTAGAGCTGTTTCAGTAGAGTGAAGGGGTTTGAAACTAGACTGTAGAGGGTCAAGGAGGGAATTAGAGGAGAGGAAGTTAGTAAGGCAATTGTACACAATCCGTTCAAGCAGCTTAGAGGTAAAAGGAAGCAGAGAGATAGGGCGGTAGTTAGTCAAACAGATGGGATCTGAGGAAGGATTCTTAAGAATAGGTGTGATTAGCGCATGCTTGAAGGCTGATGGTACAGTTCCAGATGGTAAATAGGTGGGTAAGTGATGGACCAAGGGATGGACATAGAGACTTTGTGAGGTAAGATGGGATGGGGTCAAGGGGGCAGGTTGTTGGGTGAGAGGAAGAAAGAAGAGTGGCTATCTCTTCTTCGGTTGTAGGGGAAAAGGCAGTTAGTATGGGAGGAGTGGAGAGAGTGGTGGTGAGTGGTGTAGGAGGGAGTTGTAAAGAAGAGAGGTCTTTTCTAATAGTCTTGATCTTCTCTTTGAAGTGGGTAGCAAGATCTTTCGTAGTGAGAGAGGTTTGTGGTGTGGGTGTGGAGGGACAGAGAAGGGAGTTGAAAGTAGAGAAAAGGCATAGTGGGTTGGAAGAAAGGGAGGATATGAGAGTGGAGAAGTAAAGCTGTTTGGCGAGAGAGAGAGAGAGAGAGAGAGAGAGGGCAGAGATGTAGGTGTGAAGCATTAATTTATAGTGAGTAAAGTCTTCGCTGGATTTTGATTTTCTGAAAGTAGTGTTCAGCCGTGCGGCAGCGCTTCTGAAGAAACCGTGTGGTTTTGGTATGCCATGGTTGGCGTTTAAATTGTCAGGGGTAACATGTAGTAATTGGAGCTATGGTGTCGAAGGATGAAGCAAGTGTGTTGTTATAAAAAGTTGATTGTGGGGAACATGAAGGTGGGTATTGCAGGCTATGAGGGCTGTAATAGAGAGTGTTAAATACTGTTAAAGTGGACAGGGGCAGTAAGAGGGCAGATATAGGAGAGAGGTGGTTGCTGATTGGTTGCTGGAGTCAGCTGACTAGGCTCAGCCAATCAGGGGCTGGCCCTCAGACATAGCCTCCTGATTGGTGCGTTATGTCACAAGGAGAGGTGTCATGCACTTTATTATTATTATTTATTAATTTTTATTAATTATTAAAGGAATCATTAAAAACGATTCTTTTTTTTTTACTGCTTGAATTTATGGGCACCAAGGTAATTGCAACATGGTTAACAATTACCACCGCTTTTGCCATGGAGAGTTTACGCCCGACATTACTGGCATGGGAACAAGCCAGCAGTAGCCGGATTTTAACTTACGAGCAACAGGGTGGAAGTCCAACACCTTAACCACATCTCCAAGTCAGAGACACTGGAATGCACCTGTCTCTGTAGCATATTGGTTTAGGCGTTAGTGTGGTTTTATTTTAGGTTTAGGTGATTCTTGAGATTCTGGGTTCGATTCCCTAAGGCTTATTTTTTACGTGGATCACCACGTAGACCAAAATTTAAGCCATATGTTTGTGTGGAAGTCAGGCCATCTAAAGGACTGTATTGTTGTGAAAAACTAAAGGACACTGGCTAAAGAGAAGACTTAGCCCTTCATTAAAGGTAAGACCTTTCTGCTTAACAAAAATCATCTTCCCCTCTGTGTGTAAAGAGCAGTGGGTGTTGTTTTACAATATGTGTTGCCATGTAGGTTACCGTTGTATTCTAATGGCCTTCCCCCACAGACACCGCCCTGAGCTGATTGTTTTTGGTGGCAATTGAAATAAAATCCTTTCCCTTAGATATACTTGTTAGTCCCCAGGTGCCGGTTGGTGTTGAGGACCTGCTTATCACAAGGTTGTAAGATAAGCATTTAGTGTCATTGTCTAAGACAAGATTTGGTTGCGATCTCATAGACAAGAGAGATATGTTTGGCTAATATGTCAAGCTGCATTATGTTAAGACTACCGTTTCATTGGAACAGGAAAAGACCAAAATATTAAAGCTTCTCCTTTAGTGTATCTTCTTTCCAAAGTTATCCCCAAAATGTTTCCATACTGTTGCCGCGTACAGCCGGACGCCTTTCTTACATCCTCTTTAGCGCAGTTCCCCTGTCTTTTTTTCCCACCTGTTTCTGTCCCCTTTTTTAATTCTTCATCCTCTCCCTTTTTTTTTTCTTTTTTTTTAGTCGATGGGTACCAATAACTCAGGTGTGAAATGTTAGATACAAAGTATTTGACAGACCCTGGCAATGATAAGAAGATCTGACATTCTAGGACATGCCGTGAGCCCTTGCAGCTGGTAAGACCAACATGAACTTGCGATCAGAGGCAAGATGGTCCGTAGCTGTGCAAGCATTTGCAAAAGCACCATTATGTGTGGCCACAGAGTGTGGAACCAGCCTTTGAGTGATCCTCTCAACGAGTGAGTATTAACATGTAGGATTATTTTTATTGATTAAGTACCAACACCGTCTGCGCAGCACTCCATGTCGCCCTTCTGTCCCTTCCTCCCATCAAACAGTTCTACTTCTCATAGTCCCTCCTCTTGTTCCCTTGATACAACTGCGTCTTTGCCTCCCTGTTTCATTCCCCTTTTGTATGCTTCTCTCTTTGCTTAATTCCGTAAGTGTTGCGACCCCCCCAAAATAATTCCGTCATCTGCTTCAGTCCTCTAATACCTCCCCGCCTAGAAGTTTTAAGGAAAACGCTCCCTTTTGCCACTCGTTTCACCAATCATTACTTTTACCAACCCATACTGACCACCCCTTGCCCATTCTCCCCTCCTTATTTAACATAGCATTGCCAATTTAGTAACACCCCCCCATCCTTTCTTTCTTCCCTTAACGGTCTGATCTCAGTGGCAATGTTACAGCAAAATGCACTACCAGCCTCAAATTGTCAGGTCCCTTACCCTTGTTGTTAAAGATTTTAATTCCATAAGAACCATTCGGCCCATCTAGTCGGCCCATGTAAAGACTCTGACCTTAATCCTAGTCCTTGATCTCGTTTTAGAGTGGGGGAAGGCTTTGTGCCTGGCCCGTGCATGTTTAAACTCCCCCACTGTTTAAGCCTCTGCCAGTTTAGCTGCCTGGGTGTTACATTGATTTCCATCCTCTGATTAAAAATAAAAACTTTCTTTTATTACATCTAAACCTCTGACTCCTTTCTTTTAGATTACTTCTTATTCCCACATTTCTCCTCCTTTGAAAAACCAAAAAAACCCATCCTGTACTTTAAATCCTTTGAAGTATTTCAATCTTTCTGTCACACCTTCTCTCTCTCCTATAAGGTATATGTATTTAGTCTTTGAAGTAAATTGTTTCCAGCAAACCATTCACCATGGATAAGCCACCTCCGCTTTTGAATCATCACAGCTAGCTGCCTGGTGACCTTGAAAACACCTTACAAAGGGTGCCTCATTTTTGCTTACCTTTGCAGCCCCCCCCACCCCACTGTGACACAGTACTACTTAGCTGCCATGCCAGAGTGTAGAGATCACCCCATCTATTATTCTCCCTTTGGCCTTTAAGCCAACAGAGACATGCCCAACTTTTTTAGTTTACTAGAACGTCACTGGTGTGGGAACAAGCCACTTGAACTTATGGGCCTTAACCACCATAGATTTGGATCAACTGTTGTGCCCTGGAGAACCTGCTCAAAATCCTTTGGCAACGCACAGATTGATGAGAAGCTGAAAGATAGATGAGAAAATCATCTATGAAGCGCATTACGCTTGTCAGCAAAGCATGTTATAAGTTGGTCCGCCGCAGTCTACGTACCATGAGTAAAAATGTTACAAAGGCTAAAATGTAAGATTTGATTTCCAGGGAGCAGGGATAGTGAACAGGTTGGAAAGAGAAGATAGAGGCAGTACCCGTTCTTGTTGTTGGTAGCAAAGTGGTGTTTTTCTGCTCCAAGTTGATGGCCACAAAACACCCCCACGTCCGAGGGCTCAGCTAACAGCACAGACCTGTGGGATAAAACAAGCAGTGTGTTCTGCATCAATTGTCTATTTTGTCACATTAACGGCTCGGTGGAGTTTGCTATCCCAGTTTGGAGTTAACGGAAGTATGGAAAATGCTACACCCAATCACAAATGGAGTTTTGCTGAGCCAAGAGACGTGGCACATTAAGGAACTTCACATTTTTTATCTTTTATGGAAATAAAATGAATTATTTAAGTGTGTGTGTGTATTATTATTATTTTTTATATTCCTTTGGTATGTAGTTGTCACTGCAGATTGTAGGAAGTGCTAGCGCCTGTACCTTTAGAGGGAGGCTATAGAAAATGCTTATTTGGTTAGTGAACCAGCTTGGTGAAGCCTTCTGCTTTCCCTCCTCCAGTGTGAGGATTTGTGGACTGTTGTACAAAAGCAAACATAGGGGTTTAATTTGAGTGAAATTGCAGCTCTGGGCAAGATAGTCCTGGCTATTTGTGGATTGTTGCTATAACAGACCACCTCAATATCAGAATATCCTTGACGTTGCTATACATTCTAATTGCCAAATTATTAATACGTTTCTGCTGCGTAAAGAGCTTGGCTGACCCTGTATAATGCATAGCTAAGTCAATGAGATGTCACTGCAAAATCCCTGACCTTTTAATTATGCACTATACAGGAGCAGCTCAGCCCTTCTAGCAAGAGGAACCTGTAAGTAGGGGCCGTATGGACGCTCCTGTCAACCCTCCTTCCAGGGAATACTCTTCAATTAAGGAAGCGATTGCTGGAGACTTTCTCCCACCTGATGAGCGAAGACAGGCTTATCCTAGTCAAGCAGCAGCTGCCCCTCAGCCCTAGCCTCCTGATTGGTGGGTGGTGTCACCTGACCAGGGCCGACCAATCAGGGAGAGGGGAACCTGTGCCGGCTGCTGATTGGTTGCTGGAGTCAGCTGACTAGGCTCAGCCAATCAGGGGCTGCCCCTCAGCCCTAGCCTCCTGATTGGTGGGTGGTGTCACCTGACCAGGGCCGACCAATCAGGGAGAGGGGAACCTGTGCCGGCTGCTGATTGGTTGCTGGAGTCAGCTGACTAGGCTCAGCCAATCAGGGGCTGCCCCTCAGCCCTAGCCTCCTGATTGGTGGGTGTTGTCACCTGACCAGGGCTGACCAATCAGGGAGAGGGGAACCTGTGCCGGCTGCTGATTGGTTGCTGGAGTCAGCTGACTAGGCTCAGCCAATCAGGGGCTGCCCCTCAGCCCTAGCCTCCTGATTGGTAGGTGTTGTCACCTGACCAGGGCCGACCAATCAGGGAGAGGGGAACCTGTGCCGGCTGCTGATTGGTTGCTGGAGTCAGCTGACTAGGCTCAGCCAATCAGGGGCTGCCCCTCAGCCCTAGCCTCCTGATTGGTGGGTGGTGCCACCTGACCAGGGCCGACCAATCAGGGAGAGGGGAACCTGTGCCGGCTGCTGATTGGTTGCTGGAGTCAGCTGACTAGGCTCAGCCAATCAGGGGCTGCCCCTCAGCCCTAGCCTCCTGATTGGTGGGTGGTCCCACCTGACCAGGGCCGACCAATCAGGGAGAGGGGAACCTGTGCCGGCTGCTGATTGGTTGCTGGAGTCAGCTGACTAGGCTCAGCCAATCAGGGGCTGCCCCTCAGCCCTAGCCTCCTGATTGGTGGGCATTGTCACCTGACCAGGGCCGACCAATCAGGGAGAGGGGAACCTGTGCCGGCTGCTGATTGGTTGCTGGAGTCAGCTGACTAGGCTCAGCCAATCAGGGGCTGCCCCTCAGCCCTAGCCTCCTGATTGGTGGGCATTGTCACCTGACCAGGGCCGACCAATCAGGGAGAGGGGAACCTGTGCCGGCTGCTGATTGGTTGCTGGAGTCAGCTGACTAGGCTCAGCCAATCAGGGGCTGCCCCTCAGCCCTAGCCTCCTGATTGGTGGGCGGTGTCACCTGACCGGGGCCGACCAATCAGGGAGAGGGGAACCTGTGCCGGCTGCTGATTGGTTGCTGGAGTCAGCTGACTAGGCTCAGCCAATCAGGGGCTGCCCCTCAGCCCTAGCCTCCTGATTGGTGGGCGGTGTCACCTGACCGGGGCCGACCAATCAGGGAGAGGGGAACCTGTGCCGGCTGCTGATTGGTTGCTGGAGTCAGCTGACTAGGCTCAGCCAATCAGGGGCTGCCCCTCAGCCCTAGCCTCCTGATTGGTGGGCGGTGTCACCTGACCGGGGCCGACCAATCAGGGAGAGGGGAACCTGTGCCGGCTGCTGATTGGTTGCTGGAGTCAGCTGACTAGGCTCAGCCAATCAGGGGCTGCCCCTCAGCCCTAGCCTCCTGATTGGTGGGCGGTGTCACCTGACCGGGGCCGACCAATCAGGGAGAGGGGAACCTGTGCCGGCTGCTGATTGGTTGCTGGAGTCAGCTGACTAGGCTCAGCCAATCAGGGGCTGCCCCTCAGCCCTAGCCTCCTGATTGGTGGGTGGTGTCACCTGACCGGGGCCGACCAATCAGGGAGAGGGGAACCTGTGCCGGCTGCTGATTGGTTGCTGGAGTCAGCTGACTAGGCTCAGCCAATCAGGGGCTGCCCCTCAGCCCTAGCCTCCTGATTGGTGGGTGGTGTCACCTGACCGGGGCCGACCAATCAGGGAGAGGGGAACCTGTGCCGGCTGCTGATTGGTTGCTGGAGTCAGCTGACTAGGCTCAGCCAATCAGGGGCTGCCCCTCAGCCCTAGCCTCCTGATTGGTGGGTGGTGTCACCTGACCAGGGCCGACCAATCAGGGAGAGGGGAACCTGTGCCGGCTGCTGATTGGTTGCTGGAGTCAGCTGACTAGGCTCAGCCAATCAGGGGCTGCCCCTCAGCCCTAGCCTCCTGATTGGTGGGTGGTGTCACCTGACCGGGGCCGACCAATCAGGGAGAGGGGAACCTGTGCCGGCTGCTGATTGGTTGCTGGAGTCAGCCAATCAGGGGCTGCCCCTCAGCCCTAGCCTCCTGATTGGTGCATTATGTCACAACGAGAGGTATCATATTTGATTATTATTTATTAATTATTATTAATTATTAAATTGTTAAAGGAATCATTAATAACGAGACTTTCTTTTTTTTGCGGCTTGAATTTATGCGCACCAAGGTAACCGCAGCACTTTTCGCCGACATTACTGGCGCGGGAACAAGGCGGCAGCCGCCGGATTTGAACTCACGAGCAGCGGGATGGAAGGCCAACACCTTAACCACAGCTCCAAGTCAGAGATACTGAAAGGCGCCTCTCTCTGTAGCCTTTTGGTTTAGGTCTTAGTTTAGGTTTAGGTGATTCGTGAGGTTCTTGGTTCAATTCCTTAAGGCTTATTTTTGACGTGGATCACCACGTAGACCAAAATTTAAGCCATCTTGTCTCTGCCCCGAAAAGCCACCATTCTTTAGTTGATTTAATGTGTTTGTTTGGAAGTCAGGCCAGCTAAAGGACTGTAAATAACTAAAGGATTGTTTTTCTCAGCACTCCCCAAGTCCAGTCTCTGTAGCCTAATGGGTAAGGTGTTGGACTTGTTGTCTTGAGGTTCTGAGTTCGATTCCACTAGGATCTAACTGTGTCCGTTGTGTTTTTTTTTGTTTTTAATGACGCACATAGACCAAAACATAAGCCATCTTGTGTTCATTCTCTCCCATATGGCTATGTAGCGTAATGGTTAAGGAGCTAAGCTAGAGTGCTTAAGGTTGTGGGTTCGATTCCCTTGCGGTCTATCTTGAATTCTCTTTCGGCTCTTCTCTACATTCTGCTGTTTTTGTTGGTTGGTGAGGGAGAAAAAAAGCTATTATTAGCAACCAGGTAGACCAAAACACAAGCCACCCAGTTCATGCATTTAAATTGAATGATTTAGTCAAAGGGATTTGGGTCACTCTGTTAGCATTAGCCATTTTCCCCACATTTGGATATTTTTATCATCATTCACAGGCCATACAAAATCAGCTTAAAAATTACCCCTGCATTGTATATTTATCCCACCATACATCCCCACATTGTGATTGGCTGAACCTGGTCAAGTGACTCAACCAGCCAACCAGGCATTGGGATTGAGACCCAGGGGGGGATTTCAGCATCACTTGCAACCCTTGGTTCTTTTGTTGTTCATTTTCTTTGAGAAATCCAGGTGCTGTGGTTGCAGTAGGATGTGTCCAGGCCAGGGCTTATCTTTGTACAGTATTTCCCCTGTCTCTGTTTTTATATTGCCATTGGCCCTATTCTTTTGTGTTTTAGTTTTTTTTTCCCCGCCTCCACCTTTGCTGTTACTGAAGGCACAAGGTGTCTCAGACCCTATCGTCTCAAATAATACTAATGTCTTTTCCTTCACTTATCATGAGTAGTTCTTCTTCTTTCCATAGCTTTAACGTGTCCTGTTCAATCCCTTTTGTGTTGTGTCTTTGAAGCTAACATTCCCTCACTTTATTAGTCTCTACCGCTTCTGCTGGGAGGCTGTTCCATTTCTCTACCACTCTCGGAGTAAAGCTTCTTTACATTACATTTGAGCCTCTAACTCACTAGTTTCAGATTATGACCTTGTTTAACCATTTCTCCTTTTTTGAAACAATCATCCCTCCTGTGATTTGTTAAATGAATTTCAGGTATTTTCTCCAAGCTTATGCATATTGAGATTCCCTAGTCTTTCCTGATCCTGAGCCTGCATTATTATTATCTACAATGGTAAGTTGAACATTTCCTTTCACTGTAACTCATCTAGTGCTCATAGTTTCCTCAGAGAATGGTGTTGCTTCTTTACATGTAGAGATATATATATATAGTTTATTGGTTTTGAATTGCCTTTTCAGCGTTTCTCTTTTTTGTTTTCTTTACTTTACTTTTCTTTTCGCCATTGTCTTTTCCTTTGTTTTTCATTGCCATTGCCTATCTCATAGCCTCCTGATTGGTGGGTGGTGTCACCTGACCAGGGCCGACCGATCAGGGAGAGGGGAACCTGTGCCGGCTGCTGATTGGTTGCTGGAGTCAGCTGACTAGGCTCAGCCAATCAGGGGCTGCCCCTCAGCCCTAGCCTCCTGATTGGTGGGTGGTGCCACCTGACCAGGGCCGACCAATCAGGGAGAGGGGAACCTGTGCCGGCTGCTGATTGGTTGCTGGAGTCAGCTGACTAGGCTCAGCCAATCAGGGGCTGCCCCTCAGCCCTAGCCTCCTGATTGGTGGGTGGTGCCACCTGACCAGGGCCGACCAATCAGGGAGAGGGGAACCTGTGCCGGCTGCTGATTGGTTGCTGGAGTCAGCTGACTAGGCTCAGCCAATCAGGGGCTGCCCCTCAGCCCTAGCCTCCTGATTGGTGGGCATTGTCACCTGACCAGGGCCGACCAATCAGGGAGAGGGGAACCTGTGCCGGCTGCTGATTGGTTGCTGGAGTCAGCTGACTAGGCTCAGCCAATCAGGGGCTGCCCCTCAGCCCTAGCCTCCTGATTGGTGGGTGGTGTCACCTGACCAGGGCCGACCAATCAGGGAGAGGGGAACCTGTGCCGGCTGCTGATTGGTTGCTGGAGTCAGCTGACTAGGCTCAGCCAATCAGGGGCTGCCCCTCAGCCCTAGCCTCCTGATTGGTGGGTGGTGTCACCTGACCGGGGCCGACCAATCAGGGAGAGGGGAACCTGTGCCGGCTGCTGATTGGTTGCTGGAGTCAGCTGACTAGGCTCAGCCAATCAGGGGCTGCCCCTCAGCCCTAGCCTCCTGATTGGTGGGTGGTGTCACCTGACCGGGGCCGACCAATCAGGGAGAGGGGAACCTGTGCCGCCTGCTGATTGGTTGCTGGAGTCAGCTGACTAGGCTCAGCCAATCAGGGGCTGCCCCTCAGCCCTAGCCTCCTGATTGGTGGGTGGTGTCACCTGACCGGGGCCGACCAATCAGGGAGAGGGGAACCTGTGCCGGCTGCTGATTGGTTGCTGGAGTCAGCTGACTAGGCTCAGCCAATCAGGGGCTGCCCCTCAGCCCTAGCCTCCTGATTGGTGGGTGGTGTCACCTGACCGGGGCCGACCAATCAGGGAGAGGGGAACCTGTGCCGGCTGCTGATTGGTTGCTGGAGTCAGCTGACTAGGCTCAGCCAATCAGGGGCTGCCCCTCAGCCCTAGCCTCCTGATTGGTGGGTGGTGTCACCTGACCGGGGCCGACCAATCAGGGAGAGGGGAACCTGTGCCGGCTGCTGATTGGTTGCTGGAGTCAGCTGACTAGGCTCAGCCAATCAGGGGCTGCCCCTCAGCCCTAGCCTCCTGATTGGTGGGCATTGTCACCTGACCGGGGCCGACCAATCAGGGAGAGGGGAACCTGTGCCGGCTGCTGATTGGTTGCTGGAGTCAGCTGACTAGGCTCAGCCAATCAGGGGCTGCCCCTCAGCCCTAGCCTCCTGATTGGTGGGCATTGTCACCTGACCGGGGCCGACCAATCAGGGAGAGGGGAACCTGTGCCGGCTGCTGATTGGTTGCTGGAGTCAGCTGACTAGGCTCAGCCAATCAGGGGCTGCCCCTCAGCCCTAGCCTCCTGATTGGTGGGCGGTGTCACCTGACCGGGGCCGACCAATCAGGGAGAGGGGAACCTGTGCCGGCTTCTGATTGGTTGCTGGAGTCAGCTGACTAGGCTCAGCCAATCAGGGGCTGCCCCTCAGCCCTAGCCTCCTGATTGGTGGGTGGTGTCACCTGACCGGGGCCGACCAATCAGGGAGAGGGGAACCTGTGCCGGCTGCTGATTGGTTGCTGGAGTCAGCCAATCAGGGGCTGCCCCTCAGCCCTAGCCTCCTGATTGGTGCATTATGTCACAACGAGAGGTATCATATTTGATTATTATTTATTAATTATTATTAATTATTAAATTGTTAAAGGAATCATTAATAACGAGACTTTCTTTTTTTTGCCGCTTGAATTTATGCGCACCAAGGTAACCGCAGCACTTTTCGCCGACATTACTGGCGCGGGAACAAGGCGGCAGCGGCCGGATTTGAACTCACGAGCAGCGGGATGGAAGGCTAACACCTTAACCACAGCTCCAAGTCAGAGATACTGAAAGGCGCCTCTCTCTGTAGCCTTTTGGTTTAGGTCTTAGTTTAGGTTTAGGTGATTCGTGAGGTTCTTGGTTCAATTCCTTAAGGCTTATTTTTGACGTGGATCACCACGTAGACCAAAATTTAAGCCATCTTGTCTCGGCCCTGAAAAGCCACCATTCTTTAGTTGATTTAATGTGTTTGTTTGGAAGTCAGGCCAGCTAAAGGACTGGAAATAACTAAAGGATTGTTTTTCTCAGCAACCCCCAAGTCCAGTCTCTGTAGCCTAATGGGTAAGGTGTTGGACTTGTTGTCTTGAGGTTCTGAGTTCGATTCCACTAGGATCTAACTGTGTCCGCTGTGTTTTTTTTTGTTTTTAATGACGCACATAGACCAAAACATAAGCCATCTTGTGTTCAGTCTCTCCCCCGTATGGCTATGTAGCGTAATGGTTAAGGAGCTAAGCTAGAGTGCTTAAGGTTGTGGGTTCGATTCCCTTGCGGTCTATCTTGAATTCTCTTTCGGCTCTCCTCTACATTCTGCTGTTTTTGTTGGTGAGGGAGAAAAAAGCTATTATTAGCAACCAGGTAGACCAAAACACAAGCCACCCAGTTCATGCATTTAAATTGAATGATTTAGTCAAAGGGATTTGGGTCACTCTGTTAGCATTAGCCATTTTCCCCACATTTGGATATTTTTATCATCATTCACAGGCCATACAAAATCAGCTTAAAAATTACCCCTGCATTGTATATTTATCCCACCATACATCCCCACATTGTGATTGGCTGAACCTGGTCAAGTGACTCCACCAGCCAACCAGGCATTGGGATTGAGACCCAGGGGGGGATTTAAGCATCACTTGCAGCCCTTGGTTCTTTTGTTGTTCATTTTCTTTGAGAAATCCAGGTGCTGTGGTTGCAGTAGGATGTGTCCAGGCCAGGGCTTATCTTTGTACAGTATTTCCCTTGTCTCTGTTTTTATATTGCCATTGGCCCTATTCTTTTGTGTTTTAGTTTTTTTTTCCCCGCCTCCACCTTTGCTGTTACTGAAGGCACAAGGTGTCTCAGACCCTATCGTCTCAAATAATACTAATGTCTTTTCCTTCACTTATCATGAGTAGTTCTTCTTCTTTCCATAGCTTTAACGTGTCCTGTTCAATCCCTTTTGTGTTGTGTCTTTGAAGCTAACATTCCCTCACTTTATTAGTCTCTACCGCTTCTGCTGGGAGGCTGTTCCATTTCTCTACCACTCTCGGAGTAAAGCTTCTTTACATTACATTTGAGCCTCTAACTCACTAGTTTCAGATTATGACCTTGTTTAACCATTTCTCCTTTTTTGAAACAATCATCCCTCCTGTGATTTGTTAAATGAATTTCAGGTATTTTCTCCAAGCTTATGCATATTGAGATTCCCTAGTCTTTCCTGATCCTGAGCCTGCATTATTATTATCTACAATGGTAAGTTGAACATTTCCTTTCACTGTAACTCATCTAGTGCTCATAGTTTCCTCAGAGAATGGTGTTGCTTCTTTACATGTAGAGATATATATATATAGTTTATTGTTTTTGAATTGCCTTTTCAGCGTTTCTCTTTTTTGTTTTCTTTACTTTACTTTTCTTTTCGCCATTGTCTTTTCCTTTGTTTTTCATTGCCATTGCCTATCTCATAGCCTCCTGATTGGTGGGTGGTGTCACCTGACCAGGGCCGACCGATCAGGGAGAGGGGAACCTGTGCCGGCTGCTGATTGGTTGCTGGAGTCAGCTGACTAGGCTCAGCCAATCAGGGGCTGCCCCTCAGCCCTAGCCTCCTGATTGGTGGGTGGTGCCACCTGACCAGGGCCGACCAATCAGGGAGAGGGGAACCTGTGCCGGCTGCTGATTGGTTGCTGGAGTCAGCTGACTAGGCTCAGCCAATCAGGGGCTGCCCCTCAGCCCTAGCCTCCTGATTGGTGGGTGGTGTCACCTGACCGGGGCCGACCAATCAGGGAGAGGGGAACCTGTGCCGGCTGCTGATTGGTTGCTGGAGTCAGCTGACTAGGCTCAGCCAATCAGGGGCTGCCCCTCAGCCCTAGCCTCCTGATTGGTGGGCATTGTCACCTGACCGGGGCCGACCAATCAGGGAGAGGGGAACCTGTGCCGGCTGCTGATTGGTTGCTGGAGTCAGCTGACTAGGCTCAGCCAATCAGGGGCTGCCCCTCAGCCCTAGCCTCCTGATTGGTGGGTGGTGTCACCTGACCGGGGCCGACCAATCAGGGAGATGGGAACCTGTGCCGGCTGCTGATTGGTTGCTGGAGTCAGCTGACTAGGCTCAGCCAATCAGGGGCTGCCCCTCAGCCCTAGCCTCCTGATTGGTGGGTGGTGTCACCTGACCGGGGCCGACCAATCAGGGAGAGGGGAACCTGTGCCGGCTGCTGATTGGTTGCTGGAGTCAGCTGACTAGGCTCAGCCAATCAGGGGCTGCCCCTCAGCCCTAGCCTCCTGATTGGTGGGTGGTGTCACCTGACCGGGGCCGACCAATCAGGGAGAGGGGAACCTGTGCCGGCTGCTGATTGGTTGCTGGAGTCAGCTGACTAGGCTCAGCCAATCAGGGGCTGCCCCTCAGCCCTAGCCTCCTGATTGGTGGGTGGTGCCACCTGACCAGGGCCGACCAATCAGGGAGAGGGGAACCTGTGCCGGCTGCTGATTGGTTGCTGGAGTCAGCTGACTAGGCTCAGCCAATCAGGGGCTGCCCCTCAGCCCTAGCCTCCTGATTGGTGGGTGGTGCCACCTGACCAGGGCCGACCAATCAGGGAGAGGGGAACCTGTGCCGGCTGCTGATTGGTTGCTGGAGTCAGCTGACTAGGCTCAGCCAATCAGGGGCTGCCCCTCAGCCCTAGCCTCCTGATTGGTGGGCATTGTCACCTGACCAGGGCCGACCAATCAGGGAGAGGGGAACCTGTGCCGGCTGCTGATTGGTTGCTGGAGTCAGCTGACTAGGCTCAGCCAATCAGGGGCTGCCCCTCAGCCCTAGCCTCCTGATTGGTGGGTGGTGTCACCTGACCAGGGCCGACCAATCAGGGAGAGGGGAACCTGTGCCGGCTGCTGATTGGTTGCTGGAGTCAGCTGACTAGGCTCAGCCAATCAGGGGCTGCCCCTCTGCCCTAGCCTCCTGATTGGTGGGTGGTGTCACCTGACCGGGGCCGACCAATCAGGGAGAGGGGAACCTGTGCCGGCTGCTGATTGGTTGCTGGAGTCAGCTGACTAGGCTCAGCCAATCAGGGGCTGCCCCTCAGCCCTAGCCTCCTGATTGGTGGGTGGTGTCACCTGACCGGGGCCGACCAATCAGGGAGAGGGGAACCGGTGCCGGCTGCTGATTGGTTGCTGGAGTCAGCCAATCAGGGGCTGCCCCTCAGCCCTAGCCTCCTGATTGGTGCATTATGTCACAACGAGAGGTATCATATTTGATTATTATTTATTAATTATTATTAATTATTAAATTGTTAAAGGAATCATTAATAACGAGACTTTCTTTTTTTTGCCGCTTGAATTTATGCGCACCAAGGTAACCGCAGCACTTTTCGCCGACATTACTGGCGCGGGAACAAGGCGGCAGCGGCCGGATTTGAACTCACGAGCAGCGGGATGGAAGGCCAACACCTTAACCACAGCTCCAAGTCAGAGATACTGAAAGGTGCCTCTCTCTGTAGCCTTTTGGTTTAGGTCTTAGTTTAGGTTTAGGTGATTCGTGAGGTTCTTGGTTCAATTCCTTAAGGCTTATTTTTGACGTGGATCACCACGTAGACCAAAATTTAAGCCATCTTGTCTCGGCCCTGAAAAGCCACCATTCTTTAGTTGATTTAATGTGTTTGTTTGGAAGTCAGGCCAGCTAAAGGACTGGAAATAACTAAAGGATTGTTTTTCTCAGCAACCCCCAAGTCCAGTCTCTGTAGCCTAATGGGTAAGGTGTTGGACTTGTTGTCTTGAGGTTCTGAGTTCGATTCCACTAGGATCTAACTGTGTCCGCTGTGTTTTTTTTTGTTTTTAATGACGCACATAGACCAAAACATAAGCCATCTTGTGTTCAGTCTCTCCCCCATATGGCTATGTAGCGTAATGGTTAAGGAGCTAAGCTAGAGTGCTTAAGGTTGTGGGTTCGATTCCCTTGCGGTCTATCTTGAATTCTCTTTCGGCTCTCCTCTACATTCTGCTGTTTTTGTTGGTGAGGGAGAAAAAAGCTATTATTAGCAACCAGGTAGACCAAAACACAAGCCACCCAGTTCATGCATTTAAATTGAATGATTTAGTCAAAGGGATTTGGGTCACTCTGTTAGCATTAGCCATTTTCCCCACATTTGGATATTTTTATCATCATTCACAGGCCATACAAAATCAGCTTAAAAATTACCCCTGCATTGTATATTTATCCCACCATACATCCCCACATTGTGATTGGCTGAACCTGGTCAAGTGACTCCACCAGCCAACCAGGCATTGGGATTGAGACCCAGGGGGGGATTTAAGCATCACTTGCAGCCCTTGGTTCTTTTGTTGTTCATTTTCTTTGAGAAATCCAGGTGCTGTGGTTGCAGTAGGATGTGTCCAGGCCAGGGCTTATCTTTGTACAGTATTTCCCTTGTCTCTGTTTTTATATTGCCATTGGCCCTATTCTTTTGTGTTTTAGTTTTTTTTTCCCCGCCTCCACCTTTGCTGTTACTGAAGGCACAAGGTGTCTCAGACCCTATCGTCTCAAATAATACTAATGTCTTTTCCTTCACTTATCATGAGTAGTTCTTCTTCTTTCCATAGCTTTAACGTGTCCTGTTCAATCCCTTTTGTGTTGTGTCTTTGAAGCTAACATTCCCTCACTTTATTAGTCTCTACCGCTTCTGCTGGGAGGCTGTTCCATTTCTCTACCACTCTCGGAGTAAAGCTTCTTTACATTACATTTGAGCCTCTAACTCACTAGTTTCAGATTATGACCTTGTTTAACCATTTCTCCTTTTTTGAAACAATCATCCCTCCTGTGATTTGTTAAATGAATTTCAGGTATTTTCTCCAAGCTTATGCATATTGAGATTCCCTAGTCTTTCCTGATCCTGAGCCTGCATTATTATTATCTACAATGGTAAGTTGAACATTTCCTTTCACTGTAACTCATCTAGTGCTCATAGTTTCCTCAGAGAATGGTGTTGCTTCTTTACATGTAGAGATATATATATATAGTTTATTGTTTTTGAATTGCCTTTTCAGCGTTTCTCTTTTTTGTTTTCTTTACTTTACTTTTCTTTTCGCCATTGTCTTTTCCTTTGTTTTTCATTGCCATTGCCTATCTCATAGCCTCCTGATTGGTGGGTGGTGTCACCTGACCAGGGCCGACCGATCAGGGAGAGGGGAACCTGTGCCGGCTGCTGATTGGTTGCTGGAGTCAGCTGACTAGGCTCAGCCAATCAGGGGCTGCCCCTCAGCCCTAGCCTCCTGATTGGTGGGTGGTGCCACCTGACCAGGGCCGACCAATCAGGGAGAGGGGAACCTGTGCCGGCTGCTGATTGGTTGCTGGAGTCAGCTGACTAGGCTCAGCCAATCAGGGGCTGCCCCTCAGCCCTAGCCTCCTGATTGGTGGGTGGTGCCACCTGACCAGGGCCGACCAATCAGGGAGAGGGGAACCTGTGCCGGCTGCTGATTGGTTGCTGGAGTCAGCTGACTAGGCTCAGCCAATCAGGGGCTGCCCCTCAGCCCTAGCCTCCTGATTGGTGGGCATTGTCACCTGACCAGGGCCGACCAATCAGGGAGAGGGGAACCTGTGCCGGCTGCTGATTGGTTGCTGGAGTCAGCTGACTAGGCTCAGCCAATCAGGGGCTGCCCCTCAGCCCTAGCCTCCTGATTGGTGGGCATTGTCACCTGACCAGGGCCGACCAATCAGGGAGAGGGGAACCTGTGCCGGCTGCTGATTGGTTGCTGGAGTCAGCTGACTAGGCTCAGCCAATCAGGGGCTGCCCCTCAGCCCTAGCCTCCTGATTGGTGGGTGGTGTCACCTGACCGGGGCCGACCAATCAGGGAGAGGGGAACCTGTGCCGGCTGCTGATTGGTTGCTGGAGTCAGCTGACTAGGCTCAGCCAATCAGGGGCTGCCCCTCAGCCCTAGCCTCCTGATTGGTGGGTGGTGTCACCTGACCGGGGCCGACCAATCAGGGAGAGGGGAACCTGTGCCGGCTGCTGATTGGTTGCTGGAGTCAGCTGACTAGGCTCAGCCAATCAGGGGCTGCCCCTCAGCCCTAGCCTCCTGATTGGTGGGTGGTGTCACCTGACCGGGGCCGACCAATCAGGGAGAGGGGAACCTGTGCCGGCTGCTGATTGGTTGCTGGAGTCAGCTGACTAGGCTCAGCCAATCAGGGGCTGCCCCTCAGCCCTAGCCTCCTGATTGGTGGGCATTGTCACCTGACCGGGGCCGACCAATCAGGGAGAGGGGAACCTGTGCCGGCTGCTGATTGGTTGCTGGAGTCAGCTGACTAGGCTCAGCCAATCAGGGGCTGCCCCTCAGCCCTAGCCTCCTGATTGGTGGGTGGTGTCACCTGACCGGGGCCGACCAATCAGGGAGATGGGAACCTGTGCCGGCTGCTGATTGGTTGCTGGAGTCAGCTGACTAGGCTCAGCCAATCAGGGGCTGCCCCTCAGCCCTAGCCTCCTGATTGGTGGGTGGTGTCACCTGACCGGGGCCGACCAATCAGGGAGAGGGGAACCTGTGCCGGCTGCTGATTGGTTGCTGGAGTCAGCTGACTAGGCTCAGCCAATCAGGGGCTGCCCCTCAGCCCTAGCCTCCTGATTGGTGGGTGGTGTCACCTGACCGGGGCCGACCAATCAGGGAGAGGGGAACCTGTGCCGGCTGCTGATTGGTTGCTGGAGTCAGCTGACTAGGCTCAGCCAATCAGGGGCTGCCCCTCAGCCCTAGCCTCCTGATTGGTGGGTGGTGCCACCTGACCAGGGCCGACCAATCAGGGAGAGGGGAACCTGTGCCGGCTGCTGATTGGTTGCTGGAGTCAGCTGACTAGGCTCAGCCAATCAGGGGCTGCCCCTCAGCCCTAGCCTCCTGATTGGTGGGTGGTGCCACCTGACCAGGGCCGACCAATCAGGGAGAGGGGAACCTGTGCCGGCTGCTGATTGGTTGCTGGAGTCAGCTGACTAGGCTCAGCCAATCAGGGGCTGCCCCTCAGCCCTAGCCTCCTGATTGGTGGGTGTTGTCACCTGACCAGGGCTGACCAATCAGGGAGAGGGGAACCTGTGCCGGCTGCTGATTGGTTGCTGGAGTCAGCTGACTAGGCTCAGCCAATCAGGGGCTGCCCCTCAGCCCTAGCCTCCTGATTGGTGGGTGGTCCCACCTGACCAGGGCCGACCAATCAGGGAGAGGGGAACCTGTGCCGGCTGCTGATTGGTTGCTGGAGTCAGCTGACTAGGCTCAGCCAATCAGGGGCTGCCCCTCAGCCCTAGCCTCCTGATTGGTGGGCATTGTCACCTGACCAGGGCCGACCAATCAGGGAGAGGGGAACCTGTGCCGGCTGCTGATTGGTTGCTGGAGTCAGCTGACTAGGCTCAGCCAATCAGGGGCTGCCCCTCAGCCCTAGCCTCCTGATTGGTGGGTGGTGTCACCTGACCGGGGCCGACCAATCAGGGAGAGGGGAACCTGTGCCGGCTGCTGATTGGTTGCTGGAGTCAGCTGACTAGGCTCAGCCAATCAGGGGCTGCCCCTCAGCCCTAGCCTCCTGATTGGTGGGTGGTGTCACCTGACCGGGGCCGACCAATCAGGGAGAGGGGAACCTGTGCCGGCTGCTGATTGGTTGCTGGAGTCAGCTGACTAGGCTCAGCCAATCAGGGGCTGCCCCTCAGCCCTAGCCTCCTGATTGGTGGGTGGTGTCACCTGACCGGGGCCGACCAATCAGGGAGAGGGGAACCTGTGCCGGCTGCTGATTGGTTGCTGGAGTCAGCTGACTAGGCTCAGCCAATCAGGGGCTGCCCCTCAGCCCTAGCCTCCTGATTGGTGGGTGGTGTCACCTGACCGGGGTCGACCAATCAGGGAGAGGGGAACCTGTGCCGGCTGCTGATTGGTTGCTGGAGTCAGCCAATCAGGGGCTGCCCCTCAGCCCTAGCCTCCTGATTGGTGCATTATGGTATCATATTTGATTATTATTTATTAATTATTATTAATTATTAAATTGTTAAAGGAATCATTAATAACGAGACTTTCTTTTTTTTGCCGCTTGAATTTATGCGCACCAAGGTAACCGCAGCACTTTTCGCCGACATTACTGGCGCGGGAACAAGGCGGCAGCGGCCGGATTTGAACTCACGAGCAGCGGGATGGAAGGCTAACACCTTAACCACAGCTCCAAGTCAGAGATACTGAAAGGCGCCTCTCTCTGTAGCCTTTTGGTTTAGGTCTTA
Organism: Spea bombifrons; assembly: GCF_027358695.1. Lineage (NCBI taxonomy): Eukaryota > Metazoa > Chordata > Amphibia > Anura > Pelobatidae > Spea > Spea bombifrons. The sequence continues at coordinate 19,149,536 of NC_071089.1, read as the reverse complement.
GTTTAGGTTTAGGTGATTCGTGAGGTTCTTGGTTCAATTCCTTAAGGCTTATTTTTGACGTGGATCACCACGTAGACCAAAATTTAAGCCATCTTGTCTCGGCCCTGAAAAGCCACCATTCTTTAGTTGATTTAATGTGTTTGTTTGGAAGTCAGGCCAGCTAAAGGACTGGAAATAACTAAAGGATTGTTTTTCTCAGCAACCCCCAAGTCCAGTCTCTGTAGCCTAATGGGTAAGGTGTTGGACTTGTTGTCTTGAGGTTCTGAGTTCGATTCCACTAGGATCTAACTGTGTCCGCTGTGTTTTTTTTTGTTTTTAATGACGCACATAGACCAAAACATAAGCCATCTTGTGTTCAGTCTCTCCCCCGTATGGCTATGTAGCGTAATGGTTAAGGAGCTAAGCTAGAGTGCTTAAGGTTGTGGGTTCGATTCCCTTGCGGTCTATCTTGAATTCTCTTTCGGCTCTCCTCTACATTCTGCTGTTTTTGTTGGTGAGGGAGAAAAAAGCTATTATTAGCAACCAGGTAGACCAAAACACAAGCCACCCAGTTCATGCATTTAAATTGAATGATTTAGTCAAAGGGATTTGGGTCACTCTGTTAGCATTAGCCATTTTCCCCACATTTGGATATTTTTATCATCATTCACAGGCCATACAAAATCAGCTTAAAAATTACCCCTGCATTGTATATTTATCCCACCATACATCCCCACATTGTGATTGGCTGAACCTGGTCAAGTGACTCCACCAGCCAACCAGGCATTGGGATTGAGACCCAGGGGGGGATTTAAGCATCACTTGCAGCCCTTGGTTCTTTTGTTGTTCATTTTCTTTGAGAAATCCAGGTGCTGTGGTTGCAGTAGGATGTGTCCAGGCCAGGGCTTATCTTTGTACAGTATTTCCCTTGTCTCTGTTTTTATATTGCCATTGGCCCTATTCTTTTGTGTTTTAGTTTTTTTTTCCCCGCCTCCACCTTTGCTGTTACTGAAGGCACAAGGTGTCTCAGACCCTATCGTCTCAAATAATACTAATGTCTTTTCCTTCACTTATCATGAGTAGTTCTTCTTCTTTCCATAGCTTTAACGTGTCCTGTTCAATCCCTTTTGTGTTGTGTCTTTGAAGCTAACATTCCCTCACTTTATTAGTCTCTACCGCTTCTGCTGGGAGGCTGTTCCATTTCTCTACCACTCTCGGAGTAAAGCTTCTTTACATTACATTTGAGCCTCTAACTCACTAGTTTCAGATTATGACCTTGTTTAACCATTTCTCCTTTTTTGAAACAATCATCCCTCCTGTGATTTGTTAAATGAATTTCAGGTATTTTCTCCAAGCTTATGCATATTGAGATTCCCTAGTCTTTCCTGATCCTGAGCCTGCATTATTATTATCTACAATGGTAAGTTGAACATTTCCTTTCACTGTAACTCATCTAGTGCTCATAGTTTCCTCAGAGAATGGTGTTGCTTCTTTACATGTAGAGATATATATATATAGTTTATTGTTTTTGAATTGCCTTTTCAGCGTTTCTCTTTTTTGTTTTCTTTACTTTACTTTTCTTTTCGCCATTGTCTTTTCCTTTGTTTTTCATTGCCATTGCCTATCTCATAGCCTCCTGATTGGTGGGTGGTGTCACCTGACCAGGGCCGACCGATCAGGGAGAGGGGAACCTGTGCCGGCTGCTGATTGGTTGCTGGAGTCAGCTGACTAGGCTCAGCCAATCAGGGGCTGCCCCTCAGCCCTAGCCTCCTGATTGGTGGGTGGTGCCACCTGACCAGGGCCGACCAATCAGGGAGAGGGGAACCTGTGCCGGCTGCTGATTGGTTGCTGGAGTCAGCTGACTAGGCTCAGCCAATCAGGGGCTGCCCCTCAGCCCTAGCCTCCTGATTGGTGGGTGGTGTCACCTGACCGGGGCCGACCAATCAGGGAGAGGGGAACCTGTGCCGGCTGCTGATTGGTTGCTGGAGTCAGCTGACTAGGCTCAGCCAATCAGGGGCTGCCCCTCAGCCCTAGCCTCCTGATTGGTGGGCATTGTCACCTGACCGGGGCCGACCAATCAGGGAGAGGGGAACCTGTGCCGGCTGCTGATTGGTTGCTGGAGTCAGCTGACTAGGCTCAGCCAATCAGGGGCTGCCCCTCAGCCCTAGCCTCCTGATTGGTGGGTGGTGTCACCTGACCGGGGCCGACCAATCAGGGAGATGGGAACCTGTGCCGGCTGCTGATTGGTTGCTGGAGTCAGCTGACTAGGCTCAGCCAATCAGGGGCTGCCCCTCAGCCCTAGCCTCCTGATTGGTGGGTGGTGTCACCTGACCGGGGCCGACCAATCAGGGAGAGGGGAACCTGTGCCGGCTGCTGATTGGTTGCTGGAGTCAGCTGACTAGGCTCAGCCAATCAGGGGCTGCCCCTCAGCCCTAGCCTCCTGATTGGTGGGTGGTGTCACCTGACCGGGGCCGACCAATCAGGGAGAGGGGAACCTGTGCCGGCTGCTGATTGGTTGCTGGAGTCAGCTGACTAGGCTCAGCCAATCAGGGGCTGCCCCTCAGCCCTAGCCTCCTGATTGGTGGGTGGTGCCACCTGACCAGGGCCGACCAATCAGGGAGAGGGGAACCTGTGCCGGCTGCTGATTGGTTGCTGGAGTCAGCTGACTAGGCTCAGCCAATCAGGGGCTGCCCCTCAGCCCTAGCCTCCTGATTGGTGGGTGGTGCCACCTGACCAGGGCCGACCAATCAGGGAGAGGGGAACCTGTGCCGGCTGCTGATTGGTTGCTGGAGTCAGCTGACTAGGCTCAGCCAATCAGGGGCTGCCCCTCAGCCCTAGCCTCCTGATTGGTGGGCATTGTCACCTGACCAGGGCCGACCAATCAGGGAGAGGGGAACCTGTGCCGGCTGCTGATTGGTTGCTGGAGTCAGCTGACTAGGCTCAGCCAATCAGGGGCTGCCCCTCAGCCCTAGCCTCCTGATTGGTGGGTGGTGTCACCTGACCAGGGCCGACCAATCAGGGAGAGGGGAACCTGTGCCGGCTGCTGATTGGTTGCTGGAGTCAGCTGACTAGGCTCAGCCAATCAGGGGCTGCCCCTCTGCCCTAGCCTCCTGATTGGTGGGTGGTGTCACCTGACCGGGGCCGACCAATCAGGGAGAGGGGAACCTGTGCCGGCTGCTGATTGGTTGCTGGAGTCAGCTGACTAGGCTCAGCCAATCAGGGGCTGCCCCTCAGCCCTAGCCTCCTGATTGGTGGGTGGTGTCACCTGACCGGGGCCGACCAATCAGGGAGAGGGGAACCGGTGCCGGCTGCTGATTGGTTGCTGGAGTCAGCCAATCAGGGGCTGCCCCTCAGCCCTAGCCTCCTGATTGGTGCATTATGTCACAACGAGAGGTATCATATTTGATTATTATTTATTAATTATTATTAATTATTAAATTGTTAAAGGAATCATTAATAACGAGACTTTCTTTTTTTTGCCGCTTGAATTTATGCGCACCAAGGTAACCGCAGCACTTTTCGCCGACATTACTGGCGCGGGAACAAGGCGGCAGCGGCCGGATTTGAACTCACGAGCAGCGGGATGGAAGGCCAACACCTTAACCACAGCTCCAAGTCAGAGATACTGAAAGGTGCCTCTCTCTGTAGCCTTTTGGTTTAGGTCTTAGTTTAGGTTTAGGTGATTCGTGAGGTTCTTGGTTCAATTCCTTAAGGCTTATTTTTGACGTGGATCACCACGTAGACCAAAATTTAAGCCATCTTGTCTCGGCCCTGAAAAGCCACCATTCTTTAGTTGATTTAATGTGTTTGTTTGGAAGTCAGGCCAGCTAAAGGACTGGAAATAACTAAAGGATTGTTTTTCTCAGCAACCCCCAAGTCCAGTCTCTGTAGCCTAATGGGTAAGGTGTTGGACTTGTTGTCTTGAGGTTCTGAGTTCGATTCCACTAGGATCTAACTGTGTCCGCTGTGTTTTTTTTTGTTTTTAATGACGCACATAGACCAAAACATAAGCCATCTTGTGTTCAGTCTCTCCCCCATATGGCTATGTAGCGTAATGGTTAAGGAGCTAAGCTAGAGTGCTTAAGGTTGTGGGTTCGATTCCCTTGCGGTCTATCTTGAATTCTCTTTCGGCTCTCCTCTACATTCTGCTGTTTTTGTTGGTGAGGGAGAAAAAAGCTATTATTAGCAACCAGGTAGACCAAAACACAAGCCACCCAGTTCATGCATTTAAATTGAATGATTTAGTCAAAGGGATTTGGGTCACTCTGTTAGCATTAGCCATTTTCCCCACATTTGGATATTTTTATCATCATTCACAGGCCATACAAAATCAGCTTAAAAATTACCCCTGCATTGTATATTTATCCCACCATACATCCCCACATTGTGATTGGCTGAACCTGGTCAAGTGACTCCACCAGCCAACCAGGCATTGGGATTGAGACCCAGGGGGGGATTTAAGCATCACTTGCAGCCCTTGGTTCTTTTGTTGTTCATTTTCTTTGAGAAATCCAGGTGCTGTGGTTGCAGTAGGATGTGTCCAGGCCAGGGCTTATCTTTGTACAGTATTTCCCTTGTCTCTGTTTTTATATTGCCATTGGCCCTATTCTTTTGTGTTTTAGTTTTTTTTTCCCCGCCTCCACCTTTGCTGTTACTGAAGGCACAAGGTGTCTCAGACCCTATCGTCTCAAATAATACTAATGTCTTTTCCTTCACTTATCATGAGTAGTTCTTCTTCTTTCCATAGCTTTAACGTGTCCTGTTCAATCCCTTTTGTGTTGTGTCTTTGAAGCTAACATTCCCTCACTTTATTAGTCTCTACCGCTTCTGCTGGGAGGCTGTTCCATTTCTCTACCACTCTCGGAGTAAAGCTTCTTTACATTACATTTGAGCCTCTAACTCACTAGTTTCAGATTATGACCTTGTTTAACCATTTCTCCTTTTTTGAAACAATCATCCCTCCTGTGATTTGTTAAATGAATTTCAGGTATTTTCTCCAAGCTTATGCATATTGAGATTCCCTAGTCTTTCCTGATCCTGAGCCTGCATTATTATTATCTACAATGGTAAGTTGAACATTTCCTTTCACTGTAACTCATCTAGTGCTCATAGTTTCCTCAGAGAATGGTGTTGCTTCTTTACATGTAGAGATATATATATATAGTTTATTGTTTTTGAATTGCCTTTTCAGCGTTTCTCTTTTTTGTTTTCTTTACTTTACTTTTCTTTTCGCCATTGTCTTTTCCTTTGTTTTTCATTGCCATTGCCTATCTCATAGCCTCCTGATTGGTGGGTGGTGTCACCTGACCAGGGCCGACCGATCAGGGAGAGGGGAACCTGTGCCGGCTGCTGATTGGTTGCTGGAGTCAGCTGACTAGGCTCAGCCAATCAGGGGCTGCCCCTCAGCCCTAGCCTCCTGATTGGTGGGTGGTGCCACCTGACCAGGGCCGACCAATCAGGGAGAGGGGAACCTGTGCCGGCTGCTGATTGGTTGCTGGAGTCAGCTGACTAGGCTCAGCCAATCAGGGGCTGCCCCTCAGCCCTAGCCTCCTGATTGGTGGGTGGTGCCACCTGACCAGGGCCGACCAATCAGGGAGAGGGGAACCTGTGCCGGCTGCTGATTGGTTGCTGGAGTCAGCTGACTAGGCTCAGCCAATCAGGGGCTGCCCCTCAGCCCTAGCCTCCTGATTGGTGGGCATTGTCACCTGACCAGGGCCGACCAATCAGGGAGAGGGGAACCTGTGCCGGCTGCTGATTGGTTGCTGGAGTCAGCTGACTAGGCTCAGCCAATCAGGGGCTGCCCCTCAGCCCTAGCCTCCTGATTGGTGGGCATTGTCACCTGACCAGGGCCGACCAATCAGGGAGAGGGGAACCTGTGCCGGCTGCTGATTGGTTGCTGGAGTCAGCTGACTAGGCTCAGCCAATCAGGGGCTGCCCCTCAGCCCTAGCCTCCTGATTGGTGGGTGGTGTCACCTGACCGGGGCCGACCAATCAGGGAGAGGGGAACCTGTGCCGGCTGCTGATTGGTTGCTGGAGTCAGCTGACTAGGCTCAGCCAATCAGGGGCTGCCCCTCAGCCCTAGCCTCCTGATTGGTGGGTGGTGTCACCTGACCGGGGCCGACCAATCAGGGAGAGGGGAACCTGTGCCGGCTGCTGATTGGTTGCTGGAGTCAGCTGACTAGGCTCAGCCAATCAGGGGCTGCCCCTCAGCCCTAGCCTCCTGATTGGTGGGTGGTGTCACCTGACCGGGGCCGACCAATCAGGGAGAGGGGAACCTGTGCCGGCTGCTGATTGGTTGCTGGAGTCAGCTGACTAGGCTCAGCCAATCAGGGGCTGCCCCTCAGCCCTAGCCTCCTGATTGGTGGGCATTGTCACCTGACCGGGGCCGACCAATCAGGGAGAGGGGAACCTGTGCCGGCTGCTGATTGGTTGCTGGAGTCAGCTGACTAGGCTCAGCCAATCAGGGGCTGCCCCTCAGCCCTAGCCTCCTGATTGGTGGGTGGTGTCACCTGACCGGGGCCGACCAATCAGGGAGATGGGAACCTGTGCCGGCTGCTGATTGGTTGCTGGAGTCAGCTGACTAGGCTCAGCCAATCAGGGGCTGCCCCTCAGCCCTAGCCTCCTGATTGGTGGGTGGTGTCACCTGACCGGGGCCGACCAATCAGGGAGAGGGGAACCTGTGCCGGCTGCTGATTGGTTGCTGGAGTCAGCTGACTAGGCTCAGCCAATCAGGGGCTGCCCCTCAGCCCTAGCCTCCTGATTGGTGGGTGGTGTCACCTGACCGGGGCCGACCAATCAGGGAGAGGGGAACCTGTGCCGGCTGCTGATTGGTTGCTGGAGTCAGCTGACTAGGCTCAGCCAATCAGGGGCTGCCCCTCAGCCCTAGCCTCCTGATTGGTGGGTGGTGCCACCTGACCAGGGCCGACCAATCAGGGAGAGGGGAACCTGTGCCGGCTGCTGATTGGTTGCTGGAGTCAGCTGACTAGGCTCAGCCAATCAGGGGCTGCCCCTCAGCCCTAGCCTCCTGATTGGTGGGTGGTGCCACCTGACCAGGGCCGACCAATCAGGGAGAGGGGAACCTGTGCCGGCTGCTGATTGGTTGCTGGAGTCAGCTGACTAGGCTCAGCCAATCAGGGGCTGCCCCTCAGCCCTAGCCTCCTGATTGGTGGGTGTTGTCACCTGACCAGGGCTGACCAATCAGGGAGAGGGGAACCTGTGCCGGCTGCTGATTGGTTGCTGGAGTCAGCTGACTAGGCTCAGCCAATCAGGGGCTGCCCCTCAGCCCTAGCCTCCTGATTGGTGGGTGGTCCCACCTGACCAGGGCCGACCAATCAGGGAGAGGGGAACCTGTGCCGGCTGCTGATTGGTTGCTGGAGTCAGCTGACTAGGCTCAGCCAATCAGGGGCTGCCCCTCAGCCCTAGCCTCCTGATTGGTGGGCATTGTCACCTGACCAGGGCCGACCAATCAGGGAGAGGGGAACCTGTGCCGGCTGCTGATTGGTTGCTGGAGTCAGCTGACTAGGCTCAGCCAATCAGGGGCTGCCCCTCAGCCCTAGCCTCCTGATTGGTGGGTGGTGTCACCTGACCGGGGCCGACCAATCAGGGAGAGGGGAACCTGTGCCGGCTGCTGATTGGTTGCTGGAGTCAGCTGACTAGGCTCAGCCAATCAGGGGCTGCCCCTCAGCCCTAGCCTCCTGATTGGTGGGTGGTGTCACCTGACCGGGGCCGACCAATCAGGGAGAGGGGAACCTGTGCCGGCTGCTGATTGGTTGCTGGAGTCAGCTGACTAGGCTCAGCCAATCAGGGGCTGCCCCTCAGCCCTAGCCTCCTGATTGGTGGGTGGTGTCACCTGACCGGGGCCGACCAATCAGGGAGAGGGGAACCTGTGCCGGCTGCTGATTGGTTGCTGGAGTCAGCTGACTAGGCTCAGCCAATCAGGGGCTGCCCCTCAGCCCTAGCCTCCTGATTGGTGGGTGGTGTCACCTGACCGGGGTCGACCAATCAGGGAGAGGGGAACCTGTGCCGGCTGCTGATTGGTTGCTGGAGTCAGCCAATCAGGGGCTGCCCCTCAGCCCTAGCCTCCTGATTGGTGCATTATGGTATCATATTTGATTATTATTTATTAATTATTATTAATTATTAAATTGTTAAAGGAATCATTAATAACGAGACTTTCTTTTTTTTGCCGCTTGAATTTATGCGCACCAAGGTAACCGCAGCACTTTTCGCCGACATTACTGGCGCGGGAACAAGGCGGCAGCGGCCGGATTTGAACTCACGAGCAGCGGGATGGAAGGCCAACACCTTAACCACAGCTCCAAGTCAGAGATACTGAAAGGAGCTTCTCTCTGTAGCCTTTTGGTTTAGGTCTTAGTTTAGGTTTAGGTGATTCGTGAGGTTCTTGGTTCAATTCCTTAAGGCTTATTTTTGACGTGGATCACCACGTAGACCAAAATTTAAGCCATCTTGTCTCGGCCCCGAAAAGCCACCATTCTTTAGTTGATTTAATGTGTTTGTTTGGAAGTCAGGCCAGCTAAAGGACTGGAAATAACTCAAGGATTGTTTTTCTCAGCACTCCCCAAGTCCAGTCTCTGTAGCCTAATGGGTAAGGTGTTGGACTTGTTGTCTTGAGGTTCTGAGTTCGATTCCACTAGGATCTAACTGTGTCCGTTGTGTTTTTTTTTGTTTTTAATGACGCACATAGACCAAAACATAAGCCATCTTGTGTTCAGTCTCTCCCCCATATGGCTATGTAGCTTAAGGTTGTGGGTTCGATTCCCTTGCGGTCTATCTTGAATTCTCTTTCGGCTCTCCTCTACATTCTGCTGTTTTTGTTGGTTGGTGAGGTAGAAAAAAGCTATTATTAGCAACCAGGTAGACCAAAACACAAGCCACCCAGTTCATGCATTTAAATTGAATGATTTAGTCAAAGGGATTTGGGTCACTCTGTTAGCATTAGCCATTTTCCCCACATTTGGATATTTTTATCATCATTCACAGGCCATACAAAATCAGCTTAAAAATTACCCCTGCATTGTATATTTATCCCACCATACATCCCCACATTGTGATTGGCTGAACCTGGTCAAGTGACTCCACCAGCCAACCAGGCATTGGGATTGAGACCCAGGGGGGGATTTAAGCATCACTTGCAGCCCTTGGTTCTTTTGTTGTTCATTTTCTTTGAGAAATCCAGGTGCTGTGGTTGCAGTAGGATGTGTCCAGGCCAGGGCTTATCTTTGTACAGTATTTCCCTTGTCTCTGTTTTTATATTGCCATTGGCCCTATTCTTTTGTGTTTTAGTTTTTTTTTCCCCGCCTCCACCTTTGCTGTTACTGAAGGCACAAGGTGTCTCAGACCCTATCGTCTCAAATAATACTAATGTCTTTTCCTTCACTTATCATGAGTAGTTCTTCTTCTTTCCATAGCTTTAACGTGTCCTGTTCAATCCTTTTTGTGTTGTGTCTTTGAAGCTAACATTCCCTCACTTTATTAGTCTCTACCGCTTCTGCTGGGAGGCTGTTCCATTTCTCTACCACTCTCGGAGTAAAGCTTCTTTACATTACATTTGAGCCTCTAACTCACTAGTTTCAGATTATGACCTTGTTTAACCATTTCTCCTTTTTTGAAACAATCATCCCTCCTGTGATTTGTTAAATGAATTTCAGGTATTTTCTCCAAGCTTATGCATATTGAGATTCCCTAGTCTTTCCTGATCCTGAGCCTGCATTATTATTATCTACAATGGTAAGTTGAACATTTCCTTTCACTGTAACTCATCTAGTGCTCATAGTTTCCTCAGAGAATGGTGTTGCTTCTTTACATGTAGAGATATATATATATAGTTTATTGTTTTTGAATTGCCTTTTCAGCGTTTCTCTTTTTTGTTTTCTTTACTTTACTTTTCTTTTCGCCATTGTCTTTTCCTTTGTTTTTCATTGCCATTGCCTATCTCATAGCCTCCTGATTGGTGGGTGGTGTCACCTGACCAGGGCCGACCAATCAGGGAGAGGGGAACCTGTGCCGGCTGCTGATTGGTTGCTGGAGTCAGCTGACTAGGCTCAGCCAATCAGGGGCTGCCCCTCAGCCCTAGCCTCCTGATTGGTGGGTGGTGCCACCTGACCAGGGCCGACCAATCAGGGAGAGGGGAACCTGTGCCGGCTGCTGATTGGTTGCTGGAGTCAGCTGACTAGGCTCAGCCAATCAGGGGCTGCCCCTCAGCCCTAGCCTCCTGATTGGTGGGTGGTGCCACCTGACCAGGGCCGACCAATCAGGGAGAGGGGAACCTGTGCCGGCTGCTGATTGGTTGCTGGAGTCAGCTGACTAGGCTCAGCCAATCAGGGGCTGCCCCTCAGCCCTAGCCTCCTGATTGGTGGGTGTTGTCACCTGACCAGGGCTGACCAATCAGGGAGAGGGGAACCTGTGCCGGCTGCTGATTGGTTGCTGGAGTCAGCTGACTAGGCTCAGCCAATCAGGGGCTGCCCCTCAGCCCTAGCCTCCTGATTGGTGGGTGGTCCCACCTGACCAGGGCCGACCAATCAGGGAGAGGGGAACCTGTGCCGGCTGCTGATTGGTTGCTGGAGTCAGCTGACTAGGCTCAGCCAATCAGGGGCTGCCCCTCAGCCCTAGCCTCCTGATTGGTGGGCATTGTCACCTGACCAGGGCCGACCAATCAGGGAGAGGGGAACCTGTGCCGGCTGCTGATTGGTTGCTGGAGTCAGCTGACTAGGCTCAGCCAATCAGGGGCTGCCCCTCAGCCCTAGCCTCCTGATTGGTGGGTGGTGTCACCTGACCGGGGCCGACCAATCAGGGAGAGGGGAACCTGTGCCGGCTGCTGATTGGTTGCTGGAGTCAGCTGACTAGGCTCAGCCAATCAGGGGCTGCCCCTCAGCCCTAGCCTCCTGATTGGTGGGTGGTGTCACCTGACCGGGGCCGACCAATCAGGGAGAGGGGAACCTGTGCCGGCTGCTGATTGGTTGCTGGAGTCAGCTGACTAGGCTCAGCCAATCAGGGGCTGCCCCTCAGCCCTAGCCTCCTGATTGGTGGGTGGTGTCACCTGACCGGGGCCGACCAATCAGGGAGAGGGGAACCTGTGCCGGCTGCTGATTGGTTGCTGGAGTCAGCTGACTAGGCTCAGCCAATCAGGGGCTGCCCCTCAGCCCTAGCCTCCTGATTGGTGGGTGGTGTCACCTGACCGGGGTCGACCAATCAGGGAGAGGGGAACCTGTGCCGGCTGCTGATTGGTTGCTGGAGTCAGCCAATCAGGGGCTGCCCCTCAGCCCTAGCCTCCTGATTGGTGCATTATGGTATCATATTTGATTATTATTTATTAATTATTATTAATTATTAAATTGTTAAAGGAATCATTAATAACGAGACTTTCTTTTTTTTGCCGCTTGAATTTATGCGCACCAAGGTAACCGCAGCACTTTTCGCCGACATTACTGGCGCGGGAACAAGGCGGCAGCGGCCGGATTTGAACTCACGAGCAGCGGGATGGAAGGCCAACACCTTAACCACAGCTCCAAGTCAGAGATACTGAAAGGAGCTTCTCTCTGTAGCCTTTTGGTTTAGGTCTTAGTTTAGGTTTAGGTGATTCGTGAGGTTCTTGGTTCAATTCCTTAAGGCTTATTTTTGACGTGGATCACCACGTAGACCAAAATTTAAGCCATCTTGTCTCGGCCCCGAAAAGCCACCATTCTTTAGTTGATTTAATGTGTTTGTTTGGAAGTCAGGCCAGCTAAAGGACTGGAAATAACTCAAGGATTGTTTTTCTCAGCACTCCCCAAGTCCAGTCTCTGTAGCCTAATGGGTAAGGTGTTGGACTTGTTGTCTTGAGGTTCTGAGTTCGATTCCACTAGGATCTAACTGTGTCCGTTGTGTTTTTTTTTGTTTTTAATGACGCACATAGACCAAAACATAAGCCATCTTGTGTTCAGTCTCTCCCCCATATGGCTATGTAGCTTAAGGTTGTGGGTTCGATTCCCTTGCGGTCTATCTTGAATTCTCTTTCGGCTCTCCTCTACATTCTGCTGTTTTTGTTGGTTGGTGAGGTAGAAAAAAGCTATTATTAGCAACCAGGTAGACCAAAACACAAGCCACCCAGTTCATGCATTTAAATTGAATGATTTAGTCAAAGGGATTTGGGTCACTCTGTTAGCATTAGCCATTTTCCCCACATTTGGATATTTTTATCATCATTCACAGGCCATACAAAATCAGCTTAAAAATTACCCCTGCATTGTATATTTATCCCACCATACATCCCCACATTGTGATTGGCTGAACCTGGTCAAGTGACTCCACCAGCCAACCAGGCATTGGGATTGAGACCCAGGGGGGGATTTAAGCATCACTTGCAGCCCTTGGTTCTTTTGTTGTTCATTTTCTTTGAGAAATCCAGGTGCTGTGGTTGCAGTAGGATGTGTCCAGGCCAGGGCTTATCTTTGTACAGTATTTCCCTTGTCTCTGTTTTTATATTGCCATTGGCCCTATTCTTTTGTGTTTTAGTTTTTTTTTCCCCGCCTCCACCTTTGCTGTTACTGAAGGCACAAGGTGTCTCAGACCCTATCGTCTCAAATAATACTAATGTCTTTTCCTTCACTTATCATGAGTAGTTCTTCTTCTTTCCATAGCTTTAACGTGTCCTGTTCAATCCTTTTTGTGTTGTGTCTTTGAAGCTAACATTCCCTCACTTTATTAGTCTCTACCGCTTCTGCTGGGAGGCTGTTCCATTTCTCTACCACTCTCGGAGTAAAGCTTCTTTACATTACATTTGAGCCTCTAACTCACTAGTTTCAGATTATGACCTTGTTTAACCATTTCTCCTTTTTTGAAACAATCATCCCTCCTGTGATTTGTTAAATGAATTTCAGGTATTTTCTCCAAGCTTATGCATATTGAGATTCCCTAGTCTTTCCTGATCCTGAGCCTGCATTATTATTATCTACAATGGTAAGTTGAACATTTCCTTTCACTGTAACTCATCTAGTGCTCATAGTTTCCTCAGAGAATGGTGTTGCTTCTTTACATGTAGAGATATATATATATAGTTTATTGTTTTTGAATTGCCTTTTCAGCGTTTCTCTTTTTTGTTTTCTTTACTTTACTTTTCTTTTCGCCATTGTCTTTTCCTTTGTTTTTCATTGCCATTGCCTATCTCATAGCCTCCTGATTGGTGGGTGGTGTCACCTGACCAGGGCCGACCAATCAGGGAGAGGGGAACCTGTGCCGGCTGCTGATTGGTTGCTGGAGTCAGCTGACTAGGCTCAGCCAATCAGGGGCTGCCCCTCAGCCCTAGCCTCCTGATTGGTGGGTGTTGTCACCTGACCAGGGCTGACCAATCAGGGAGAGGGGAACCTGTGCCGGCTGCTGATTGGTTGCTGGAGTCAGCTGACTAGGCTCAGCCAATCAGGGGCTGCCCCTCAGCCCTAGCCTCCTGATTGGTGGGTGGTGTCACTTGACCGGGGCCGACCAATCAGGGAGAGGGGAACCTGTGCCGGCTGCTGATTGGTTGCTGGAGTCAGCTGACTAGGCTCAGCCAATCAGGGGCTGCCCCTCAGCCCTAGCCTCCTGATTGGTGGGTGGTGTCACCTGACCGGGGCCGGCCAATCAGGGGCTGCCCCTCAGCCCTAGCCTCCTGATTGGTGGGTGGTGTCACCTGACCGGGGCCGACCAATCAGGGAGAGGGGAACCTGTGCCGGCTGCTGATTGGTTGCTGGAGTCAGCTGACTAGGCTCAGCCAATCAGGGGCTGCCCCTCAGCCCTAGCCTCCTGATTGGTGGGTGGTGTCACCTGACCGGGGTCGACCAATCAGGGAGAGGGGAACCTGTGCCGGCTGCTGATTGGTTGCTGGAGTCAGCCAATCAGGGGCTGCCCCTCAGCCCTAGCCTCCTGATTGGTGCATTATGTCACAACGAGAGGTATCATATTTGATTATTATTTATTAATTATTATTAATTATTAAATTGTTAAAGGAATCATTAATAACGAGACTTTCTTTTTTTTGCCGCTTGAATTTATGCGCACCAAGGTAACCGCAGCACTTTTCGCCGACATTACTGGCGCGGGAACAAGGCGGCAGCGGCCGGATTTGAACTCACGAGCAGCGGGATGGAAGGCCAACACCTTAACCACAGCTCCAAGTCAGAGATACTGAAAGGAGCTTCTCTCTGTAGCCTTTTGGTTTAGGTCTTAGTTTAGGTTTAGGTGATTCGTGAGGTTCTTGGTTCAATTCCTTAAGGCTTATTTTTGACGTGGATCACCACGTAGACCAAAATTTAAGCCATCTTGTCTCGGCCCCGAAAAGCCACCATTCTTTAGTTGATTTAATGTGTTTGTTTGGAAGTCAGGCCAGCTAAAGGACTGGAAATAACTCAAGGATTGTTTTTCTCAGCACTCCCCAAGTCCAGTCTCTGTAGCCTAATGGGTAAGGTGTTGGACTTGTTGTCTTGAGGTTCTGAGTTCGATTCCACTAGGATCTAACTGTGTCCGTTGTGTTTTTTTTTGTTTTTAATGACGCACATAGACCAAAACATAAGCCATCTTGTGTTCAGTCTCTCCCCCATATGGCTATGTAGCTTAAGGTTGTGGGTTCGATTCCCTTGCGGTCTATCTTGAATTCTCTTTCGGCTCTCCTCTACATTCTGCTGTTTTTGTTGGTTGGTGAGGTAGAAAAAAGCTATTATTAGCAACCAGGTAGACCAAAACACAAGCCACCCAGTTCATGCATTTAAATTGAATGATTTAGTCAAAGGGATTTGGGTCACTCTGTTAGCATTAGCCATTTTCCCCACATTTGGATATTTTTATCATCATTCACAGGCCATACAAAATCAGCTTAAAAATTACCCCTGCATTGTATATTTATCCCACCATACATCCCCACATTGTGATTGGCTGAACCTGGTCAAGTGACTCCACCAGCCAACCAGGCATTGGGATTGAGACCCAGGGGGGGATTTAAGCATCACTTGCAGCCCTTGGTTCTTTTGTTGTTCATTTTCTTTGAGAAATCCAGGTGCTGTGGTTGCAGTAGGATGTGTCCAGGCCAGGGCTTATCTTTGTACAGTATTTCCCTTGTCTCTGTTTTTATATTGCCATTGGCCCTATTCTTTTGTGTTTTAGTTTTTTTTTCCCCGCCTCCACCTTTGCTGTTACTGAAGGCACAAGGTGTCTCAGACCCTATCGTCTCAAATAATACTAATGTCTTTTCCTTCACTTATCATGAGTAGTTCTTCTTCTTTCCATAGCTTTAACGTGTCCTGTTCAATCCTTTTTGTGTTGTGTCTTTGAAGCTAACATTCCCTCACTTTATTAGTCTCTACCGCTTCTGCTGGGAGGCTGTTCCATTTCTCTACCACTCTCGGAGTAAAGCTTCTTTACATTACATTTGAGCCTCTAACTCACTAGTTTCAGATTATGACCTTGTTTAACCATTTCTCCTTTTTTGAAACAATCATCCCTCCTGTGATTTGTTAAATGAATTTCAGGTATTTTCTCCAAGCTTATGCATATTGAGATTCCCTAGTCTTTCCTGATCCTGAGCCTGCATTATTATTATCTACAATGGTAAGTTGAACATTTCCTTTCACTGTAACTCATCTAGTGCTCATAGTTTCCTCAGAGAATGGTGTTGCTTCTTTACATGTAGAGATATATATATATAGTTTATTGGTTTTGAATTGCCTTTTCAGCGTTTCTCTTTTTTGTTTTCTTTACTTTACTTTTCGCCATTAACTTTTCCTTTGTTTTTCATTGCCATTGCCTATCTCATAGCCGCCTGATTGGTGGGTGGTGTCACCTGACCAGGGCCGACCAATCAGGGAGAGGGGAACCTGTGCCGGCTGCTGATTGGTTGCTGGAGTCAGCTGACTAGGCTCAGCCAATCAGGGGCTGCCCCTCAGCCCTAGCCTCCTGATTGGTGGGTGTTGTCACCTGACCAGGGCCGACCAATCAGGGAGAGGGGAACCTGTGCCGGCTGCTGATTGGTTGCTGGAGTCAGCTGACTAGGCTCAGCCAATCAGGGGCTGCCCCTCAGCCCTAGCCTCCTGATTGGTGGGTGGTGCCACCTGACCAGGGCCGACCAATCAGGGAGAGGGGAACCTGTGCCGGCTGCTGATTGGTTGCTGGAGTCAGCTGACTAGGCTCAGCCAATCAGGGGCTGCCCCTCAGCCCTAGCCTCCTGATTGGTGGGCATTGTCACCTGACCAGGGCCGACCAATCAGGGAGAGGGGAACCTGTGCCGGCTGCTGATTGGTTGCTGGAGTCAGCTGACTAGGCTCAGCCAATCAGGGGCTGCCCCTCAGCCCTAGCCTCCTGATTGGTGGGTGGTGTCACCTGACCGGGGCCGACCAATCAGGGAGAGGGGAACCTGTGCCGGCTGCTGATTGGTTGCTGGAGTCAGCTGACTAGGCTCAGCCAATCAGGGGCTGCCCCTCAGCCCTAGCCTCCTGATTGGTGGGTGGTGTCACCTGACCGGGGCCGACCAATCAGGGAGAGGGGAACCTGTGCCGGCTGCTGATTGGTTGCTGGAGTCAGCTGACTAGGCTCAGCCAATCAGGGGCTGCCCCTCAGCCCTAGCCTCCTGATTGGTGGGTGGTGTCACCTGACCGGGGCCGACCAATCAGGGAGAGGGGAACCTGTGCCGGCTGCTGATTGGTTGCTGGAGTCAGCTGACTAGGCTCAGCCAATCAGGGGCTGCCCCTCAGCCCTAGCCTCCTGATTGGTGGGTGGTGTCACCTGACCGGGGCCGACCAATCAGGGAGAGGGGAACCTGTGCCGGCTGCTGATTGGTTGCTGGAGTCAGCTGACTAGGCTCAGCCAATCAGGGGCTGCCCCTCAGCCCTAGCCTCCTGATTGGTGGGTGGTGTCACCTGACCGGGGCCGACCAATCAGGGAGAGGGGAACCTGTGCCGGCTGCTGATTGGTTGCTGGAGTCAGCTGACTAGGCTCAGCCAATCAGGGGCTGCCCCTCAGCCCTAGCCTCCTGATTGGTGCATTATGTCACAACGAGAGGTATCATATTTGATTATTATTTATTAATTATTATTAATTATTAAATTGTTAAAGGAATCATTAATAACGAGACTTTCTTTTTTTTGCCGCTTGAATTTATGCGCACCAAGGTAACCGCAGCACTTTTCGCCGACATTACTGGCGCGGGAACAAGGCGGCAGAGGCCGGATTTGAACTCACGAGCAGCGGGATGGAAGGCCAACACCTTAACCACAGCTCCAAGTCAGAGATACTGAAAGGAGCTTCTCTCTGTAGCCTTTTGGTTTAGGTCTTAGTTTAGGTTTAGGTGATTCGTGAGGTTCTTGGTTCAATTCCTTAAGGCTTATTTTTGACGTGGATCACCACGTAGACCAAAATTTAAGCCATCTTGTCTCGGCCCCGAAAAGCCACCATTCTTTAGTTGATTTAATGTGTTTGTTTGGAAGTCAGGCCAGCTAAAGGACTGGAAATAACTCAAGGATTGTTTTTCTCAGCACTCCCCAAGTCCAGTCTCTGTAGCCTAATGGGTAAGGTGTTGGACTTGTTGTCTTGAGGTTCTGAGTTCGATTCCATTAGGATCTAACTGTGTCCGTTGTGTTTTTTTTTGTTTTTAATGACGCACATAGACCAAAACATAAGCCATCTTGTGTTCAGTCTCTCCCCCATATGGCTATGTAGCGTAATGGTTAAGGAGCTAAGCTAGAGTGCTTAAGGTTGTGGGTTCGATTCCCCTGCGGTCTATCTTGAATTCTCTTTCGGCTCTCCTCTACATTCTGCTGTTTTTGTTGGTTGGTGAGGTAGAAAAAAGCTATTATTAGCAACCAGGTAGACCAAAACACAAGCCACCCAGTTCATGCATTTAAATTGAATGATTTAGTCAAAGGGATTTGGGTCACTCTGTTAGCATTAGCCATTTTCCCCACATTTGGATATTTTTATCATCATTCACAGGCCATACAAAATCAGCTTAAAAATTACCCCTGCATTGTATATTTATCCCACCATACATCCCCACATTGTGATTGGCTGAACCTGGTCAAGTGACTCCACCAGCCAACCAGGCATTGGGATTGAGACCCAGGGGGGGATTTAAGCATCACTTGCAGCCCTTGGTTCTTTTGTTGTTCATTTTCTTTGAGAAATCCAGGTGCTGTGGTTGCAGTAGGATGTGTCCAGGCCAGGGCTTATCTTTGTACAGTATTTCCCTTGTCTCTGTTTTTATATTGCCATTGGCCCTATTCTTTTGTGTTTTAGTTTTTTTTTCCCCGCCTCCACCTTTGCTGTTACTGAAGGCACAAGGTGTCTCAGACCCTATCGTCTCAAATAATACTAATGTCTTTTCCTTCACTTATCATGAGTAGTTCTTCTTCTTTCCATAGCTTTAACGTGTCCTGTTCAATCCTTTTTGTGTTGTGTCTTTGAAGCTAACATTCCCTCACTTTATTAGTCTCTACCGCTTCTGCTCTACCACTCTCGGAGTAAAGCTTCTTTACATTACATTTGAGCCTCTAACTCACTAGTTTCAGATTATGACCTTGTTTAACCATTTCTCCTTTTTTGAAACAATCATCCCTCCTGTGATTTGTTAAATGAATTTCAGGTATTTTCTCCAAGCTTATGCATATTGAGATTCCCTAGTCTTTCCTGATCCTGAGCCTGCATTATTATTATCTACAATGGTAAGTTGAACATTTCCTTTCACTGTAACTCATCTAGTGCTCATAGTTTCCTCAGAGAATGGTGTTGCTTCTTTACATGTAGAGATATATATATATAGTTTATTGGTTTTGAATTGCCTTTTCAGCGTTTCTCTTTTTTGTTTTCTTTACTTTACTTTTCTTTTCGCCATTGTCTTTTCCTTTGTTTTTCATTGCCATTGCCTATCTCATAGCCTCCTGATTGGTGGGTGGTGTCACCTGACCAGGGCCGACCAATCAGGGAGAGGGGAACCTGTGCCGGCTGCTGATTGGTTGCTGGAGTCAGCTGACTAGGCTCAGCCAATCAGGGGCTGCCCCTCAGCCCTAGCCTCCTGATTGGTGGGTGTTGTCACCTGACCAGGGCTGACCAATCAGGGAGAGGGGAACATGTGCCGGCTGCTGATTGGTTGCTGGAGTCAGCTGACTAGGCTCAGCCAATCAGGGGCTGCCCCTCAGCCCTAGCCTCCTGATTGGTAGGTGTTGTCACCTGACCAGGGCCGACCAATCAGGGAGAGGGGAACCTGTGCCGGCTGCTGATTGGTTGCTGGAGTCAGCTGACTAGGCGCAGCCAATCATGGCCTGCCCCTCAGCCCTAGCCTCCTGATTGGTGGGTGGTGCCACCTGACCAGGGCCGACCAATCAGGGAGAGGGGAACCTGTGCCGGCTGCTGATTGGTTGCTGGAGTCAGCTGACTAGGCTCAGCCAATCAGGGGCTGCCCCTCAGCCCTAGCCTCCTGATTGGTGGGTGGTCCCACCTGACCAGGGCCGACCAATCAGGGAGAGGGGAACCTGTGCCGGCTGCTGATTGGTTGCTGGAGTCAGCTGACTAGGCTCAGCCAATCAGGGGCTGCCCCTCAGCCCTAGCCTCCTGATTGGTGGGCATTGTCACCTGACCAGGGCCGACCAATCAGGGAGAGGGGAACCTGTGCCGGCTGCTGATTGGTTGCTGGAGTCAGCTGACTAGGCTCAGCCAATCAGGGGCTGCCCCTCAGCCCTAGCCTCCTGATTGGTGGGCATTGTCACCTGACCAGGGCCGACCAATCAGGGAGAGGGGAACCTGTGCCGGCTGCTGATTGGTTGCTGGAGTCAGCTGACTAGGCTCAGCCAATCAGGGGCTGCCCCTCAGCCCTAGCCTCCTGATTGGTGGGCGGTGTCACCTGACCGGGGCCGACCAATCAGGGAGAGGGGAACCTGTGCCGGCTGCTGATTGGTTGCTGGAGTCAGCTGACTAGGCTCAGCCAATCAGGGGCTGCCCCTCAGCCCTAGCCTCCTGATTGGTGGGTGGTGTCACCTGACCGGGGCCGACCAATCAGGGAGAGGGGAACCTGTGCCGGCTGCTGATTGGTTGCTGGAGTCAGCTGACTAGGCTCAGCCAATCAGGGGCTGCCCCTCAGCCCTAGCCTCCTGATTGGTGGGTGGTGTCACCTGACCGGGGCCGACCAATCAGGGAGAGGGGAACCTGTGCCGGCTGCTGATTGGTTGCTGGAGTCAGCTGACTAGGCTCAGCCAATCAGGGGCTGCCCCTCAGCCCTAGCCTCCTGATTGGTGGGTGGTGTCACCTGACCGGGGCCGACCAATCAGGGAGAGGGGAACCTGTGCCGGCTGCTGATTGGTTGCTGGAGTCAGCTGACTAGGCTCAGCCAATCAGGGGCTGCCCCTCAGCCCTAGCCTCCTGATTGGTGGGTGGTGTCACCTGACCGGGGCCGACCAATCAGGGAGAGGGGAACCGGTGCCGGCTGCTGATTGGTTGCTGGAGTCAGCCAATCAGGGGCTGCCCCTCAGCCCTAGCCTCCTGATTGGTGCATTATGTCACAACGAGAGGTATCATATTTGATTATTATTTATTAATTATTATTAATTATTAAATTGTTAAAGGAATCATTAATAACGAGACTTTCTTTTTTTTGCCGCTTGAATTTATGCGCACCAAGGTAACCGCAGCACTTTTCGCCGACATTACTGGCGCGGGAACAAGGCGGCAGCGGCTGGATTTGAACTCACGAGCAGCGGGATGGAAGGCCAACACCTTAACCACAGCTCCAAGTCAGAGATACTGAAAGGCGCCTCTCTCTGTAGCCTTTTGGTTTAGGTCTTAGTTTAGGTTTAGGTGATTCGTGAGGTTCTTGGTTCAATTCCTTAAGGCTTATTTTTGACGTGGATCACCACGTAGACCAAAATTTAAGCCATCTTGTCTCGGCCCCGAAAAGCCACCATTCTTTAGTTGATTTAATGTGTTTGTTTGGAAGTCAGGCCAGCTAAAGGACTGGAAATAACTAAAGGATTGTTTTTCTCAGCACTCCCCAAGTCCAGTCTCTGTAGCCTAATGGGTAAGGTGTTGGACTTGTTGCCTTGAGGTTCTGAGTTCGATTCCACTAGGATCTAACTGTGTCCGTTGTGTTTTTTTTTTGTTTTTAATGACGCACATAGACAAAAACATAAGCCATCTTGTGTTCAGTCTCTCCCATATGGCTATGTAGCGTAATGGTTAAGGAGCTAAGCTAGAGTGCTTAAGGTTGTGGGTTCGATTCCCTTGCGGTCTATCTTGAATTCACTTTCGGCTCTCCTCTACATTCTGCTGTTTTTGTTGGTGAGGGAACAAGGCGGCAGCGGCCGGATTTGAACTCACGACCAGCGGGATGGAAGGCCAACACCTTAACCACAGCTCCAAGTCAGAGATACTGAAAGGTGCCTCTCTCTGTAGCCTTTTGGTTTAGGTCTTAGTTTAGGTTTAGGTGATTCGTGAGGTTCTTGGTTCAATTCCTTAAGGCTTATTTTTGACGTGGATCACCACGTAGACCAAAATTTAAGCCATCTTGTCTCGGCCCCGAAAAGCCACCATTCTTTAGTTGATTTAATGTGTTTGTTTGGAAGTCAGGCCAGCTAAAGGACTGGAAATAACTAAAGGATTGTTTTTCTCAGCACTCCCCGAGTCCAGTCTCTGTAGCCTAATGGGTAAGGTGTTGGACTTGTTGTCTTGAGGTTCTGAGTTCGATTCCACTAGGATCTAACTGTGTCCGTTGTGTTTTTTTTTGTTTTTAATGACGCACATAGACAAAAACATAAGCCATCTTGTGTTCAGTCTCTCCCATATGGCTATGTAGCGTAATGGTTAAGGAGCTAAGCTAGAGTGCTTAAGGTTGTGGGTTCGATTCCCTTGCGGTCTATCTTGAATTCACTTTCGGCTCTCCTCTACATTCTGCTGTTTTTGTTGGTGAGGGAACAAGGCGGCAGCGGCCGGATTTGAACTCACGAGCAGCGGGATGGAAGGCCAACACCTTAACCACAGCTCCAAGTCAGAGATACTGAAAGGCGCCTCTCTCTGTAGCCTTTTGGTTTAGGTCTTAGTTTAGGTTTAGGTGATTCGTGAGGTTCTTGGTTCAATTCCTTAAGGCTTATTTTTGACGTGGATCACCACGTAGACCAAAATTTAAGCCATCTTGTCTCGGCCCCGAAAAGCCACCATTCTTTAGTTGATTTAATGTGTTTGTTTGGAAGTCAGGCCAGCTAAAGGACTGGAAATAACTCAAGGATTGTTTTTCTCAGCACTCCCCAAGTCCAGTCTCTGTAGCCTAATGGGTAAGGTGTTGGACTTGTTGTCTTGAGGTTCTGAGTTCGATTCCACTAGGATCTAACTGTGTCCGTTGTGTTTTTTTTTGTTTTTAATGACGCACATAGACCAAAACATAAGCCATCTTGTGTTCAGTCTCTCCCCCATATGGCTATGTAGCGTAATGGTTAAGGAGTTAAGCTAGAGTGCTTATGGTTGTGGGTTCGATTCCCTTGCGGTCTATCTTGAATTCTCTTTCGGCTCTCCTCTACATTCTGCTGTTTTTGTTGGTTGGTGAGGGAGAAAAAAGCTATTATTAGCAACCAGGTAGACCAAAACACAAGCCACCCAGTTCATGCATTTAAATTGAATGATTTAGTCAAAGGGATTTGGGTCACTCTGTTAGCATTAGCCATTTTCCCCACATTTGGATATTTTTATCATCATTCACAGGCCATACAAAATCAGCTTAAAAATTACCCCTGCATTGTATATTTATCCCACCATACATCCCCACATTGTGATTGGCTGAACCTGGTCAAGTGACTCCACCAGCCAACCAGGCATTGGGATTGAGACCCAGGGGGGGATTTAAGCATCACTTGCAGCCCTTGGTTCTTTTGTTGTTCATTTTCTTTGAGAAATCCAGGTGCTGTGGTTGCAGTAGGATGTGTCCAGGCCAGGGCTTATCTTTGTACAGTATTTCCCTTGTCTCTGTTTTTATATTGCCATTGGCCCTATTCTTTTTTTGTTTTAGTTTTTTTTTCCCCGCCTCCACCTTTGCTGTTACTGAAGGCACAAGGTGTCTCAGACCCTATCGTCTCAAATAATACTAATGTCTTTTCCTTCACTTATCATGAGTAGTTCTTCTTCTTTCCATAGCTTTAACGTGTCCTGTTCAATCCTTTTTGTGTTGTGTCTTTGAAGCTAACATTCCCTCACTTTATTAGTCTCTACCGCTTCTGCTCTACCACTCTCGGAGTAAAGCTTCTTTACATTACATTTGAGCCTCTAACTCACTAGTTTCAGATTATGACCTTGTTTAACCATTTCTCCTTTTTTGAAACAATCATCCCTCCTGTGATTTGTTAAATGAATTTCAGGTATTTTCTCCAAGCTTATGCATATTGAGATTCCCTAGTCTTTCCTGATCCTGAGCCTGCATTATTATTATCTACAATGGTAAGTTGAACATTTCCTTTCACTGTAACTCATCTAGTGCTCATAGTTTCCTCAGAGAATGGTGTTGCTTCTTTACATGTAGAGATATATATATTTTTTGTTTTCTTTACTTTACTTTTCTTTTCGCCATTGTCTTTTCCTTTGTTTTTCATTGCCATTGCCTATCTCATAGCCTCCTGATTGGTGGGTGGTGTCACCTGACCAGGGCCGACCAATCAGGGAGAGGGGAACCTGTGCCGGCTGCTGATTGGTTGCTGGAGTCAGCTGACTAGGCTCAGCCAATCAGGGGCTGCCCCTCAGCCCTAGCCTCCTGATTGGTGGGTGTTGTCACCTGACCAGGGCTGACCAATCAGGGAGAGGGGAACCTGTGCCGGCTGCTGATTGGTTGCTGGAGTCAGCTGACTAGGCTCAGCCAATCAGGGGCTGCCCCTGAGCCCTAGCCTCCTGATTGGTAGGTGTTGTCACCTGACCAGGGCCGACCAATCAGGGAGAGGGGAACCTGTGCCGGCTGCTGATTGGTTGCTGGAGTCAGCTGACTAGGCGCAGCCAATCATGGCCTGCCCCTCAGCCCTAGCCTCCTGATTGGTGGGTGGTGCCACCTGACCAGGGCCGACCAATCAGGGAGAGGGGAACCTGTGCCGGCTGCTGATTGGTTGCTGGAGTCAGCTGACTAGGCTCAGCCAATCAGGGGCTGCCCCTCAGCCCTAGCCTCCTGATTGGTGGGTGGTCCCACCTGACCAGGGCCGACCAATCAGGGAGAGGGGAACCTGTGCCGGCTGCTGATTGATTGCTGGAGTCAGCTGACTAGGCTCAGCCAATCAGGGGCTGCCCCTCAGCCCTAGCCTCCTGATTGGTGGGCATTGTCACCTGACCAGGGCCGACCAATCAGGGAGAGGGGAACCTGTGCCGGCTGCTGATTGGTTGCTGGAGTCAGCTGACTAGGCTCAGCCAATCAGGGGCTGCCCCTCAGCCCTAGCCTCCTGATTGGTGGGCATTGTCACCTGACCAGGGCCGACCAATCAGGGAGAGGGGAACCTGTGCCGGCTGCTGATTGGTTGCTGGAGTCAGCTGACTAGGCTCAGCCAATCAGGGGCTGCCCCTCAGCCCTAGCCTCCTGATTGGTGGGTGGTGTCACCTGACCAGGGCTGACCAATCAGGGAGAGGGGAACCTGTGCCGGCTGCTGATTGGTTGCTGGAGTCAGCTGACTAGGCTCAGCCAATCAGGGGCTGCCCCTGAGCCCTAGCCTCCTGATTGGTAGGTGTTGTCACCTGACCAGGGCCGACCAATCAGGGAGAGGGGAACCTGTGCCGGCTGCTGATTGGTTGCTGGAGTCAGCTGACTAGGCGCAGCCAATCATGGCCTGCCCCTCAGCCCTAGCCTCCTGATTGGTGGGTGGTGCCACCTGACCAGGGCCGACCAATCAGGGAGAGGGGAACCTGTGCCGGCTGCTGATTGGTTGCTGGAGTCAGCTGACTAGGCTCAGCCAATCAGGGGCTGCCCCTCAGCCCTAGCCTCCTGATTGGTGGGTGGTCCCACCTGACCAGGGCCGACCAATCAGGGAGAGGGGAACCTGTGCCGGCTGCTGATTGATTGCTGGAGTCAGCTGACTAGGCTCAGCCAATCAGGGGCTGCCCCTCAGCCCTAGCCTCCTGATTGGTGGGCATTGTCACCTGACCAGGGCCGACCAATCAGGGAGAGGGGAACCTGTGCCGGCTGCTGATTGGTTGCTGGAGTCAGCTGACTAGGCTCAGCCAATCAGGGGCTGCCCCTCAGCCCTAGCCTCCTGATTGGTGGGCATTGTCACCTGACCAGGGCCGACCAATCAGGGAGAGGGGAACCTGTGCCGGCTGCTGATTGGTTGCTGGAGTCAGCTGACTAGGCTCAGCCAATCAGGGGCTGCCCCTCAGCCCTAGCCTCCTGATTGGTGGGTGGTGTCACCTGACCAGGGCCGACCAATCAGGGAGAGGGGAACCTGTGCCGGCTGCTGATTGGTTGCTGGAGTCAGCTGACTAGGCTCAGCCAATCAGGGGCTGCCCCTCAGCCCTAGCCTCCTGATTGGTGGGTGGTGTCACCTGACCGGGGCCGACCAATCAGGGAGAGGGGAACCTGTGCCGGCTGCTGATTGGTTGCTGGAGTCAGCTGACTAGGCTCAGCCAATCAGGGGCTGCCCCTCAGCCCTAGCCTCCTGATTGGTGGGTGGTGTCACCTGACCGGGGCCGACCAATCAGGGAGAGGGGAACCTGTGCCGGCTGCTGATTGGTTGCTGGAGTCAGCTGACTAGGCTCAGCCAATCAGGGGCTGCCCCTCAGCCCTAGCCTCCTGATTGGTGGGTGGTGTCACCTGACCGGGGCCGACCAATCAGGGAGAGGGGAACCTGTGCCGGCTGCTGATTGGTTGCTAAGTCAGCCAATCAGGGGCTGCCCCTCAGCCCTAGCCTCCTGATTGGTGCATTATGTCACAACGAGAGGTATCATATTTGATTATTTATTAATTATTATTAATTATTAAAGGAATCATTAATAACGAGACTTTCTTTTTTTTGCCGCTTGAATTTATGCGCACCAAGGTAACCGCAGCACTTTTCGCCGACATTACTGGCGCGGGAACAAGGCGGCAGCGGCCGGATTTGAACTCACGAGCAGCGGGATGGAAGGCCAACACCTTAACCACAGCTCCAAATCAGAGATACTGAAAGGAGCTTCTCTCTGTAGCCTTTTGGTTTAGGTCTTAGTTTAGGTTTAGGTGATTCGTGAGGTTCTTGGTTCAATTCCTTAAGGCTTATTTTTGACGTGGATCACCACGTAGACCAAAATTTAAGCCATCTTGTCTCGGCCCCGAAAAGCCGAGTTCTCTTTCGGCTCTCCTCTACATTCTGCTGTTTTTGTTGGTTGGTGAGGGAGAAAAAAGCTATTATTAGCAACCAGGTAGACCAAAACACAAGCCACCCAGTTCATGCATTTAAATTGAATGATTTAGTCAAAGGGATTTGGGTCACTCTGTTAGCATTAGCCATTTTCCCCACATTTGGATATTTTTATCATCATTCACAGGCCATACAAAATCAGCTTAAAAATTACCCCTGCATTGTATATTTATCCCACCATACATCCCCACATTGTGATTGGCTGAACCTGGTCAAGTGACTCCACCAGCCAACCAGGCATTGGGATTGAGACCCAGGGGGGGATTTAAGCATCACTTGCAGCCCTTGGTTCTTTTGTTGTTCATTTTCTTTGAGAAATCCAGGTGCTGTGGTTGCAGTAGGATGTGTCCAGGCCAGGGCTTATCTTTGTACAGTATTTCCCTTGTCTCTGTTTTTATATTGCCATTGGCCCTATTCTTTTGTGTTTTAGTTTTTTTTTCCTCGCCTCCACCTTTGCTGTTACTGAAGGCACAAGGTGTCTCAGACCCTATCGTCTCAAATAATACTAATGTCTTTTCCTTCACTTATCATGAGTAGTTCTTCTTCTTTCCATAGCTTTAACGTGTCCTGTTCAATCCTTTTTGTGTTGTGTCTTTGAAGCTAACATTCCCTCACTTTATTAGTCTCTACCGCTTCTGCTCTACCACTCTCGGAGTAAAGCTTCTTTACATTACATTTGAGCCTCTAACTCACTAGTTTCAGATTATGACCTTGTTTAACCATTTCTCCTTTTTTGAAACAATCATCCCTCCTGTGATTTGTTAAATGAATTTCAGGTATTTTCTCCAAGCTTATGCATATTGAGATTCCCTAGTCTTTCCTGATCCTGAGCCTGCATTATTATTATCTACAATGGTAAGTTGAACATTTCCTTTCACTGTAACTCATCTAGTGCTCATAGTTTCCTCAGAGAATGGTGTTGCTTCTTTACATGTAGAGATATATATATTTTTTGTTTTCTTTACTTTACTTTTCTTTTCGCCATTGTCTTTTCCTTTGTTTTTCATTGCCATTGCCTATCTCATAGCCTCCTGATTGGTGGGTGGTGTCACCTGACCAGGGCCGACCAATCAGGGAGAGGGGAACCTGTGCCGGCTGCTGATTGGTTGCTGGAGTCAGCTGACTAGGCTCAGCCAATCAGGGGCTGCCCCTCAGCCCTAGCCTCCTGATTGGTGGGTGTTGTCACCTGACCAGGGCTGACCAATCAGGGAGAGGGGAACCTGTGCCGGCTGCTGATTGGTTGCTGGAGTCAGCTGACTAGGCTCAGCCAATCAGGGGCTGCCCCTGAGCCCTAGCCTCCTGATTGGTAGGTGTTGTCACCTGACCAGGGCCGACCAATCAGGGAGAGGGGAACCTGTGCCGGCTGCTGATTGGTTGCTGGAGTCAGCTGACTAGGCGCAGCCAATCATGGCCTGCCCCTCAGCCCTAGCCTCCTGATTGGTGGGTGGTGCCACCTGACCAGGGCCGACCAATCAGGGAGAGGGGAACCTGTGCCGGCTGCTGATTGGTTGCTGGAGTCAGCTGACTAGGCTCAGCCAATCAGGGGCTGCCCCTCAGCCCTAGCCTCCTGATTGGTGGGTGGTCCCACCTGACCAGGGCCGACCAATCAGGGAGAGGGGAACCTGTGCCGGCTGCTGATTGATTGCTGGAGTCAGCTGACTAGGCTCAGCCAATCAGGGGCTGCCCCTCAGCCCTAGCCTCCTGATTGGTGGGCATTGTCACCTGACCAGGGCCGACCAATCAGGGAGAGGGGAACCTGTGCCGGCTGCTGATTGGTTGCTGGAGTCAGCTGACTAGGCTCAGCCAATCAGGGGCTGCCCCTCAGCCCTAGCCTCCTGATTGGTGGGCATTGTCACCTGACCAGGGCCGACCAATCAGGGAGAGGGGAACCTGTGCCGGCTGCTGATTGGTTGCTGGAGTCAGCTGACTAGGCTCAGCCAATCAGGGGCTGCCCCTCAGCCCTAGCCTCCTGATTGGTGGGTGGTGTCACCTGACCAGGGCCGACCAATCAGGGAGAGGGGAACCTGTGCCGGCTGCTGATTGGTTGCTGGAGTCAGCTGACTAGGCTCAGCCAATCAGGGGCTGCCCCTCAGCCCTAGCCTCCTGATTGGTGGGTGGTGTCACCTGACCGGGGCCGACCAATCAGGGAGAGGGGAACCTGTGCCGGCTGCTGATTGGTTGCTGGAGTCAGCTGACTAGGCTCAGCCAATCAGGGGCTGCCCCTCAGCCCTAGCCTCCTGATTGGTGGGTGGTGTCACCTGACCGGGGCCGACCAATCAGGGAGAGGGGAACCTGTGCCGGCTGCTGATTGGTTGCTGGAGTCAGCTGACTAGGCTCAGCCAATCAGGGGCTGCCCCTCAGCCCTAGCCTCCTGATTGGTGGGTGGTGTCACCTGACCGGGGCCGACCAATCAGGGAGAGGGGAACCTGTGCCGGCTGCTGATTGGTTGCTAAGTCAGCCAATCAGGGGCTGCCCCTCAGCCCTAGCCTCCTGATTGGTGCATTATGTCACAACGAGAGGTATCATATTTGATTATTTATTAATTATTATTAATTATTAAAGGAATCATTAATAACGAGACTTTCTTTTTTTTGCCGCTTGAATTTATGCGCACCAAGGTAACCGCAGCACTTTTCGCCGACATTACTGGCGCGGGAACAAGGCGGCAGCGGCCGGATTTGAACTCACGAGCAGCGGGATGGAAGGCCAACACCTTAACCACAGCTCCAAATCAGAGATACTGAAAGGAGCTTCTCTCTGTAGCCTTTTGGTTTAGGTCTTAGTTTAGGTTTAGGTGATTCGTGAGGTTCTTGGTTCAATTCCTTAAGGCTTATTTTTGACGTGGATCACCACGTAGACCAAAATTTAAGCCATCTTGTCTCGGCCCCGAAAAGCCGAGTTCTCTTTCGGCTCTCCTCTACATTCTGCTGTTTTTGTTGGTTGGTGAGGGAGAAAAAAGCTATTATTAGCAACCAGGTAGACCAAAACACAAGCCACCCAGTTCATGCATTTAAATTGAATGATTTAGTCAAAGGGATTTGGGTCACTCTGTTAGCATTAGCCATTTTCCCCACATTTGGATATTTTTATCATCATTCACAGGCCATACAAAATCAGCTTAAAAATTACCCCTGCATTGTATATTTATCCCACCATACATCCCCACATTGTGATTGGCTGAACCTGGTCAAGTGACTCCACCAGCCAACCAGGCATTGGGATTGAGACCCAGGGGGGGATTTAAGCATCACTTGCAGCCCTTGGTTCTTTTGTTGTTCATTTTCTTTGAGAAATCCAGGTGCTGTGGTTGCAGTAGGATGTGTCCAGGCCAGGGCTTATCTTTGTACAGTATTTCCCTTGTCTCTGTTTTTATATTGCCATTGGCCCTATTCTTTTGTGTTTTAGTTTTTTTTTCCTCGCCTCCACCTTTGCTGTTACTGAAGGCACAAGGTGTCTCAGACCCTATCGTCTCAAATAATACTAATGTCTTTTCCTTCACTTATCATGAGTAGTTCTTCTTCTTTCCATAGCTTTAACGTGTCCTGTTCAATCCTTTTTGTGTTGTGTCTTTGAAGCTAACATTCCCTCACTTTATTAGTCTCTACCGCTTCTGCTCTACCACTCTCGGAGTAAAGCTTCTTTACATTACATTTGAGCCTCTAACTCACTAGTTTCAGATTATGACCTTGTTTAACCATTTCTCCTTTTTTGAAACAATCATCCCTCCTGTGATTTGTTAAATGAATTTCAGGTATTTTCTCCAAGCTTATGCATATTGAGATTCCCTAGTCTTTCCTGATCCTGAGCCTGCATTATTATTATCTACAATGGTAAGTTGAACATTTCCTTTCACTGTAACTCATCTAGTGCTCATAGTTTCCTCAGAGAATGGTGTTGCTTCTTTACATGTAGAGATATATATATATAGTTTATTGGTTTTGAATTGCCTTTTCAGCGTTTCTCTTTTTTGTTTTCTTTACTTTACTTTTCGCCATTAACTTTTCCTTTGTTTTTCATTGCCATTGCCTATCTCATAGCCGCCTGATTGGTGGGTGGTGTCACCTGACCAGGGCCGACCAATCAGGGAGAGGGGAACCTGTGCCGGCTGCTGATTGGTTGCTGGAGTCAGCTGACTAGGCTCAGCCAATCAGGGGCTGCCCCTCAGCCCTAGCCTCCTGATTGGTGGGTGTTGTCACCTGACCAGGGCTGACCAATCAGGGAGAGGGGAACCTGTGCCGGCTGCTGATTGGTTGCTGGAGTCAGCTGACTAGGCTCAGCCAATCAGGGGCTGCCCCTCAGCCCTAGCCTCCTGATTGGTGGGTGGTGCCACCTGACCAGGGCCGACCAATCAGGGAGAGGGGAATCTGTGCCGGCTGCTGATTGGTTGCTGGAGTCAGCTGACTAGGCTCAGCCAATCAGGGGCTGCCCCTCAGCCCTAGCCTCCTGATTGGTGGGTGGTCCCACCTGACCAGGGCCGACCAATCAGGGAGAGGGGAACCTGTGCCGGCTGCTGATTGGTTGCTGGAGTCAGCTGACTAGGCTCAGCCAATCAGGGGCTGCCCCTCAGCCCTAGCCTCCTGATTGGTGGGCATTGTCACCTGACCAGGGCCGACCAATCAGGGAGAGGGGAACCTGTGCCGGCTGCTGATTGGTTGCTGGAGTCAGCTGACTAGGCTCAGCCAATCAGGGGCTGCCCCTCAGCCCTAGCCTCCTGATTGGTGGGTGGTGTCACCTGACCGGGGCCGACCAATCAGGGAGAGGGGAACCTGTGCCGGCTGCTGATTGGTTGCTGGAGTCAGCTGACTAGGCTCAGCCAATCAGGGGCTGCCCCTCAGCCCTAGCCTCCTGATTGGTGGGTGGTGTCACCTGACCGGGGCCGACCAATCAGGGAGAGGGGAACCTGTGCCGGCTGCTGATTGGTTGCTGGAGTCAGCTGACTAGGCTCAGCCAATCAGGGGCTGCCCCTCAGCCCTAGCCTCCTGATTGGTGGGTGGTGTCACCTGACCGGGGCCGACCAATCAGGGAGAGGGGAACCTGTGCCGGCTGCTGATTGGTTGCTGGAGTCAGCTGACTAGGCTCAGCCAGTCAGGGGCTGCCCCTCAGCCCTAGCCTCCTGATTGGTGGGTGGTGTCACCTGACCGGGGCCGACCA
Source organism: Spea bombifrons (assembly GCF_027358695.1). Lineage (NCBI taxonomy): Eukaryota > Metazoa > Chordata > Amphibia > Anura > Pelobatidae > Spea > Spea bombifrons. The sequence goes on along the minus strand of NC_071089.1, from coordinate 19,118,061 downwards.
ATCAGGGAGAGGGGAACCTGTGCCGGCTGCTGATTGGTTGCTGGAGTCAGCTGACTAGGCTCAGCCAATCAGGGGCTGCCCCTCAGCCCTAGCCTCCTGATTGGTGGGTGGTGTCACCTGACCGGGGCCGACCAATCAGGGAGAGGGGAACCTGTGCCGGCTGCTGATTGGTTGCTGGAGTCAGCTGACTAGGCTCAGCCAATCAGGGGCTGCCCCTCAGCCCTAGCCTCCTGATTGGTGGGTGGTGTCACCTGACCGGGGTCGACCAATCAGGGAGAGGGGAACCTGTGCCGGCTGCTGATTGGTTGCTGGAGTCAGCCAATCAGGGGCTGCCCCTCAGCCCTAGCCTCCTGATTGGTGCATTATGTCACAACGAGAGGTATCATATTTGATTATTATTTATTAATTATTATTAATTATTAAATTGTTAAAGGAATCATTAATAACGAGACTTTCTTTTTTTTGCCGCTTGAATTTATGCGCACCAAGGTAACCGCAGCACTTTTCGCCGACATTACTGGCGCGGGAACAAGGCGGCAGAGGCCGGATTTGAACTCACGAGCAGCGGGATGGAAGGCCAACACCTTAACCACAGCTCCAAGTCAGAGATACTGAAAGGAGCTTCTCTCTGTAGCCTTTTGGTTTAGGTCTTAGTTTAGGTTTAGGTGATTCGTGAGGTTCTTGGTTCAATTCCTTAAGGCTTATTTTTGACGTGGATCACCACGTAGACCAAAATTTAAGCCATCTTGTCTCGGCCCCGAAAAGCCACCATTCTTTAGTTGATTTAATGTGTTTGTTTGGAAGTCAGGCCAGCTAAAGGACTGGAAATAACTCAAGGATTGTTTTTCTCAGCACTCCCCAAGTCCAGTCTCTGTAGCCTAATGGGTAAGGTGTTGGACTTGTTGTCTTGAGGTTCTGAGTTCGATTCCACTAGGATCTAACTGTGTCCGTTGTGTTTTTTTTTGTTTTTAATGACGCACATAGACCAAAACATAAGCCATCTTGTGTTCAGTCTCTCCCCCATATGGCTATGTAGCGTAATGGTTAAGGAGCTAAGCTAGAGTGCTTAAGGTTGTGGGTTCGATTCCCCTGCGGTCTATCTTGAATTCTCTTTCGGCTCTCCTCTACATTCTGCTGTTTTTGTTGGTTGGTGAGGGAGAAAAAAGCTATTATTAGCAACCAGGTAGACCAAAACACAAGCCACCCAGTTCATGCATTTAAATTGAATGATTTAGTCAAAGGGATTTGGGTCACTCTGTTAGCATTAGCCATTTTCCCCACATTTGGATATTTTTATCATCATTCACAGGCCATACAAAATCAGCTTAAAAATTACCCCTGCATTGTATATTTATCCCACCATACATCCCCACATTGTGATTGGCTGAACCTGGTCAAGTGACTCCACCAGCCAACCAGGCATTGGGATTGAGACCCAGGGGGGGATTTAAGCATCACTTGCAGCCCTTGGTTCTTTTGTTGTTCATTTTCTTTGAGAAATCCAGGTGCTGTGGTTGCAGTAGGATGTGTCCAGGCCAGGGCTTATCTTTGTACAGTATTTCCCTTGTCTCTGTTTTTATATTGCCATTGGCCCTATTCTTTTGTGTTTTAGTTTTTTTTTCCCCGCCTCCACCTTTGCTGTTACTGAAGGCACAAGGTGTCTCAGACCCTATCGTCTCAAATAATACTAATGTCTTTTCCTTCACTTATCATGAGTAGTTCTTCTTCTTTCCATAGCTTTAACGTGTCCTGTTCAATCCCTTTTGTGTTGTGTCTTTGAAGCTAACATTCCCTCACTTTATTAGTCTCTACCGCTTCTGCTGGGAGGCTGTTCCATTTCTCTACCACTCTCGGAGTAAAGCTTCTTTACATTACATTTGAGCCTCTAACTCACTAGTTTCAGATTATGACCTTGTTTAACCATTTCTCCTTTTTTGAAACAATCATCCCTCCTGTGATTTGTTAAATGAATTTCAGGTATTTTCTCCAAGCTTATGCATATTGAGATTCCCTAGTCTTTCCTGATCCTGAGCCTGCATTATTATTATCTACAATGGTAAGTTGAACATTTCCTTTCACTGTAACTCATCTAGTGCTCATAGTTTCCTCAGAGAATGGTGTTGCTTCTTTACATGTAGAGATATATATATATAGTTTATTGGTTTTGAATTGCCTTTTCAGCGTTTCTCTTTTTTGTTTTCTTTACTTTACTTTTCGCCATTAACTTTTCCTTTGTTTTTCATTGCCATTGCCTATCTCATAGCCGCCTGATTGGTGGGTGTTGTCACCTGACCAGGGCTGACCAATCAGGGAGAGGGGAACCTGTGCCGGCTGCTGATTGGTTGCTGGAGTCAGCTGACTAGGCTCAGCCAATCAGGGGCTGCCCCTCAGCCCTAGCCTCCTGATTGGTGGGTGGTGCCACCTGACCAGGGCCGACCAATCAGGGAGAGGGGAACCTGTGCCGGCTGCTGATTGGTTGCTGGAGTCAGCTGACTAGGCTCAGCCAATCAGGGGCTGCCCCTCAGCCCTAGCCTCCTGATTGGTGGGTGGTCCCACCTGACCAGGGCCGACCAATCAGGGAGAGGGGAACCTGTGCCGGCTGCTGATTGGTTGCTGGAGTCAGCTGACTAGGCTCAGCCAATCAGGGGCTGCCCCTCAGCCCTAGCCTCCTGATTGGTGGGTGGTGCCACCTGACCAGGGCCGACCAATCAGGGAGAGGGGAACCTGTGCCGGCTGCTGATTGGTTGCTGGAGTCAGCTGACTAGGCTCAGCCAATCAGGGGCTGCCCCTCAGCCCTAGCCTCCTGATTGGTGGGTGGTCCCACCTGACCAGGGCCGACCAATCAGGGAGAGGGGAACCTGTGCCGGCTGCTGATTGGTTGCTGGAGTCAGCTGACTAGGCTCAGCCAATCAGGGGCTGCCCCTCAGCCCTAGCCTCCTGATTGGTGGGCATTGTCACCTGACCAGGGCCGACCAATCAGGGAGAGGGGAACCTGTGCCGGATGCTGATTGGTTGCTGGAGTCAGCTGACTAGGCTCAGCCAATCAGGGGCTGCCCCTCAGCCCTAGCCTCCTGATTGGTGGGCGGTGTCACCTGACCAGGGCCGACCAATCAGGGAGAGGGGAACCTGTGCCGGCTGCTGATTGGTTGCTGGAGTCAGCTGACTAGGCTCAGCCAATCAGGGGCTGCCCCTCAGCCCTAGCCTCCTGATTGGTGGGTGGTGTCACCTGACCGGGGCCGACCAATCAGGGAGAGGGGAACCTGTGCCGGCTGCTGATTGGTTGCTGGAGTCAGCTGACTAGGCTCAGCCAATCAGGGGCTGCCCCTCAGCCCTAGCCTCCTGATTGGTGGGCATTGTCACCTGACCAGGGCCGACCAATCAGGGAGAGGGGAACCTGTGCCGGCTGCTGATTGGTGGGTGGTGTCACCTGACCGGGGCCGACCAATCAGGGAGAGGGGAACCTGTGCCGGCTGCTGATTGGTTGCTGGAGTCAGCTGACTAGGCTCAGCCAATCAGGGGCTGCCCCTCAGCCCTAGCCTCCTGATTGGTGGGCATTGTCACCTGACCAGGGCCGACCAATCAGGGAGAGGGGAACCTGTGCCGGCTGCTGATTGGTTGCTGGAGTCAGCTGACTAGGCTCAGCCAATCAGGGGCTGCCCCTCAGCCCTAGCCTCCTGATTGGTGGGTGGTGTCACCTGACCGGGGCCGACCAATCAGGGAGAGGGGAACCTGTGCCGGCTGCTGATTGGTTGCTGGAGTCAGTTGACTAGGCTCAGCCAATCAGGGGCTGCCCCTCAGCCCTAGCCTCCTGATTGGTGGGCATTGTCACCTGACCGGGGCCGACCAATCAGGGAGAGGGGAACCTGTGCCGGCTGCTGATTGGTTGCTGGAGTCAGCTGACTAGGCTCAGCCAATCAGGGGCTGCCCCTCAGCCCTAGCCTCCTGATTGGTGGGCATTGTCACCTGACCGGGGCCGACCAATCAGGGAGAGGGGAACCTGTGCCGGCTGCTGATTGGTTGCTGGAGTCAGCTGACTAGGCTCAGCCAATCAGGGGCTGCCCCTCAGCCCTAGCCTCCTCATTGGTGGGTGGTGTCACCTGACCGGGGCCGACCAATCAGGGAGATGGGAACCTGTGCCGGCTGCTGATTGGTTGCTGGAGTCAGCTGACTAGGCTCAGCCAATCAGGGGCTGCCCCTCAGCCCTAGCCTCCTGATTGGTGGGTGGTGTCACCTGACCGGGGCCGACCAATCAGGGAGAGGGGAACCGGTGCCGGCTGCTGATTGGTTGCTGGAGTCAGCCAATCAGGGGCTGCCCCTCAGCCCTAGCCTCCTGATTGGTGCATTATGTCACAACGAGAGGTATCATATTTGATTATTATTTATTAATTATTTATTAATTATTAAAGGAATCATTAATAACGAGACTTTCTTTTTTTTGCCGCTTGAATTTATGCGCACCAAGGTAACCGCAGCACTTTTCGCCGACATTACTGGCGCGGGAACAAGGCGGCAGCGGCCGGATTTGAACTCACGAGCAGCGGGATGGAAGGCCAACACCTTAACCACAGCTCCAAATCAGAGATACTGAAAGGAGCTTCTCTCTGTAGCCTTTTGGTTTAGGTCTTAGTTTAGGTTTAGGTGATTCGTGAGGTTCTTGGTTCAATTCCTTAAGGCTTATTTTTGACGTGAATCACCACGTAGACCAAAATTTAAGCCATCTTGTCTCGGCCCCGAAAAGCCACCATTCTTTAGTTGATTTAATGTGTTTGTTTGGAAGTCAGGCCAGCTAAAGGACTGGAAATAACTAAAGGATTGTTTTTCTCAGCACTCCCCAAGTCCAGTCTCTGTAGCCTAATGGGTAAGGTGTTGGACTTGTTGTCTTGAGGTTCTGAGTTCGATTCCACTAGGATCTAACTGTGTCCGTTGTGTTTGTTTTGTTTTTAATGACGCACATAGACCAAAACATAAGCCATCTTGTGTTCAGTCTCTCCCCCATATGGCTATGTAGCGTAATGGTTAAGGAGCTAAGCTAGAGTGCTTAAGGTTGTGGGTTCGATTCCCTTGCGGTCTATCTTGAATTCTCTTTCGGCTCTCCTCTACATTCTGCTGTTTTTGTTGGTTGGTGAGGGAGAAAAAAGCTATTATTAGCAACCAGGTAGACCAAAACACAAGCCACCCAGTTCATGCATTTAAATTGAATGATTTAGTCAAAGGGATTTGGGTCACTCTGTTAGCATTAGCCATTTTCCCCACATTTGGATATTTTTATCATCATTCACAGGCCATACAAAATCAGCTTAAAAATTACCCCTGCATTGTATATTTATCCCACCATACATCCCCACATTGTGATTGGCTGAACCTGGTCAAGTGACTCCACCAGCCAACCAGGCATTGGGATTGAGACCCAGGGGGGGATTTAAGCATCACTTGCAGCCCTTGGTTCTTTTGTTGTTCATTTTCTTTGAGAAATCCAGGTGCTGTGGTTGCAGTAGGATGTGTCCAGGCCAGGGCTTATCTTTGTACAGTATTTCCCTTGTCTCTGTTTTTATATTGCCATTGGCCCTATTCTTTTGTGTTTTAGTTTTTTTTTCCCCGCCTCCACCTTTGCTGTTACTGAAGGCACAAGGTGTCTCAGACCCTATCATCTCAAATAATACTAATGTCTTTTCCTTCACTTATCATGAGTAGTTCTTCTTCTTTCCATAGCTTTAACGTGTCCTGTTCAATCCCTTTTGTGTTGTGTCTTTGAAGCTAACATTCCCTCACTTTATTAGTCTCTACCGCTTCTGCTGGGAGGCTGTTCCATTTCTCTACCACTCTCGGAGTAAAGCTTCTTTACATTACATTTGAGCCTCTAACTCACTAGTTTCAGATTATGACCTTGTTTAACCATTTCTCCTTTTTTGAAACAATCATCCCTCCTGTGATTTGTTAAATGAATTTCAGGTATTTTCTCCAAGCTTATGCATATTGAGATTCCCTAGTCTTTCCTGATCCTGAGCCTGCATTATTATTATCTACAATGGTAAGTTGAACATTTCCTTTCACTGTAACTCATCTAGTGCTCATAGTTTCCTCAGAGAATGGTGTTGCTTCTTTACATGTAGAGATATATATATATAGTTTATTGGTTTTGAATTGCCTTTTCAGCGTTTCTCTTTTTTGTTTTCTTTACTTTACTTTTCGCCATTAACTTTTCCTTTGTTTTTCATTGCCATTGCCTATCTCATAGCCGCCTGATTGGTGGGTGGTGTCACCTGACCAGGGCCGACCAATCAGGGAGAGGGGAACCTGTGCCGGCTGCTGATTGGTTGCTGGAGTCAGCTGACTAGGCTCAGCCAATCAGGGGCTGCCCCTCAGCCCTAGCCTCCTGATTGGTGGGTGTTGTCACCTGACCAGGGCTGACCAATCAGGGAGAGGGGAACCTGTGCCGGCTGCTGATTGGTTGCTGGAGTCAGCTGACTAGGCTCAGCCAATCAGGGGCTGCCCCTCAGCCCTAGCCTCCTGATTGGTGGGTGGTGCCACCTGACCAGGGCCGACCAATCAGGGAGAGGGGAATCTGTGCCGGCTGCTGATTGGTTGCTGGAGTCAGCTGACTAGGCTCAGCCAATCAGGGGCTGCCCCTCAGCCCTAGCCTCCTGATTGGTGGGTGGTCCCACCTGACCAGGGCCGACCAATCAGGGAGAGGGGAACCTGTGCCGGCTGCTGATTGGTTGCTGGAGTCAGCTGACTAGGCTCAGCCAATCAGGGGCTGCCCCTCAGCCCTAGCCTCCTGATTGGTGGGCATTGTCACCTGACCAGGGCCGACCAATCAGGGAGAGGGGAACCTGTGCCGGCTGCTGATTGGTTGCTGGAGTCAGCTGACTAGGCTCAGCCAATCAGGGGCTGCCCCTCAGCCCTAGCCTCCTGATTGGTGGGTGGTGTCACCTGACCGGGGCCGACCAATCAGGGAGAGGGGAACCTGTGCCGGCTGCTGATTGGTTGCTGGAGTCAGCTGACTAGGCTCAGCCAATCAGGGGCTGCCCCTCAGCCCTAGCCTCCTGATTGGTGGGTGGTGTCACCTGACCGGGGCCGACCAATCAGGGAGAGGGGAACCTGTGCCGGCTGCTGATTGGTTGCTGGAGTCAGCTGACTAGGCTCAGCCAATCAGGGGCTGCCCCTCAGCCCTAGCCTCCTGATTGGTGGGTGGTGTCACCTGACCGGGGCCGACCAATCAGGGAGAGGGGAACCTGTGCCGGCTGCTGATTGGTTGCTGGAGTCAGCTGACTAGGCTCAGCCAATCAGGGGCTGCCCCTCAGCCCTAGCCTCCTGATTGGTGGGTGGTGTCACCTGACCGGGGCCGACCAATCAGGGAGAGGGGAACCTGTGCCGGCTGCTGATTGGTTGCTGGAGTCAGCTGACTAGGCTCAGCCAATCAGGGGCTGCCCCTCAGCCCTAACCTCCTGATTGGTGGGTGGTGTCACCTGACCGGGGCCGACCAATCAGGGAGAGGGGAACCTGTGCCGGCTGCTGATTGGTTGCTGGAGTCAGCTGACTAGGCTCAGCCAATCAGGGGCTGCCCCTCAGCCCTAGCCTCCTGATTGGTGGGTGGTGTCACCTGACCGGGGCCGACCAATCAGGGAGAGGGGAACCTGTGCCGGCTGCTGATTGGTTGCTGGAGTCAGCTGACTAGGCTCAGCCAATCAGGGGCTGCCCCTCAGCCCTAGCCTCCTGATTGGTGGGTGGTGTCACCTGACCGGGGCCGACCAATCAGGGAGAGGGGAACCTGTGCCGGCTGCTGATTGGTTGCTGGAGTCAGCTGACTAGGCTCAGCCAATCAGGGGCTGCCCCTCAGCCCTAGCCTCCTGATTGGTGGGTGGTGTCACCTGACCGGGGTCGACCAATCAGGGAGAGGGGAACCTGTGCCGGCTGCTGATTGGTTGCTGGAGTCAGCCAATCAGGGGCTGCCCCTCAGCCCTAGCCTCCTGATTGGTGCATTATGTCACAACGAGAGGTATCATATTTGATTATTATTTATTAATTATTATTAATTATTAAAGGAATCATTAATAACGAGACTTTCTTTTTTTTTGCCGCTTGAATTTATGCGCACCAAGGTAACCGCAGCACTTTTCGCCGACATTACTGGCGCGGGAACAAGGCGGCAGAGGCCGGATTTGAACTCACGAGCAGCGGGATGGAAGGCCAACACCTTAACCACAGCTCCAAGTCAGAGATACTGAAAGGAGCTTCTCTCTGTAGCCTTTTGGTTTAGGTCTTAGTTTAGGTTTAGGTGATTCGTGAGGTTCTTGGTTCAATTCCTTAAGGCTTATTTTTGACGTGGATCACCACGTAGACCAAAATTTAAGCCATCTTGTCTCGGCCCCGAAAAGCCACCATTCTTTAGTTGATTTAATGTGTTTGTTTGGAAGTCAGGCCAGCTAAAGGACTGGAAATAACTCAAGGATTGTTTTTCTCAGCACTCCCCAAGTCCAGTCTCTGTAGCCTAATGGGTAAGGTGTTGGACTTGTTGTCTTGAGGTTCTGAGTTCGATTCCACTAGGATCTAACTGTGTCCGTTGTGTTTTTTTTTGTTTTTAATGACGCACATAGACCAAAACATAAGCCATCTTGTGTTCAGTCTCTCCCCCATATGGCTATGTAGCGTAATGGTTAAGGAGCTAAGCTAGAGTGCTTAAGGTTGTGGGTTCGATTCCCCTGCGGTCTATCTTGAATTCTCTTTCGGCTCTCCTCTACATTCTGCTGTTTTTGTTGGTTGGTGAGGGAGAAAAAAGCTATTATTAGCAACCAGGTAGACCAAAACACAAGCCACCCAGTTCATGCATTTAAATTGAATGATTTAGTCAAAGGGATTTGGGTCACTCTGTTAGCATTAGCCATTTTCCCCACATTTGGATATTTTTATCATCATTCACAGGCCATACAAAATCAGCTTAAAAATTACCCCTGCATTGTATATTTATCCCACCATACATCCCCACATTGTGATTGGCTGAACCTGGTCAAGTGACTCCACCAGCCAACCAGGCATTGGGATTGAGACCCAGGGGGGGATTTAAGCATCACTTGCAGCCCTTGGTTCTTTTGTTGTTCATTTTCTTTGAGAAATCCAGGTGCTGTGGTTGCAGTAGGATGTGTCCAGGCCAGGGCTTATCTTTGTACAGTATTTCCCTTGTCTCTGTTTTTATATTGCCATTGGCCCTATTCTTTTGTGTTTTAGTTTTTTTTTCCCCGCCTCCACCTTTGCTGTTACTGAAGGCACAAGGTGTCTCAGACCCTATCGTCTCAAATAATACTAATGTCTTTTCCTTCACTTATCATGAGTAGTTCTTCTTCTTTCCATAGCTTTAACGTGTCCTGTTCAATCCCTTTTGTGTTGTGTCTTTGAAGCTAACATTCCCTCACTTTATTAGTCTCTACCGCTTCTGCTGGGAGGCTGTTCCATTTCTCTACCACTCTCGGAGTAAAGCTTCTTTACATTACATTTGAGCTTCTAACTCACTAGTTTCAGATTATGACCTTGTTTAACCATTTCTCCTTTTTTGAAACAATCATCCCTCCTGTGATTTGTTAAATGAATTTCAGGTATTTTCTCCAAGCTTATGCATATTGAGATTCCCTAGTCTTTCCTGATCCTGAGCCTGCATTATTATTATCTACAATGGTAAGTTGAACATTTCCTTTCACTGTAACTCATCTAGTGCTCATAGTTTCCTCAGAGAATGGTGTTGCTTCTTTACATGTAGAGATATATATATATAGTTTATTGGTTTTGAATTGCCTTTTCAGCGTTTCTCTTTTTTGTTTTCTTTACTTTACTTTTCTTTTCGCCATTGTCTTTTCCTTTGTTTTTCATTGCCATTGCCTATCTCATAGCCTCCTGATTGGTGGGTGGTGTCACCTGACCAGGGCCGACCAATCAGGGAGAGGGGAACCTGTGCCGGCTGCTGATTGGTTGCTGGAGTCAGCTGACTAGGCTCAGCCAATCAGGGGCTGCCCCTCAGCCCTAGCCTCCTGATTGGTGGGTGTTGTCACCTGACCAGGGCTGACCAATCAGGGAGAGGGGAACCTGTGCCGGCTGCTGATTGGTTGCTGGAGTCAGCTGACTAGGCTCAGCCAATCAGGGGCTGCCCCTCAGCCCTAGCCTCCTGATTGGTAGGTGTTGTCACCTGACCAGGGCCGACCAATCAGGGAGAGGGGAACCTGTGCCGGCTGCTGATTGGTTGCTGGAGTCAGCTGACTAGGCTCAGCCAATCAGGGGCTGCCCCTCAGCCCTAGCCTCCTGATTGGTGGGTGGTGCCACCTGACCAGGGCCGACCAATCAGGGAGAGGGGAACCTGTGCCGGCTGCTGATTGGTTGCTGGAGTCAGCTGACTAGGCTCAGCCAATCAGGGGCTGCCCCTCAGCCCTAGCCTCCTGATTGGTGGGTGGTCCCACCTGACCAGGGCCGACCAATCAGGGAGAGGGGAACCTGTGCCGGCTGCTGATTGGTTGCTGGAGTCAGCTGACTAGGCTCAGCCAATCAGGGGCTGCCCCTCAGCCCTAGCCTCCTGATTGGTGGGCATTGTCACCTGACCAGGGCCGACCAATCAGGGAGAGGGGAACCTGTGCCGGCTGCTGATTGGTTGCTGGAGTCAGCTGACTAGGCTCAGCCAATCAGGGGCTGCCCCTCAGCCCTAGCCTCCTGATTGGTGGGTGGTGTCACCTGACCGGGGCCGACCAATCAGGGAGAGGGGAACCTGTGCCGGCTGCTGATTGGTTGCTGGAGTCAGCTGACTAGGCTCAGCCAATCAGGGGCTGCCCCTCAGCCCTAGCCTCCTGATTGGTGGGCATTGTCACCTGACCAGGGCCGACCAATCAGGGAGAGGGGAACCTGTGCCGGCTGCTGATTGGTGGGTGGTGTCACCTGACCGGGGCCGACCAATCAGGGAGAGGGGAACCTGTGCCGGCTGCTGATTGGTTGCTGGAGTCAGCTGACTAGGCTCAGCCAATCAGGGGCTGCCCCTCAGCCCTAGCCTCCTGATTGGTGGGCATTGTCACCTGACCAGGGCCGACCAATCAGGGAGAGGGGAACCTGTGCCGGCTGCTGATTGGTTGCTGGAGTCAGCTGACTAGGCTCAGCCAATCAGGGGCTGCCCCTCAGCCCTAGCCTCCTGATTGGTGGGTGGTGTCACCTGACCGGGGCCGACCACTCAGGGAGAGGGGAACCTGTGCCGGCTGCTGATTGGTTGCTGGAGTCAGCTGACTAGGCTCAGCCAATCAGGGGCTGCCCCTCAGCCCTAGCCTCCTGATTGGTGGGTGGTGTCACCTGACCGGGGCCGACCAATCAGGGAGAGGGGAACCTGTGCCGGCTGCTGATTGGTTGCTGGAGTCAGTTGACTAGGCTCAGCCAATCAGGGGCTGCTCCTCAGCCCTAGCCTCCTGATTGGTGGGCATTGTCACCTGACCGGGGCCGACCAATCAGGGAGAGGGGAACCTGTGCCGGCTGCTGATTGGTTGCTGGAGTCAGCTGACTAGGCTCAGCCAATCAGGGGCTGCCCCTCAGCCCTAGCCTCCTGATTGGTGGGCATTGTCACCTGACCGGGGCCGACCAATCAGGGAGAGGGGAACCTGTGCCGGCTGCTGATTGGTTGCTGGAGTCAGCTGACTAGGCTCAGCCAATCAGGGGCTGCCCCTCAGCCCTAGCCTCCTGATTGGTGGGTGGTGTCACCTGACCGGGGCCGACCAATCAGGGAGATGGGAACCTGTGCCGGCTGCTGATTGGTTGCTGGAGTCAGCTGACTAGGCTCAGCCAATCAGGGGCTGCCCCTCAGCCCTAGCCTCCTGATTGGTGGGTGGTGTCACCTGACCGGGGCCGACCAATCAGGGAGAGGGGAACCTGTGCCGGCTGCTGATTGGTTGCTGGAGTCAGCTGACTAGGCTCAGCCAATCAGGGGCTGCCCCTCAGCCCTAGCCTCCTGATTGGTGGGTGGTGTCACCTGACCGGGGCCGACCAATCAGGGAGAGGGGAACCGGTGCCGGCTGCTGATTGGTTGCTGGAGTCAGCCAATCAGGGGCTGCCCCTCAGCCCTAGTCTCCTGATTGGTGCATTATGTCACAACGAGAGGTATCATATTTGATTATTATTTATTAATTATTATTAATTATTAAAGGAATCATTAATAACGAGACTTTCTTTTTTTTGCCGCTTGAATTTATGCGCACCAAGGTAACCGCAGCACTTTTCGCCGACATTACTGGCGCGGGAACAAGGCGGCAGCGGCCGGATTTGAACTCACGAGCAGCGGGATGGAAGGCCAACACCTTAACCACAGCTCCAAATCAGAGATACTGAAAGGAGCTTCTCTCTGTAGCCTTTTGGTTTAGGTCTTAGTTTAGGTTTAGGTGATTCGTGAGGTTCTTGGTTCAATTCCTTAAGGCTTATTTTTGACGTGGATCACCACGTAGACCAAAATTTAAGCCATCTTGTCTCGGCCCCGAAAAGCCACCATTCTTTAGTTGATTTAATGTGTTTGTTTGGAAGTCAGGCCAGCTAAAGGACTGGAAATAACTAAAGGATTGTTTTTCTCAGCACTCCCCAAGTCCAGTCTCTGTAGCCTAATGGGTAAGGTGTTGGACTTGTTGTCTTGAGGTTCTGAGTTCGATTCCACTAGGATCTAACTGTGTCCGTTGTGTTTCTTTTGTTTTTAATGACGCACATAGACCAAAACATAAGCCATCTTGTGTTCAGTCTCTCCCCCATATGGCTATGTAGCGTAATGGTTAAGGAGCTAAGCTAGAGTGCTTAAGGTTGTGGGTTCGATTCCCTTGCGGTCTATCTTGAATTCTCTTTCGGCTCTCCTCTACATTCTGCTGTTTTTGTTGGTTGGTGAGGGAGAAAAAAGCTATTATTAGCAACCAGGTAGACCAAAACACAAGCCACCCAGTTCATGCATTTAAATTGAATGATTTAGTCAAAGGGATTTGGGTCACTCTGTTAGCATTAGCCATTTTCCCCACATTTGGATATTTTTATCATCATTCACAGGCCATACAAAATCAGCTTAAAAATTACCCCTGCATTGTATATTTATCCCACCATACATCCCCACATTGTGATTGGCTGAACCTGGTCAAGTGACTCCACCAGCCAACCAGGCATTGGGATTGAGACCCAGGGGGGGATTTAAGCATCACTTGCAGCCCTTGGTTCTTTTGTTGTTCATTTTCTTTGAGAAATCCAGGTGCTGTGGTTGCAGTAGGATGTGTCCAGGCCAGGGCTTATCTTTGTACAGTATTTCCCTTGTCTCTGTTTTTATATTGCCATTGGCCCTATTCTTTTGTGTTTTAGTTTTTTTTTCCCCGCCTCCACCTTTGCTGTTACTGAAGGCACAAGGTGTCTCAGACCCTATCGTCTCAAATAATACTAATGTCTTTTCCTTCACTTATCATGAGTAGTTCTTCTTCTTTCCATAGCTTTAACGTGTCCTGTTCAATCCCTTTTGTGTTGTGTCTTTGAAGCTAACATTCCCTCACTTTATTAGTCTCTACCGCTTCTGCTGGGAGGCTGTTCCATTTCTCTACCACTCTCGGAGTAAAGCTTCTTTACATTACATTTGAGCCTCTAACTCACTAGTTTCAGATTATGACCTTGTTTAACCATTTCTCCTTTTTTGAAACAATCATCCCTCCTGTGATTTGTTAAATGAATTTCAGGTATTTTCTCCAAGCTTATGCATATTGAGATTCCCTAGTCTTTCCTGATCCTGAGCCTGCATTATTATTATCTACAATGGTAAGTTGAACATTTCCTTTCACTGTAACTCATCTAGTGCTCATAGTTTCCTCAGAGAATGGTGTTGCTTCTTTACATGTAGAGATATATATATATAGTTTATTGGTTTTGAATTGCCTTTTCAGCGTTTCTCTTTTTTGTTTTCTTTACTTTACTTTTCGCCATTAACTTTTCCTTTGTTTTTCATTGCCATTGCCTATCTCATAGCCGCCTGATTGGTGGGTGGTGTCACCTGACCAGGGCCGACCAATCAGGGAGAGGGGAACCTGTGCCGGCTGCTGATTGGTTGCTGGAGTCAGCTGACTAGGCTCAGCCAATCAGGGGCTGCCCCTCAGCCCTAGCCTCCTGATTGGTGGGTGTTGTCACCTGACCAGGGCTGACCAATCAGGGAGAGGGGAACCTGTGCCGGCTGCTGATTGGTTGCTGGAGTCAGCTGACTAGGCTCAGCCAATCAGGGGCTGCCCCTCAGCCCTAGCCTCCTGATTGGTGGGTGGTGCCACCTGACCAGGGCCGACCAATCAGGGAGAGGGGAATCTGTGCCGGCTGCTGATTGGTTGCTGGAGTCAGCTGACTAGGCTCAGCCAATCAGGGGCTGCCCCTCAGCCCTAGCCTCCTGATTGGTGGGTGGTCCCACCTGACCAGGGCCGACCAATCAGGGAGAGGGGAACCTGTGCCGGCTGCTGATTGGTTGCTGGAGTCAGCTGACTAGGCTCAGCCAATCAGGGGCTGCCCCTCAGCCCTAGCCTCCTGATTGGTGGGCATTGTCACCTGACCAGGGCCGACCAATCAGGGAGAGGGGAACCTGTGCCGGCTGCTGATTGGTTGCTGGAGTCAGCTGACTAGGCTCAGCCAATCAGGGGCTGCCCCTCAGCCCTAGCCTCCTGATTGGTGGGTGGTGTCACCTGACCGGGGCCGACCAATCAGGGAGAGGGGAACCTGTGCCGGCTGCTGATTGGTTGCTGGAGTCAGCTGACTAGGCTCAGCCAATCAGGGGCTGCCCCTCAGCCCTAGCCTCCTGATTGGTGGGTGGTGTCACCTGACCGGGGCCGACCAATCAGGGAGAGGGGAACCTGTGCCGGCTGCTGATTGGTTGCTGGAGTCAGCTGACTAGGCTCAGCCAATCAGGGGCTGCCCCTCAGCCCTAGCCTCCTGATTGGTGGGTGGTGTCACCTGACCGGGGTGACCAATCAGGGAGAGGGGAACCTGTGCCGGCTGCTGATTGGTTGCTGGAGTCAGCTGACTAGGCTCAGCCAATCAGGGGCTGCCCCTCAGCCCTAGCCTCCTGATTGGTGGGTGGTGTCACCTGACCGGGGCCGACCAATCAGGGAGAGGGGAACCTGTGCCGGCTGCTGATTGGTTGCTGGAGTCAGCTGACTAGGCTCAGCCAATCAGGGGCTGCCCCTCAGCCCTAGCCTCCTGATTGGTGGGTGGTGTCACCTGACCGGGGCCGACCAATCAGGGAGAGGGGAACCTGTGCCGGCTGCTGATTGGTTGCTGGAGTCAGCTGACTAGGCTCAGCCAATCAGGGGCTGCCCCTCAGCCCTAGCCTCCTGATTGGTGGGTGGTGTCACCTGACCGGGGCCGACCAATCAGGGAGAGGGGAACCTGTGCCGGCTGCTGATTGGTTGCTGGAGTCAGCTGACTAGGCTCAGCCAATCAGGGGCTGCCCCTCAGCCCTAGCCTCCTGATTGGTGGGTGGTGTCACCTGACCGGGGCCGACCAATCAGGGAGAGGGGAACCTGTGCCGGCTGCTGATTGGTTGCTGGAGTCAGCTGACTAGGCTCAGCCAATCAGGGGCTGCCCCTCAGCCCTAGCCTCCTGATTGGTGGGTGGTGTCACCTGACCGGGGTCGACCAATCAGGGAGAGGGGAACCTGTGCCGGCTGCTGATTGGTTGCTGGAGTCAGCCAATCAGGGGCTGCCCCTCAGCCCTAGCCTCCTTATTGGTGCATTATGTCACAACGAGAGGTATCATATTTGATTATTATTTATTAATTATTATTAATTATTAAATTGTTAAAGGAATCATTAATAACGAGACTTTCTTTTTTTTGCCGCTTGAATTTATGCGCACCAAGGTAACCGCAGCACTTTTCGCCGACATTACTGGCGCGGGAACAAGGCGGCAGAGGCCGGATTTGAACTCACGAGCAGCGGGATGGAAGGCCAACACCTTAACCACAGCTCCAAGTCAGAGATACTGAAAGGAGCTTCTCTCTGTAGCCTTTTGGTTTAGGTCTTAGTTTAGGTTTAGGTGATTCGTGAGGTTCTTGGTTCAATTCCTTAAGGCTTATTTTTGACGTGGATCACCACGTAGACCAAAATTTAAGCCATCTTGTCTCGGCCCCGAAAAGCCACCATTCTTTAGTTGATTTAATGTGTTTGTTTGGAAGTCAGGCCAGCTAAAGGACTGGAAATAACTCAAGGATTGTTTTTCTCAGCACTCCCCAAGTCCAGTCTCTGTAGCCTAATGGGTAAGGTGTTGGACTTGTTGTCTTGAGGTTCTGAGTTCGATTCCACTAGGATCTAACTGTGTCCGTTGTGTTTTTTTTTGTTTTTAATGACGCACATAGACCAAAACATAAGCCATCTTGTGTTCAGTCTCTCCCCCATATGGCTATGTAGCGTAATGGTTAAGGAGCTAAGCTAGAGTGCTTAAGATTGTGGGTTCGATTCCCCTGCGGTCTATCTTGAATTCTCTTTCGGCTCTCCTCTACATTCTGCTGTTTTTGTTGGTTGGTGAGGGAGAAAAAAGCTATTATTAGCAACCAGGTAGACCAAAACACAAGCCACCCAGTTCATGCATTTAAATTGAATGATTTAGTCAAAGGGATTTGGGTCACTCTGTTAGCATTAGCCATTTTCCCCACATTTGGATATTTTTATCATCATTCACAGGCCATACAAAATCAGCTTAAAAATTACCCCTGCATTGTATATTTATCCCACCATACATCCCCACATTGTGATTGGCTGAACCTGGTCAAGTGACTCCACCAGCCAACCAGGCATTGGGATTGAGACCCAGGGGGGGATTTAAGCATCACTTGCAGCCCTTGGTTCTTTTGTTGTTCATTTTCTTTGAGAAATCCAGGTGCTGTGGTTGCAGTAGGATGTGTCCAGGCCAGGGCTTATCTTTGTACAGTATTTCCCTTGTCTCTGTTTTTATATTGCCATTGGAGCTATTCTTTTGTGTTTTAGTTTTTTTTTCCCCGCCTCCACCTTTGCTGTTACTGAAGGCACAAGGTGTCTCAGACCCTATCGTCTCAAATAATACTAATGTCTTTTCCTTCACTTATCATGAGTAGTTCTTCTTCTTTCCATAGCTTTAACGTGTCCTGTTCAATCCCTTTTGTGTTGTGTCTTTGAAGCTAACATTCCCTCACTTTATTAGTCTCTACCGCTTCTGCTGGGAGGCTGTTCCATTTCTCTACCACTCTCGGAGTAAAGCTTCTTTACATTACATTTGAGCCTCTAACTCACTAGTTTCAGATTATGACCTTGTTTAACCATTTCTCCTTTTTTGAAACAATCATCCCTCCTGTGATTTGTTAAATGAATTTCAGGTATTTTCTCCAAGCTTATGCATATTGAGATTCCCTAGTCTTTCCTGATCCTGAGCCTGCATTATTATTATCTACAATGGTAAGTTGAACATTTCCTTTCACTGTAACTCATCTAGTGCTCATAGTTTCCTCAGAGAATGGTGTTGCTTCTTTACATGTAGAGATATATATATATAGTTTATTGGTTTTGAATTGCCTTTTCAGCGTTTCTCTTTTTTGTTTTCTTTACTTTACTTTTCTTTTCGCCATTGTCTTTTCCTTTGTTTTTCATTGCCATTGCCTATCTCATAGCCTCCTGATTGGTGGGTGGTGTCACCTGACCAGGGCCGACCAATCAGGGAGAGGGGAACCTGTGCCGGCTGCTGATTGGTTGCTGGAGTCAGCTGACTAGGCTCAGCCAATCAGGGGCTGCCCCTCAGCCCTAGCCTCCTGATTGGTAGGTGTTGTCACCTGACCAGGGCCGACCAATCAGGGAGAGGGGAACCTGTGCCGGCTGCTGATTGGTTGCTGGAGTCAGCTGACTAGGCTCAGCCAATCAGGGGCTGCCCCTCAGCCCTAGCCTCCTGATTGGTGGGTGGTGCCACCTGACCAGGGCCGACCAATCAGGGAGAGGGGAACCTGTGCCGGCTGCTGATTGGTTGCTGGAGTCAGCTGACTAGGCTCAGCCAATCAGGGGCTGCCCCTCAGCCCTAGCCTCCTGATTGGTGGGTGGTCCCACCTGACCAGGGCCGACCAATCAGGGAGAGGGGAACCTGTGCCGGCTGCTGATTGGTTGCTGGAGTCAGCTGACTAGGCTCAGCCAATCAGGGGCTGCCCCTCAGCCCTAGCCTCCTGATTGGTGGGCATTGTCACCTGACCAGGGCCGACCAATCAGGGAGAGGGGAACCTGTGCCGGCTGCTGATTGGTTGCTGGAGTCAGCTGACTAGGCTCAGCCAATCAGGGGCTGCCCCTCAGCCCTAGCCTCCTGATTGGTGGGTGGTGTCACCTGACCGGGGCCGACCAATCAGGGAGAGGGGAACCTGTGCCGGCTGCTGATTGGTTGCTGGAGTCAGCTGACTAGGCTCAGCCAATCAGGGGCTGCCCCTCAGCCCTAGCCTCCTGATTGGTGGGCATTGTCACCTGACCAGGGCCGACCAATCAGGGAGAGGGGAACCTGTGCCGGCTGCTGATTGGTGGGTGGTGTCACCTGACCGGGGCCGACCAATCAGGGAGAGGGGAACCTGTGCCGGCTGCTGATTGGTTGCTGGAGTCAGCTGACTAGGCTCAGCCAATCAGGGGCTGCTCCTCAGCCCTAGCCTCCTGATTGGTGGGCATTGTCACCTGACCAGGGCCGACCAATCAGGGAGAGGGGAACCTGTGCCGGCTGCTGATTGGTTGCTGGAGTCAGCTGACTAGGCTCAGCCAATCAGGGGCTGCCCCTCAGCCCTAGCCTCCTGATTGGTGGGTGGTGTCACCTGACCGGGGCCGACCAATCAGGGAGAGGGGAACCTGTGCCGGCTGCTGATTGGTTGCTGGAGTCAGTTGACTAGGCTCAGCCAATCAGGGGCTGCCCCTCAGCCCTAGCCTCCTGATTGGTGGGCATTGTCACCTGACCGGGGCCGACCAATCAGGGAGAGGGGAACCTGTGCCGGCTGCTGATTGGTTGCTGGAATCATGACTGATTGGTGGGTGGTGTCACCTGACCGGGGCCGACCAATCAGGGAGAGGGGAACCTGTGCCGGCTGCTGATTGGTTGCTGGAGTCAGCTGACTAGGCTCAGCCAATCAGGGGCTGCTGATTGGTTGCTGGAGTCAGTTGACTAGGCTCAGCCAATCAGGGGCTGCCCCTCAGCCCTAGCCTCCTGATTGGTGGGCATTGTCACCTGACCGGGGCCGACCAATCAGGGAGAGGGGAACCTGTGCCGGCTGCTGATTGGTTGCTGGAGTCAGCCAATCAGGGGCTGCCCCTCAGCCCTAGCCTCCTGATTGGTGCATTATGTCACAACGAGAGGTATCATATTTGATTATTATTTATTAATTATTATTAATTATTAAAGGAATCATTAATAACGAGACTTTCTTTTTTTTGCCGCTTGAATTTATGCGCACCAAGGTAACCGCAGCACTTTTCGCCGACATTACTGGCGCGGGAACAAGGCGGCAGCGGCCGGATTTGAACTCACGAGCAGCGGGATGGAAGGCCAACACCTTAACCACAGCTCCAAATCAGAGATACTGAAAGGAGCTTCTCTCTGTAGCCTTTTGGTTTAGGTCTTAGTTTAGGTTTAGGTGATTCGTGAGGTTCTTGGTTCAATTCCTTAAGGCTTATTTTTGACGTGGATCACCACGTAGACCAAAATTTAAGCCATCTTGTCTCGGCCCTGAAAAGCCACCATTCTTTAGTTGATTTAATGTGTTTGTTTGGAAGTCAGGCCAGCTAAAGGACTGGAAATAACTAAAGGATTGTTTTTCTCAGCACTCCCCAAGTCCAGTCTCTGTAGCCTAATGGGTAAGGTGTTGGACTTGTTGTCTTGAGGTTCTGAGTTCGATTCCACTAGGATCTAACTGTGTCCGTTGTGTTTCTTTTGTTTTTAATGACGCACATAGACCAAAACATAAGCCATCTTGTGTTCAGTCTCTCCCCCATATGGCTATGTAGCGTAATGGTTAAGGAGCTAAGCTAGAGTGCTTAAGGTTGTGGGTTCGATTCCCTTGCGGTCTATCTTGAATTCTCTTTCGGCTCTCCTCTACATTCTGCTGTTTTTGTTGGTTGGTGAGGGAGAAAAAAGCTATTATTAGCAACCAGGTAGACCAAAACACAAGCCACCCAGTTCATGCATTTAAATTGAATGATTTAGTCAAAGGGATTTGGGTCACTCTGTTAGCATTAGCCATTTTCCCCACATTTGGATATTTTTATCATCATTCACAGGCCATACAAAATCAGCTTAAAAATTACCCCTGCATTGTATATTTATCCCACCATACATCCCCACATTGTGATTGGCTGAACCTGGTCAAGTGACTCCACCAGCCAACCAGGCATTGGGATTGAGACCCAGGGGGGGATTTAAGCATCACTTGCAGCCCTTGGTTCTTTTGTTGTTCATTTTCTTTGAGAAATCCAGGTGCTGTGGTTGCAGTAGGATGTGTCCAGGCCAGGGCTTATCTTTGTACAGTATTTCCCTTGTCTCTGTTTTTATATTGCCATTGGCCCTATTCTTTTGTGTTTTAGTTTTTTTTTCCCCGCCTCCACCTTTGCTGTTACTGAAGGCACAAGGTGTCTCAGACCCTATCATCTCAAATAATACTAATGTCTTTTCCTTCACTTATCATGAGTAGTTCTTCTTCTTTCCATAGCTTTAACGTGTCCTGTTCAATCCCTTTTGTGTTGTGTCTTTGAAGCTAACATTCCCTCACTTTATTAGTCTCTACCGCTTCTGCTGGGAGGCTGTTCCATTTCTCTACCACTCTCGGAGTAAAGCTTCTTTACATTACATTTGAGCCTCTAACTCACTAGTTTCAGATTATGACCTTGTTTAACCATTTCTCCTTTTTTGAAACAATCATCCCTCCTGTGATTTGTTAAATGAATTTCAGGTATTTTCTCCAAGCTTATGCATATTGAGATTCCCTAGTCTTTCCTGATCCTGAGCCTGCATTATTATTATCTACAATGGTAAGTTGAACATTTCCTTTCACTGTAACTCATCTAGTGCTCATAGTTTCCTCAGAGAATGGTGTTGCTTCTTTACATGTAGAGATATATATATATAGTTTATTGGTTTTGAATTGCCTTTTCAGCGTTTCTCTTTTTTGTTTTCTTTACTTTACTTTTCGCCATTAACTTTTCCTTTGTTTTTCATTGCCATTGCCTATCTCATAGCCGCCTGATTGGTGGGTGGTGTCACCTGACCAGGGCCGACCAATCAGGGAGAGGGGAACCTGTGCCGGCTGCTGATTGGTTGCTGGAGTCAGCTGACTAGGCTCAGCCAATCAGGGGCTGCCCCTCAGCCCTAGCCTCCTGATTGGTGGGTGTTGTCACCTGACCAGGGCTGACCAATCAGGGAGAGGGGAACCTGTGCCGGCTGCTGATTGGTTGCTGGAGTCAGCTGACTAGGCTCAGCCAATCAGGGGCTGCCCCTCAGCCCTAGCCTCCTGATTGGTGGGTGGTGCCACCTGACCAGGGCCGACCAATCAGGGAGAGGGGAATCTGTGCCGGCTGCTGATTGGTTGCTGGAGTCAGCTGACTAGGCTCAGCCAATCAGGGGCTGCCCCTCAGCCCTAGCCTCCTGATTGGTGGGTGGTCCCACCTGACCAGGGCCGACCAATCAGGGAGAGGGGAACCTGTGCCGGCTGCTGATTGGTTGCTGGAGTCAGCTGACTAGGCTCAGCCAATCAGGGGCTGCCCCTCAGCCCTAGCCTCCTGATTGGTGGGCATTGTCACCTGACCAGGGCCGACCAATCAGGGAGAGGGGAACCTGTGCCGGCTGCTGATTGGTTGCTGGAGTCAGCTGACTAGGCTCAGCCAATCAGGGGCTGCCCCTCAGCCCTAGCCTCCTGATTGGTGGGTGGTGTCACCTGACCGGGGCCGACCAATCAGGGAGAGGGGAACCTGTGCCGGCTGCTGATTGGTTGCTGGAGTCAGCTGACTAGGCTCAGCCAATCAGGGGCTGCCCCTCAGCCCTAGCCTCCTGATTGGTGGGTGGTGTCACCTGACCGGGGCCGACCAATCAGGGAGAGGGGAACCTGTGCCGGCTGCTGATTGGTTGCTGGAGTCAGCTGACTAGGCTCAGCCAATCAGGGGCTGCCCCTCAGCCCTAGCCTCCTGATTGGTGGGTGGTGTCACCTGACCGGGGCCGACCAATCAGGGAGAGGGGAACCTGTGCCGGCTGCTGATTGGTTGCTGGAGTCAGCTGACTAGGCTCAGCCAATCAGGGGCTGCCCCTCAGCCCTAGCCTCCTGATTGGTGGGTGGTGTCACCTGACCGGGGCCGACCAATCAGGGAGACGGGAACCTGTGCCGGCTGCTGATTGGTTGCTGGAGTCAGCTGACTAGGCTCAGCCAATCAGGGGCTGCCCCTCAGCCCTAGCCTCCTGATTGGTGGGTGGTGTCACCTGACCGGGGCCGACCAATCAGGGAGAGGGGAACCTGTGCCGGCTGCTGATTGGTTGCTGGAGTCAGCTGACTAGGCTCAGCCAATCAGGGGCTGCCCCTCAGCCCTAGCCTCCTGATTGGTGGGTGGTGTCACCTGACCGGGGCCGACCAATCAGGGAGAGGGGAACCTGTGCCGGCTGCTGATTGGTTGCTGGAGTCAGCTGACTAGGCTCAGCCAATCAGGGGCTGCCCCTCAGCCCTAGCCTCCTGATTGGTGGGTGGTGTCACCTGACCGGGGCCGACCAATCAGGGAGAGGGGAACCTGTGCCGGCTGCTGATTGGTTGCTGGAGTCAGCTGACTAGGCTCAGCCAATCAGGGGCTGCCCCTCAGCCCTAGCCTCCTGATTGGTGGGTGGTGTCACCTGACCGGGGTCGACCAATCAGGGAGAGGGGAACCTGTGCCGGCTGCTGATTGGTTGCTGGAGTCAGCCAATCAGGGGCTGCCCCTCAGCCCTAGCCTCCTGATTGGTGCATTATGTCACAACGAGAGGTATCATATTTGATTATTATTTATTAATTATTATTAATTATTAAATTGTTAAAGGAATCATTAATAACGAGACTTTCTTTTTTTTGCCGCTTGAATTTATGCGCACCAAGGTAACCGCAGCACTTTTCGCCGACATTACTGGCGCGGGAACAAGGCGGCAGAGGCCGGATTTGAACTCACGAGCAGCGGGATGGTAGGCCAACACCTTAACCACAGCTCCAAGTCAGAGATACTGAAAGGAGCTTCTCTCTGTAGCCTTTTGGTTTAGGTCTTAGTTTAGGTTTAGGTGATTCGTGAGGTTCTTGGTTCAATTCCTTAAGGCTTATTTTTGACGTGGATCACCACGTAGACCAAAATTTAAGCCATCTTGTCTCGGCCCCGAAAAGCCACCATTCTTTAGTTGATTTAATGTGTTTGTTTGGAAGTCAGGCCAGCTAAAGGACTGGAAATAACTCAAGGATTGTTTTTCTCAGCACTCCCCAAGTCCAGTCTCTGTAGCCTAATGGGTAAGGTGTTGGACTTGTTGTCTTGAGGTTCTGAGTTCGATTCCACTAGGATCTAACTGTGTCTGTTGTGTTTTTTTTTGTTTTTAATGACGCACATAGACCAAAACATAAGCCATCTTGTGTTCAGTCTCTCCCCCATATGGCTATGTAGCGTAATGATTAAGGAGCTAAGCTAGAGTGCTTAAGGTTGTGGGTTCGATTCCCTTGCGGTCTATCTTGAATTCTCTTTCGGCTCTCCTCTACATTCTGCTGTTTTTGTTGGTTGGTGAGGGAGAAAAAAGCTATTATTAGCAACCAGGTAGACCAAAACACAAGCCACCCAGTTCATGCATTTAAATTGAATGATTTAGTCAAAGGGATTTGGGTCACTCTGTTAGCATTAGCCATTTTCCCCACATTTGGATATTTTTATCATCATTCACAGGCCATACAAAATCAGCTTAAAAATTACCCCTGCATTGTATATTTATCCCACCATACATCCCCACATTGTGATTGGCTGAACCTGGTCAAGTGACTCCACCAGCCAACCAGGCATTGGGATTGAGACCCAGGGGGGGATTTAAGCATCACTTGCAGCCCTTGGTTCTTTTGTTGTTCATTTTCTTTGAGAAATCCAGGTGCTGTGGTTGCAGTAGGATGTGTCCAGGCCAGGGCTTATCTTTGTACAGTATTTCCCTTGTCTCTGTTTTTATATTGCCATTGGCCCTATTCTTTTGTGTTTTAGTTTTTTTTTCCCCGCCTCCACCTTTGCTGTTACTGAAGGCACAAGGTGTCTCAGACCCTATCGTCTCAAATAATACTAATGTCTTTTCCTTCACTTATCATGAGTAGTTCTTCTTCTTTCCATAGCTTTAACGTGTCCTGTTCAATCCTTTTTGTGTTGTGTCTTTGAAGCTAACATTCCCTCACTTTATTAGTCTCTACCGCTTCTGCTCTACCACTCTCGGAGTAAAGCTTCTTTACATTACATTTGAGCCTCTAACTCACTAGTTTCAGATTATGACCTTGTTTAACCATTTCTCCTTTTTTGAAACAATCATCCCTCCTGTGATTTGTTAAATGAATTTCAGGTATTTTCTCCAAGCTTATGCATATTGAGATTCCCTAGTCTTTCCTGATCCTGAGCCTGCATTATTATTATCTACAATGGTAAGTTGAACATTTCCTTTCACTGTAACTCATCTAGTGCTCATAGTTTCCTCAGAGAATGGTGTTGCTTCTTTACATGTAGAGATGCCTTTTCAGCGTTTCTCTTTTTTGTTTTCATTACTTTACTTTTCTTTTCGCCATTGTCTTTTCCTTTGTTTTTCATTGCCATTGCCTATCTCATAGCCTCCTGATTGGTGGGTGGTGTCACCTGACCAGGGCCGACCAATCAGGGAGAGGGGAACCTGTGCCGGCTGCTGATTGGTTGCTGGAGTCAGCTGACTAGGCTCAGCCAATCAGGGGCTGCCCCTCAGCCCTAGCCTCCTGATTGGTGGGTGTTGTCACCTGACCAGGGCTGACCAATCAGGGAGAGGGGAACCTGTGCCGGCTGCTGATTGGTTGCTGGAGTCAGCTGACTAGGCTCAGCCAATCAGGGGCTGCCCCTCAGCCCTAGCCTCCTGATTGGTAGGTGTTGTCACCTGACCAGGGCCGACCAATCAGGGAGAGGGGAACCTGTGCCGGCTGCTGATTGGTTGCTGGAGTCAGCTGACTAGGCGCAGCCAATCATGGCCTGCCCCTCAGCCCTAGCCTCCTGATTGGTGGGTGGTGCCACCTGACCAGGGCCGACCAATCAGGGAGAGGGGAACCTGTGCCGGCTGCTGATTGGTTGCTGGAGTCAGCTGACTAGGCTCAGCCAATCAGGGGCTGCCCCTCAGCCCTAGCCTCCTGATTGGTGGGTGGTCCCACCTGACCAGGGCCGACCAATCAGGGAGAGGGGAACCTGTGCCGGCTGCTGATTGGTTGCTGGAGTCAGCTGACTAGGCTCAGCCAATCAGGGGCTGCCCCTCAGCCCTAGCCTCCTGATTGGTGGGCATTGTCACCTGACCAGGGCCGACCAATCAGGGAGAGGGGAACCTGTGCCGGCTGCTGATTGGTTGCTGGAGTCAGCTGACTAGGCTCAGCCAATCAGGGGCTGCCCCTCAGCCCTAGCCTCCTGATTGGTGGGCATTGTCACCTGACCAGGGCCGACCAATCAGGGAGAGGGGAACCTGTGCCGGCTGCTGATTGGTTGCTGGAGTCAGCTGACTAGGCGCAGCCAATCATGGCCTGCCCCTCAGGGCCGACCAATCAGGGAGAGGGGAACCTGTGCCGGCTGCTGATTGGTTGCTGGAGTCAGCTGACTAGGCTCAGCCAATCAGGGGCTGCCCCTCAGCCCTAGCCTCCTGATTGGTGGGTGGTGTCACCTGACCGGGGCCGACCAATCAGGGAGAGGGGAACCTGTGCCGGCTGCTGATTGGTTGCTGGAGTCAGCTGACTAGGCTCAGCCAATCAGGGGCTGCCCCTCAGCCCTAGCCTCCTGATTGGTGGGTGGTGTCACCTGACCGGGGCCGACCAATCAGGGAGAGGGGAACCTGTGCCGGCTGCTGATTGGTTGCTGGAGTCAGCTGACTAGGCTCAGCCAATCAGGGGCTGCCCCTCAGCCCTAGCCTCCTGATTGGTGGGTGGTGTCACCTGACCGGGGCCGACCAATCAGGGAGAGGGGAACCGGTGCCGGCTGCTGATTGGTTGCTGGAGTCAGCCAATCAGGGGCTGCCCCTCAGCCCTAGCCTCCTGATTGGTGCATTATGTCACAACGAGAGGTATCATATTTGATTATTATTTATTAATTATTATTAATTATTAAATTGTTAAAGGAATCATTAATAACGAGACTTTCTTTTTTTCGCCGCTTGAATTTATGCGCACCAAGGTAACCGCAGCACTTTTCGCCGACATTACTGGCGCGGGAACAAGGCGGCAGCGGCCGGATTTGAACTCACGAGCAGCGGGATGGAAGGCCAACACCTTAACCACACCTCCAAGTCAGAGATACTGAAAGGCGCCTCTCTCTGTAGCCTTTTGGTTTAGGTCTTAGTTTAGGTTTAGGTGATTCGTGAGGTTCTTGGTTCAATTCCTTAAGGCTTATTTTTGACGTGGATCACCACGTAGACCAAAATTTAAGCCATCTTGTCTCGGCCCCGAAAAGCCACCATTCTTTAGTTGATTTAATGTGTTTGTTTGGAAGTCAGGCCAGCTAAAGGACTGTAAATAACTAAAGGATTGTTTTTCTCAGTACTCCCCAAGTCTAGTCTCTGTAGCCTAATGGGTAAGGTGTTGGACTTGTTGTCTTGAGGTTCTGAGTTCGATTCCACTAGGATCTAACTGTGTCCGTTGCGTTTTTTTTTGTTTTTAATGACGCACATAGACCAAAACATAAGCCATCTTGTGTTCAGTCTCTCCCATATGGCTATGTAGCGTAATGGTTAAGGAGCTAAGCTAGAGTGCTTAAGGTTGTGGGTTCAATACCCTTGCGGTCTATCTTGAATTCTCTTTCGGCTCTCCTCTACATTCTGCTGTTTTTGTTGGTTGGTGAGGGAGAAAAAAGCTATTATTAGCAACCAGGTAGACCAAAACACAAGCCACCCAGTTCATGCATTTAAATTGAATGATTTAGTCAAAGGGATTTGGGTCACTCTGTTAGCATTAGCCATTTTCCCCACATTTGGATATTTTTATCATCATTCACAGGCCATACAAAATCAGCTTAAAAATTAACCCTGCATTGTATAATTATCCCACCATACATCCCCACATTGTGACTGGCTGAACCTGGTCAAGTGACTCCACCAGCCAACCAGGCATTGGGATTGAGACCCAGGGGGGGATTTAAGCATCACTTGCAGCCCTTGGTTCTTTTGTTGTTCATTTTCTTTGAGAAATCCAGGTGCTGTGGTTGCAGTAGGATGTGTCCAGGCCAGGGCTTATCTTTGTACAGTATTTCCCCTGTCTCTGTTTTTATATTGCCATTGGCCCTATTCTTTTGTGTTTTAGTTTTTTTTTCCCCGCCTCAGGATAACCATTGCCTATCTCATAGCCTCCTGATTGGTGGGTGGTGTCACCTGACCAGGGCCGACCAATCAGGGAGAGGGGAACCTGTGCCGGCTGCTGATTGGTTGCTGGAGTCAGCTGACTAGGCTCAGCCAATCAGGGGCTGCCCCTCAGCCCTAGCCTCCTGATTGGTGGGTGTTGTCACCTGACCAGGGCTGACCAATCAGGGAGAGGGGAACCTGTGCCGGCTGCTGATTGGTTGCTGGAGTCAGCTGACTAGGCTCAGCCAATCAGGGGCTGCCCCTCAGCCCTAGCCTCCTGATTGGTAGGTGTTGTCACCTGACCAGGGCCGACCAATCAGGGAGAGGGGAACCTGTGCCGGCTGCTGATTGGTTGCTGGAGTCAGCTGACTAGGCGCAGCCAATCATGGCCTGTCCCTCAGCCCTAGCCTCCTGATTGGTGGGTGGTGCCACCTGACCAGGGCCGACCAATCAGGGAGAGGGGAACCTGTGCCGGCTGCTGATTGGTTGCTGGAGTCAGCTGACTAGGCTCAGCCAATCAGGGGCTGCCCCTCAGCCCTAGCCTCCTGATTGGTGGGTGGTGCCACCTGACCAGGGCCGACCAATCAGGGAGAGGGGAACCTGTGCCGGCTGCTGATTGGTTGCTGGAGTCAGCTGACTAGGCTCAGCCAATCAGGGGCTGCCCCTCAGCCCTAGCCTCCTGATTGGTGGGTGGTGTCACCTGACCGGGGCCGACCAATCAGGGAGAGGGGAACCTGTGCCGGCTGCTGATTGGTTGCTGGAGTCAGCTGACTAGGCTCAGCCAATCAGGGGCTGCCCCTCAGCCCTAGCCTCCTGATTGGTGGGTGGTGTCACCTGACCGGGGCCGACCAATCAGGGAGAGGGGAACCTGTGCCGGCTGCTGATTGGTTGCTGGAGTCAGCTGACTAGGCTCAGCCAATCAGGGGCTGCCCCTCAGCCCTAGCCTCCTGATTGGTGGGTGGTGTCACCTGACCGGGGCCGACCAATCAGGGAGAGGGGAACCTGTGCCGGCTGCTGATTGGTTGCTGGAGTCAGCTGACTAGGCTCAGCCAATCAGGGGCTGCCCCTCAGCCCTAGCCTCCTGATTGGTGGGTGGTGTCACCTGACCGGGGCCGACCAATCAGGGAGAGGGGAACCTGTGCCGGCTGCTGATTGGTTGCTGGAGTCAGCTGACTAGGCTCAGCCAATCAGGGGCTGCCCCTCAGCCCTAGCCTCCTGATTGGTGGGTGGTGTCACCTGACCGGGGCCGACCAATCAGGGAGAGGGGAACCTGTGCCGGCTGCTGATTGGTTGCTGGAGTCAGCTGACTAGGCTCAGCCAATCAGGGGCTGCCCCTCAGCCCTAGCCTCCTGATTGGTGGGTGGTGTCACCTGACCGGGGCCGACCAATCAGGGAGAGGGGAACCTGTGCCGGCTGCTGATTGGTTGCTGGAGTCAGCTGACTAGGCTCAGCCAATCAGGGGCTGCCCCTCAGCCCTAGCCTCCTGATTGGTGGGTGGTGTCACCTGACCGGGGCCGACCAATCAGGGAGAGGGGAACCTGTGCCGGCTGCTGATTGGTTGCTGGAGTCAGCTGACTAGGCTCAGCCAATCAGGGGCTGCCCCTCAGCCCTAGCCTCCTGATTGGTGGGTGGTGTCACCTGACCGGGGCCGACCAATCAGGGAGAGGGGAACCTGTGCCGGCTGCTGATTGGTTGCTGGAGTCAGCTGACTAGGCTCAGCCAATCAGGGGCTGCCCCTCAGCCCTAGCCTCCTGATTGGTGGGTGGTGTCACCTGACCGGGGCCGACCAATCAGGGAGAGGGGAACCGGTGCCGGCTGCTGATTGGTTGCTGGAGTCAGCTGACTAGGCTCAGCCAATCAGGGGCTGCCCCTCAGCCCTAGCCTCCTGATTGGTGGGTGGTGTCACCTGACCGGGGCCGACCAATCAGGGAGAGGGGAACCGGTGCCGGCTGCTGATTGGTTGCTGGAGTCAGCTGACTAGGCTCAGCCAATCAGGGGCTGCCCCTCAGCCCTAGCCTCCTGATTGGTGGGTGGTGTCACCTGACCGGGGCCGACCAATCAGGGAGAGGGGAACCGGTGCCGGCTGCTGATTGGTTGCTGGAGTCAGCTGACTAGGCTCAGCCAATCAGGGGCTGCCCCTCAGCCCTAGCCTCCTGATTGGTGGGTGGTGTCACCTGACCGGGGCCGACCAATCAGGGAGAGGGGAACCTGTGCCGGCTGCTGATTGGTTGCTGGAGTCAGCTGACTAGGCTCAGCCAATTAGGGGCTGCCCCTCAGCCCTAGCCTCCTGATTGGTGGGTGGTGTCACCTGACCGGGGCCGACCAATCAGGGAGAGGGGAACCTGTGCCGGCTGCTGATTGGTTGCTGGAGTCAGCTGACTAGGCTCAGCCAATCAGGGGCTGCCCCTCAGCCCTAGCCTCCTGATTGGTGGGTGGTGTCACCTGACCGGGGCCGACCAATCAGGGAGAGGGGAACCTGTGCCGGCTGCTGATTGGTTGCTGGAGTCAGCTGACTAGGCTCAGCCAATCAGGGGCTGCCCCTCAGCCCTAGCCTCCTGATTGGTGGGTGGTGTCACCTGACCTGGGCCCACCAATCAGGGAGAGGGGAACCGGTGCCGGCTGCTGATTGGTTGCTGGAGTCAGCCAATCAGGGGCTGCCCCTCAGCCCTAGCCTCCTGATTGGTGCATTATGTCACAACGAGAGGTATCATATTTGATTATTATTTATTAATTATTATTAATTATTAAATTGTTAAAGGAATCATTAATAACGAGACTTTCTTTTTTTTTGCCGCTTGAATTTATGCGCACCAAGGTAACCGCAGCACTTTTCGCCGACATTACTGGCGCGGGAACAAGGCGGCAGCGGCCGGATTTGAACTCACGAGCAGCGGAATGGAAGGCCAACACCTTAACCACAGCTCCAAATCAGAGATACTGAAAGGCGCCTCTCTCTGTAGCCTTTTGGTTTAGGTCTTAGTTTAGGTTTAGGTGATTCGTGAGGTTCTTGGTTCAATTCCTTAAGGCTTATTTTTGACGTGGATCACCACGTAGACCAAAATTTAAGCCATCTTGTCTCGGCCCCGAAAAGCCACCATTCTTTAGTTGATTTAATGTGTTTGTTTGGAAGTCAGGCCAGCTAAAGGACTGTAAATAACTAAAGGATTGTTTTTCTCAGCACTCCCCAAGTCCAGTCTCTGTAGCCTAATGGGTAAGGTGTTGGACTTGTTGTCTTGAGGTTCTGAGTTCGATTCCACTAGGATCTAACTGTGTCCGTTGTGTTTTTTTTTTGTTTTTAATGACGCACATAGACCAAAACATAAGCCATCTTGTGTTCAGTCTCTCCCATATGGCTATGTAGCGTAATGGTTAAGGAGCTAAGCTAGAGTGCTTAAGGTTGTGGGTTCGATTCCCTTGCGGTATATCTTGAATTCTCTTTCGGCTCTCCTCTACATTCTGCTGTTTTTGTTGGTTGGTGAGGGAGAAAAAAGCTATTATTAGCAACCAGGTAGACCAAAACACAAGCCACCCAGTTCATGCATTTAAATTGAATGATTTAGTCAAAGGGATTTGGGTCACTCTGTTAGCATTAGCCATTTTCCCCACATTTGGATATTTTTATCATCATTCACAGGCCATACAAAATCAGCTTAAAAATTACCCCTGCATTGTATATTTATCCCACCATACATCCCCACATTGTGATTGGCTGAACCTGGTCAAGTGACTCCACCAGCCAACCAGGCATTGGGATTGAGACCCGGGGGGGATTTAAGCATCACTTGCAGCCCTTGGTTCTTTTGTTGTTCATTTTCTTTGAGAAATCCAGGTGCTG
Source organism: Spea bombifrons (assembly GCF_027358695.1). Lineage (NCBI taxonomy): Eukaryota > Metazoa > Chordata > Amphibia > Anura > Pelobatidae > Spea > Spea bombifrons. The sequence goes on along the minus strand of NC_071089.1, from coordinate 19,086,695 downwards.
TGGTTGCAGTAGGATGTGTCCAGGCCAGGGCTTATCTTTGTACAGTATTTCCCCTGTCTCTGTTTTTATATTGCCATTGGCCCTATTCTTTTGTGTTTTAGTTTTTTTTTCCCCGCCTCCACCTTTGCTGTTACTGAAGGCACAAGGTGTCTCAGACCCTATCGTCTCAAATAATACTATTGTCTTTTCCTTCACTTATCATGAGTAGTTCTTCTTCTTTCCATAGCTTTAACGTGTCCTGTTCAATCCCTTTTGTGTTGTGTCCTAACCATTTCTCCTTTTTTGAAACAATCATCCCTCCTGTGATTTGTTAAATGAATTTCAGGTATTTTCTCCAAGCTTATGCATATTGAGATTCCCTAGTCTTTCCTGATCCTGAGCCTGCATTATTATTATCTACAATGGTAAGTTGAACATTTCCTTTCACTGTAACTCATCTAGTGCTCATAGTTTCCTCAGAGAATGGTGTTGCTTCTTTACATGTAGAGATATATATATATATAGTTTATTGGTTTTGAATTGCCTTTTCAGCGTTTCTCTTTTTTGTTTTCTTTACTTTACTTTTCTTTTCGCCATTGTCTTTTCCTTTGTTTTTCATTGCCATTGCCTATCTCATAGCCTCCTGATTGGTGGGTGGTGTCACCTGACCAGGGCCGACCAATCAGGGAGAGGGGAACCTGTGCCGGCTGCTGATTGGTTGCTGGAGTCAGCTGACTAGGCTCAGCCAATCAGGGGCTGCCCCTCAGCCCTAGCCTCCTGATTGGTGGGTGTTGTCACCTGACCAGGGCTGACCAATCAGGGAGAGGGGAACCTGTGCCGGCTGCTGATTGGTTGCTGGAGTCAGCTGACTAGGCTCAGCCAATCAGGGGCTGCCCCTCAGCCCTAGCCTCCTGATTGGTAGGTGTTGTCACCTGACCAGGGCCGACCAATCAGGGAGAGGGGAACCTGTGCCGGCTGCTGATTGGTTGCTGGAGTCAGCTGACTAGGCGCAGCCAATCATGGCCTGCCCCTCAGCCCTAGCCTCCTGATTGGTGGGTGGTGCCACCTGACCAGGGCCGACCAATCAGGGAGAGGGGAACCTGTGCCGGCTGCTGATTGGTTGCTGGAGTCAGCTGACTAGGCTCAGCCAATCAGGGGCTGCCCCTCAGCCCTAGCCTCCTGATTGGTGGGTGGTCCCACCTGACCAGGGCCGACCAATCAGGGAGAGGGGAACCTGTGCCGGCTGCTGATTGGTTGCTGGAGTCAGCTGACTAGGCTCAGCCAATCAGGGGCTGCCCCTCAGCCCTAGCCTCCTGATTGGTGGGCATTGTCACCTGACCAGGGCCGACCAATCAGGGAGAGGGGAACCTGTGCCGGCTGCTGATTGGTTGCTGGAGTCAGCTGACTAGGCTCAGCCAATCAGGGGCTGCCCCTCAGCCCCAGCCTCCTGATTGGTGGGCATTGTCACCTGACCAGGGCCGACCAATCAGGGAGAGGGGAACCTGTGCCGGCTGCTGATTGGTTGCTGGAGTCAGCTGACTAGGCTCAGCCAATCAGGGGCTGCCCCTCAGCCCTAGCCTCCTGATTGGTGGGTGGTGTCACCTGACCAGGGCCGACCAATCAGGGAGAGGGGAACCTGTGCCGGCTGCTGATTGGTTGCTGGAGTCAGCTGACTAGGCTCAGCCAATCAGGGGCTGCCCCTCAGCCCTAGCCTCCTGATTGGTGGGTGGTGTCACCTGACCGGGGCCGACCAATCAGGGAGAGGGGAACCTGTGCCGGCTGCTGATTGGTTGCTGGAGTCAGCTGACTAGGCTCAGCCAATCAGGGGCTGCCCCTCAGCCCTAGCCTCCTGATTGGTGGGTGGTGTCACCTGACCGGGGCCGACCAATCAGGGAGAGGGGAACCTGTGCCGGCTGCTGATTGGTTGCTGGAGTCAGCTGACTAGGCTCAGCCAATCAGGGGCTGCCCCTCAGCCCTAGCCTCCTGATTGGTGGGTGGTGTCACCTGACCGGGGCCGACCAATCAGGGAGAGGGGAACCTGTGCCGGCTGCTGATTGGTTGCTGGAGTCAGCTGACTAGGCTCAGCCAATCAGGGGCTGCCCCTCAGCCCTAGCCTCCTGATTGGTGGGCATTGTCACCTGACCAGGGCCGACCAATCAGGGAGAGGGGAACCTGTGTCGGCTGCTGATTGGTTGCTGGAGTCAGCTGACTAGGCTCAGCCAATCAGGGGCTGCCCCTCAGCCCTAGCCTCCTGATTGGTGGGTGGTGTCACCTGACCAGGGCCGACCAATCAGGGAGAAGGGAACCTGTGCCGGCTGCTGATTGGTTGCTGGAGTCAGCTGACTAGGCTCAGCCAATCAGGGGCTGCCCCTCAGCCCTAGCCTCCTGATTGGTGGGTGGTGTCACCTGACCAGGGCCGACCAATCAGGGAGAGGGGAACCTGTGCCGGCTGCTGATTGGTTGCTGGAGTCAGCTGACTAGGCTCAGCCAATCAGGGGCTGCCCCTCAGCCCTAGCCTCCTGATTGGTGGGTGGTGTCACCTGACCGGGGCCGACCAATCAGGGAGAGGGGAACCTGTGCCGGCTGCTGATTGGTTGCTGGAGTCAGCTGACTAGGCTCAGCCAATCAGGGGCTGCCCCTCAGCCCTAGCCTCCTGATTGGTGGGTGGTGTCACCTGACCAGGGCCGACCAATCAGGGAGAAGGGAACCTGTGCCGGCTGCTGATTGGTTGCTGGAGTCAGCTGACTAGGCTCAGCCAATCAGGGGCTGCCCCTCAGCCCTAGCCTCCTGATTGGTGGGTGGTGTCACCTGACCGGGGCCGACCAATCAGGGAGAGGGGAACCTGTGCCGGCTGCTGATTGGTTGCTGGAGTCAGCTGACTAGGCTCAGCCAATCAGGGGCTGCCCCTCAGCCCTAGCCTCCTGATTGGTGGGCATTGTCACCTGACCAGGGCCGACCAATCAGGGAGAGGGGAACCTGTGCCGGCTGCTGATTGGTTGCTGGAGTCAGCTGACTAGGCTCAGCCAATCAGGGGCTGCCCCTCAGCCCTAGCCTCCTGATTGGTGGGTGGTGTCACCTGACCAGGGCCGACCAATCAGGGAGAAGGGAACCTGTGCCGGCTGCTGATTGGTTGCTGGAGTCAGCTGACTAGGCTCAGCCAATCAGGGGCTGCCCCTCAGCCCTAGCCTCCTGATTGGTGGGTGGTGTCACCTGACCAGGGCCGACCAATCAGGGAGAGGGGAACCTGTGGCGGCTGCTGATTGGTTGCTGGAGTCAGCTGACTAGGCTCAGCCAATCAGGGGCTGCCCCTCAGCCCTAGCCTCCTGATTGGTGGGTGGTGTCACCTGACCGGGGCCGACCAATCAGGGAGGGCCGACCAATCAGGGAGAGGGGAACCTGTGGCGGCTGCTGATTGGTTGCTGGAGTCAGCTGACTAGGCTCAGCCAATCAGGGGCTGCCCCTCAGCCCTAGCCTCCTGATTGGTGGGTGGTGTCACCTGACCAGGGCCGACCAATCAGGGAGAGGGGAGCCTGTGCCGGCTGCTGATTGGTTGCTGGAGTCAGCTGACTAGGCTCAGCCAATCAGGGGCTGCCCCTCAGCCCTAGCCTCCTGATTGGTGGGTGGTGTCACCTGACCAGGGCCGACCAATCAGGGAGAGGGGAACCTGTGCCGGCTGCTGATTGGTTGCTGGAGTCAGCTGACTAGGCTCACTGTAACTCATCTAGTGCTCATAGTTTCCTCAGAGAATGGTGTTGCTTCTTTACATGTAGAGATATATATATATATAGTTTATTGGTTTTGAATTGCCTTTTCAGCGTTTCTCTTTTTTGTTTTCTTTACTTTACTTTTCTTTTCGCCATTGTCTTTTCCTTTGTTTTTCATTGCCATTGCCTATCTCATAGCCTCCTGATTGGTGGGTGGTGTCACCTGACCAGGGCCGACCAATCAGGGAGAGGGGAACCTGTGCCGGCTGCTGATTGGTTGCTGGAGTCAGCTGACTAGGCTCAGCCACCTGACCGGGGCCGACCAATCAGGGAGGGCTCACTGTAACTCATCTAGTGCTCATAGTTTCCTCAGAGAATGGTGTTGCTTCTTTACATGTAGAGATATATATATATATAGTTTATTGGTTTTGAATTGCCTTTTCAGCGTTTCTCTTTTTTGTTTTCTTTACTTTACTTTTCTTTTCGCCATTGTCTTTTCCTTTGTTTTTCATTGCCATTGCCTATCTCATAGCCTCCTGATTGGTGGGTGGTGTCACCTGACCAGGGCCGACCAATCAGGGAGAGGGGAACCTGTGCCGGCTGCTGATTGGTTGCTGGAGTCAGCTGACTAGGCTCAGCCACCTGACCGGGGCCGACCAATCAGGGAGGGCCGACCAATCAGGGAGAGGGGAACCTGTGCCGGCTGCTGATTGGTTGCTGGAGTCAGCTGACTAGGCTCAGCCAATCAGGGGCTGCCCCTCAGCCCTAGCCTCCTGATTGGTGGGTGGTCCCACCTGACCAGGGCCGACCAATCAGGGAGAGGGGAACCTGTGCCGGCTGCTGATTGGTTGCTGGAGTCAGCTGACTAGGCTCAGCCAATCAGGGGCTGCCCCTCAGCCCTAGCCTCCTGATTGGTGGGCATTGTCACCTGACCAGGGCCGACCAATCAGGGAGAGGGGAACCTGTGCCGGCTGCTGATTGGTTGCTGGAGTCAGCTGACTAGGCTCAGCCAATCAGGGGCTGCCCCTCAGCCCCAGCCTCCTGATTGGTGGGCATTGTCACCTGACCAGGGCCGACCAATCAGGGAGAGGGGAACCTGTGCCGGCTGCTGATTGGTTGCTGGAGTCAGCTGACTAGGCTCAGCCAATCAGGGGCTGCCCCTCAGCCCTAGCCTCCTGATTGGTGGGTGGTGTCACCTGACCAGGGCCGACCAATCAGGGAGAGGGGAACCTGTGCCGGCTGCTGATTGGTTGCTGGAGTCAGCTGACTAGGCTCAGCCAATCAGGGGCTGCCCCTCAGCCCTAGCCTCCTGATTGGTGGGTGGTGTCACCTGACCGGGGCCGACCAATCAGGGAGAGGGGAACCTGTGCCGGCTGCTGATTGGTTGCTGGAGTCAGCTGACTAGGCTCAGCCAATCAGGGGCTGCCCCTCAGCCCTAGCCTCCTGATTGGTGGGTGGTGTCACCTGACCGGGGCCGACCAATCAGGGAGAGGGGAACCTGTGCCGGCTGCTGATTGGTTGCTGGAGTCAGCTGACTAGGCTCAGCCAATCAGGGGCTGCCCCTCAGCCCTAGCCTCCTGATTGGTGGGTGGTGTCACCTGACCGGGGCCGACCAATCAGGGAGAGGGGAACCTGTGCCGGCTGCTGATTGGTTGCTGGAGTCAGCTGACTAGGCTCAGCCAATCAGGGGCTGCCCCTCAGCCCTAGCCTCCTGATTGGTGGGCATTGTCACCTGACCAGGGCCGACCAATCAGGGAGAGGGGAACCTGTGTCGGCTGCTGATTGGTTGCTGGAGTCAGCTGACTAGGCTCAGCCAATCAGGGGCTGCCCCTCAGCCCTAGCCTCCTGATTGGTGGGTGGTGTCACCTGACCAGGGCCGACCAATCAGGGAGAAGGGAACCTGTGCCGGCTGCTGATTGGTTGCTGGAGTCAGCTGACTAGGCTCAGCCAATCAGGGGCTGCCCCTCAGCCCTAGCCTCCTGATTGGTGGGTGGTGTCACCTGACCAGGGCCGACCAATCAGGGAGAGGGGAACCTGTGCCGGCTGCTGATTGGTTGCTGGAGTCAGCTGACTAGGCTCAGCCAATCAGGGGCTGCCCCTCAGCCCTAGCCTCCTGATTGGTGGGTGGTGTCACCTGACCGGGGCCGACCAATCAGGGAGAGGGGAACCTGTGCCGGCTGCTGATTGGTTGCTGGAGTCAGCTGACTAGGCTCAGCCAATCAGGGGCTGCCCCTCAGCCCTAGCCTCCTGATTGGTGGGTGGTGTCACCTGACCAGGGCCGACCAATCAGGGAGAAGGGAACCTGTGCCGGCTGCTGATTGGTTGCTGGAGTCAGCTGACTAGGCTCAGCCAATCAGGGGCTGCCCCTCAGCCCTAGCCTCCTGATTGGTGGGTGGTGTCACCTGACCGGGGCCGACCAATCAGGGAGAGGGGAACCTGTGCCGGCTGCTGATTGGTTGCTGGAGTCAGCTGACTAGGCTCAGCCAATCAGGGGCTGCCCCTCAGCCCTAGCCTCCTGATTGGTGGGCATTGTCACCTGACCAGGGCCGACCAATCAGGGAGAGGGGAACCTGTGCCGGCTGCTGATTGGTTGCTGGAGTCAGCTGACTAGGCTCAGCCAATCAGGGGCTGCCCCTCAGCCCTAGCCTCCTGATTGGTGGGTGGTGTCACCTGACCAGGGCCGACCAATCAGGGAGAAGGGAACCTGTGCCGGCTGCTGATTGGTTGCTGGAGTCAGCTGACTAGGCTCAGCCAATCAGGGGCTGCCCCTCAGCCCTAGCCTCCTGATTGGTGGGTGGTGTCACCTGACCAGGGCCGACCAATCAGGGAGAGGGGAACCTGTGGCGGCTGCTGATTGGTTGCTGGAGTCAGCTGACTAGGCTCAGCCAATCAGGGGCTGCCCCTCAGCCCTAGCCTCCTGATTGGTGGGTGGTGTCACCTGACCGGGGCCGACCAATCAGGGAGGGCCGACCAATCAGGGAGAGGGGAACCTGTGGCGGCTGCTGATTGGTTGCTGGAGTCAGCTGACTAGGCTCAGCCAATCAGGGGCTGCCCCTCAGCCCTAGCCTCCTGATTGGTGGGTGGTGTCACCTGACCAGGGCCGACCAATCAGGGAGAGGGGAGCCTGTGCCGGCTGCTGATTGGTTGCTGGAGTCAGCTGACTAGGCTCAGCCAATCAGGGGCTGCCCCTCAGCCCTAGCCTCCTGATTGGTGGGTGGTGTCACCTGACCAGGGCCGACCAATCAGGGAGAGGGGAACCTGTGCCGGCTGCTGATTGGTTGCTGGAGTCAGCTGACTAGGCTCAGCCAATCAGGGGCTGCCCCTCAGCCCTAGCCTCCTGATTGGTGGGTGGTGTCACCTGACCGGGGTCGACCAATCAGGGAGAGGGGAACCTGTGCCGGCTGCTGATTGGTTGCTGGAGTCAGCTGACTAGGCTCAGCCAATCAGGGGCTGCCCCTCAGCCCTAGCCTCCTGATTGGTGGGCATTGTCACCTGACCGGGGCCGACCAATCAGGGAGAGGGGAACCTGTGCCGGCTGCTGATTGGTTGCTGGAGTCAGCTGACTAGGCTCAGCCAATCAGGGGCTGCCCCTCAGCCCTAGCCTCCTGATTGGTGGGTGGTGTCACCTGACCGGGGCCGACCAATCAGGGAGAGGGGAACCGGTGCCGGCTGCTGATTGGTTGCTGGAGTCAGCCAATCAGGGGCTGCCCCTCAGCCCTAGCCTCCTGATTGGTGCATTATGTCACAACGAGAGGTATCATATTTGATTATTATTTATTAATTATTATTAATTATTAAATTCTTAAAGGAATCATTAATAACAAGACTTTCTTTTTTTTGCCGCTTGAATTTATGCGCACCAAGGTAACCGCAGCACTTTTCGCCGACATTACTGGCGCGGGAACAAGGCGGCAGCAGCCGGATTTGAACTCACGAGCAGCGGGATGGAAGGCCAACACCTTAACCACAGCTCCAAGTCAGAGATACTGAAAGGCGCCTCTCTCTGTAGCCTTTTGGTTTAGGTCTTAGTTTAGGTTTAGGTGATTCGTGAGGTTCTTGGTTCAATTCCTTAAGGCTTATTTTTGACGTGGATCACCACGTAGACCAAAATTTAAGCCATCTTGTCTCGGCCCCGAAAAGCCACCATTCTTTAGTTGATTTAATGTGTTTGTTTGGAAGTCAGGCCAGCTAAAGGACTGTAAATAACTAAAGGATTGTTTTTCTCAGCAGCTCCCCAAGTCCAGTCTCTGTAGCCTAATGGGTAAGGCGTTGGACTTGTTGTCTTGAGGTTCTGAGTTCGATTCCCCTAGGATCTAACTGTGTCCGTTGTGTTTTTTTTTGTTTTTAATGACGCACATAGACCAAAACATAAGCCATCTTGTGTTCAGTCTCTCCCATATGGCTATGTAGCGTAATGGTTAAGGAGCTAAGCTAGAGTGCTTAAGGTTGTGGGTTCGATTCCCTTGCGGTCTATCTTGAATTCTCTTTCGGCTCTCCTCTACATTCTGCTGTTTTTGTTGGTTGGTGAGGGAGAAAAAAGCTATTATTAGCAACCAGGTAGACCAAAACACAAGCCACCCAGTTCATGCATTTAAATTGAATGATTTAGTCAAAGGGATTTGGGTCACTCTGTTAGCATTAGCCATTTTCCCCACATTTGGATATTTTTATCATCATTCACAGGCCATACAAAATCAGCTTAAAAATTACCCCTGCATTGTATATTTATCCCACCATACATCCCCACATTGTGATTGGCTGAACCTGGTCAAGTGACTCCACCAGCCAACCAGGCATTGGGATTGAGACCCAGGGGGGGATTTAAGCATCACTTGCAGCCCTTGGTTCTTTTGTTGTTCATTTTCTTTGAGAAATCCAGGTGCTGTGGTTGCAGTAGGATGTGTCCAGGCCAGGGCTTATCTTTGTACAGTATTTCCCCTGTCTCTGTTTTTATATTGCCATTGGCCCTATTCTTTTGTGTTTTAGTTTTTTTTTCCCCGACTCCACCTTTGCTGTTACTGAAGGCACAAGGTGTCTCAGACCCTATCGTCTCAAATAATACTAATGTCTTTTCCTTCACTTATCATGAGTAGTTCTTCTTCTTTCCATAGCTTTAACGTGTCCTGTTCAATCCCTTTTGTGTTGTGTCTTTGAAGCTAACATTCCCTCACTTTATTAGTCTCTACCGCTTCTGCTGGGAGGCTGTTCCATTTCTCTACCACTCTCGGAGTAAAGCTTCTTTACATTACATTTGAGCCTCTAACTCACTAGTTTCAGATTATGACCTTGTTTAACCATTTCTCCTTTTTTGAAACAATCATCCCTCCTGTGATTTGTTAAATGAATTTCAGGTATTTTCTCCAAGCTTATGCATATTGAGATTCCCTAGTCTTTCCTGATCCTGAGCCTGCATTATTATTATCTACAATGGTAAGTTGACCATTTCCTTTCACTGTAACTCATCTAGTGCTCATAGTTTCCTCAGAGAATGGTGTTGCTTCTTTACATGTAGAGATATATATAGTTTATTGGTTTTGAATTGCCTTTTCAGCATTTCTCTTTTTAGTTTTCTTTACTTTACTTTTCTTTTCGCCATTGTCTTTTCCTTTGTTTTTCATTGCCATTGCCTATCTCATTGTTTTTCTTCTATTACCCATATTCTGTGGTTTGCAGTTCACTTTTTACCTTTTTTTTGGCTTATAACTTTTTGTTGTTGAGGTTTTTGTTGTTGTTGTTAGAATATTGTTGCATCAGCATGAGTTAATATTCATTGTACATATTCCAGATAATGAAACATGTCACATAAGTTATACAATGTAATCAAAGTGCAGATTTGAAACATAGGAAAATCCAAAATGCCCGTAAGTGCCATGTTAGATCAAATTTGAACCATTGTATGGTTTATACACTTGGTCATCCTCTCCATCTGATAAATATGTGAGTGTCACCAACACTTCCCCAATAGTAGGTGGATCAGTCTGTTTCAGTTTCTTGCAATGATTACTTTATTACTTTAACAGATAAAAGTAGGAACCCCAGGAACCTGTGATATTTAATTTTTATATGCTGAGGGATGGCCACCAAAATGTGCAATTGTGGTGAAGAACCTTCTTGGTAACCGCTGAATAATTGACACATCTAAAGACTTTTGCTAAATGAATAAAACTCTACCCCAAATGTTTGGAGAATATTGCATGTTAAGCTCTGACACCCCCACTTCCTGATAAACCACAAACATTTGGGGAACAAGAAATCTTTAAAACACACACACACATAAAAAAAAACACAAAAATTATAACAGAAATGAAACCATGTGAATATGGTGCTTGTGTTGACCAAGGAGAGCATGGGTACATATAATAATTAACAATGTTGCAATTGTGAATAACACATTTATATCATTTTATCCAACTTTTCTTGTAATTTTTGAAATTAGGCAAAGATTCCCATATGGAACAGATCTACCAATTTGTCTATGCCTCGTTTAGCATTTTAATGTTTTATTATTATTATTAACTTCCCCTCTCTCAGTACTGTATGTCCCATTCTGCTCTCCCCTGCTTGCTTCTATTAAATTGAGAAGTCTCCCTCAACAGTTTGTTTCCACTCTGCTTTTAGTTCCCTGGCCGAATGTTCTTTCTCCCAATCGTTTTGCTTTCCCCCTTGTCCCAGTACATTTATTTATATAGTGCCAGCAGATTCCATGGAGCTGTGCTATTTTCTGCCATGCCATGATCATTTCTGGCTGTGAGTGCACCGTCTTCATCTCACATGCCTTTACCAGGGGATTTCCATTGGAGATTTCCACTATCCCTTTTTCCCTTCTGTCTGTGTCCATCCTCATTCTCTCCATGTCTGTTCTGGTCAGTCACATGGATCCTGTATATGATTTTTCTTTCTGAAAAGTTGTACAGCCTCTCAATCAGAAGCGTTAGAGTTTAGTAGGGTAATGGAAGATAAACATTGCCGGGAAATCGTATAGCTCCCCTGAAACAAAGACACGGACACAGGCTAGATGGGCCCTATCGTTCAATTATTTGTGTGTGTGTGTATTATTATTATTTTTTATATTCCTTTGGTATGTAGTTGTCACTGCAGATTGTAGGAAGTGCTAGCGCCTGTACCTTTAGAGGGAGGCTATAGAAAATGCTAATTTGGTTTGTGAACCAGCTTGGTGAAGCCTTCTGCTTTCCCTCCTCCAGTGTGAGGATTTGTGGACTGTTGTACAAAAGCAAACGTAGGGGTTTAATTTGAGTGAAATCGCAGCTCTGGGCAAGATAGTCCTGGCTATTTGTGGATTGTTGCTATAACAGACCACCTCAATATCAGAATATCCTTGACGTTGCTATACATTCTAATTGCCAAATTATTAATACGTTTCTGCTGCGTAAAGAGCTTGGCTGACCCTGTATAATGCATAGCTAAGTCAATGAGATGTCACTGCAAAATCCCTGACCTTTTAATTATGCACTATACAGGAGCAGCTCAGCCCTTCTAGCAAGAGGAACCTGTAAGTAGGGGCCGTATGGACGCTCCCGTCAACCCTCCTTCCAGGGAATACTCTCCAATTAAGGAAGCGATTGCTGGAGACTTTCTCCCGCCTGATGAGCGAAGACAGGCTTATCCTAGTCAAGCAGCAGCTGCCCCTCAGCCCTAGCCTCCTGATTGGTGGGTGGTGTCACCTGACCAGGGCCGACCAATCAGGGAGAGGGGAGCCTGTGCCGGCTGCTGATTGGTTGCTGGAGTCAGCTGACTAGGTTCAGCCAATCAGGGGCTGCCCCTCAGCCCTAGCCTCCTGATTGGTGGGTGGTGTCACCTGACCAGGGCCGACCAATCAGGGAGAGGGGAACCTGTGCCGGCTGCTGATTGGTTGCTGGAGTCAGCCAATCAGGGGCTGCCCCTCAGCCCTAGCCTCCTGATTGGTGGGTGGTGTCACCTGACCAGGGCCGACCAATCAGGGAGAGGGGAACCTGGGCCGGCTGCTGATTGGTTGCTGGAGTCAGCTGACTAGGCTCAGCCAATCAGGAGCTGCACCTCAGCCCTAGATTGGTGCATGATGTCACAACGAGAGGTATCATATTTTATTATCGTTTATTAATTATTATGAATTATGAAATTGTTAAAAGAATCATTAATAATGATTTTGCCGTTTGAATTTACGTGCACCAAGGTAATCGCAACACTTTACGCCCGACATTACTGGTGCGGGAACAGGGCGGCAGCGGCCAGTTTTGAGCTCACAAGCAGCGGGATGGAAGGCCAACACCTTAACCACAGCTCCAAGACAGAGATACTGGACGGCACCTCTCTCTGTAGCCTTTTGGTTTAGGTGTTAGCGTGATTTTAGTTTAGGTTTAGGTGATCACCAAGTGAGGTTCTTGGTTCAATTCCCTAAGGCTTATTTTTGACGTGGATCACCACGTAGACCAAAATTTAAGCCATCTTGTCTCGGCCCCTAAAAGCCACCATTCTTTAGTTGATTTAACAGTAAAAGACCAAAATATTAAAGCTTCTCCTTTAGTGTATCTTCTTTCCAAAGTTATCCCCAAAATGTTTCCATACTGTTGCCACATACAGCCGGACACCTTTCTTACATCCTCTTTAGCGCAGTTCCCCTGTCTTTTTTTCCCCACCTGATTCTGTCCCCTTTTTTAATTCTTCATCCTCTCCCTTTTTTTTTTCTTTTTTTTTTAGTCGATGGGTACCAATAACTCAGGTGTGAAATGTTAGATACAAAGTATTTGACAGACCCTGGCAATGATAAGAAGATCTGACATTCTAGGACATGCCGTGAGCCCTTGCAGCTGGTAAGACCAACATGAACTTGCGATCAGAGGCAAGATGGTCCGTAGCTGTGCAAGCATTTGCAAAAGCACCATTATGTGTGGCCACAGAGTGTGGAACCAGCCTTTGAGTGATCCTTTCAACGAGTGAGTATTAACATGTAGGATTATTTTTATTGATTAAGTACCAACACCGTCTGCGCAGCACTCTCTCCATGTCGCCCTTCTGTCCCTTCCTCCCATCAAACAGTTCTACTTCTCATAGTCCCTCCTCTTGTTCCCTTGATACAACTGCGTCTTTGCCTCCCTGTTTCATTCCCCTTTTGTATGCTTCTCTCTTTGCTTAATTCCGTAAGTGTTGCGCCCCCCCCAAAATAATTCCGTCATCTGCTTCAGTCCTCTAATACCTCCCCGCCTAGAAGTTTTAAGGAAAACACTCCCTTTTGCCACTTGTTTCACCAATCATTACTTTTACCGACCCATACTGACCGCCCCTTGCCCATTCTCCCCTCCTTATTTAACATAGCATTGCCAATTTAGTAACACCCCCCCCCATCCTTTCTTTCTTCCCTTAACGGTCTGATCTCAGTGGCAATGTTACAGCAAAATGCACTACCAGCCTCAAATTGTCAGGTCCCTTACCCTTGTTGTTAAAAACTTTAATTCCATAAGAACCATTCGGCTCATCTAGTCGGCCCATGTAAAGATTCTGACCTTAATCCTAGTCCTTGATCTCGTTTTAGAGTGGGGGAAGGCTTTGTGCCTGGCCCGTGCATGTTTAAACTCCCCCACTGTTTAAGCCTCTGCCAGTTTAGCTGCCCGGGTGTTACATTGATTTCCATCCTCTGATTAAAAATAAAAACTTTCTTTTATTACATCTAAACCTCTGACTCCTTTCTTTTAGATTACTTCTTATTCGCACATTTCTCCTCCTTTGAAAAACCAAAAAAACCCATCCCGTACTTTAAATCCTTTGAAGTATTTCAATCTTTCTGTCACACCTTCTCTCTCTCTTATAAGGTATATGTATTTAGTCTTTGTAGTAAATTGTTTCCAGCAAACCATTCACCATGGATAAGCCGCCTCCGCTTTTGAATCATCACAGCTAGTTGCCTGGTGACCTTGAAAACACCTTACAAAGGGTGCCTCATTTTTGCTTACCTTTGCAGCCCCCCCACCCCACTGTGACACAGTACTACTTAGCTGCCATGCCAGAGTGTAGAGATCACCCCATCTATTATTCTCCCTTTGGCCTTTAAGCCAACAGAGACATGCCCAACTTTTTTAGTTTACTAGAACGTCACTGGTGTGGGAACAAGCCACTTGAACTTATGGGCCTTAACCACTACTCCAAATCAGTGGTACAGGTTACCCATTTGAAAACACGTAGAAACCCTGGCATGTATCAACTCTCTTTCTCTATAAAGTTCTTTATAATCGAAAATTATACAATCTTAAAAATGTCTTATGGAGTGTTCCGTAGTGCAGGTGTAATAGCCAGTTCATGCATTAAAAGGGATTTGGGTCACACTGCCAGCATCAGCCAATGAAACCATGCACCCCTCATACTTTGGAGTCAGACCTTCAGGGTGGTTGGGGGTTATTCAAATCTTACTGGAATGTGGCTTCCCTTTTGTGCTAACCTTTATTTCTTTTTCCTCTTTCGCGATCAATGCAGGACGAGCTGCTACGTCGATTTGGATAAACTGTTGTGCCCTGGAGAACCTGCTCAAAATCCTTTGGCAACGCACAGATTGATGAGAAGCTGGATGAGAAAATCATCTATGAAGCGCATTACGCTTGTCAGCAAAGCATGTTATAAGTTGGTCCTCCTCAGTCTACGTACCATGAGTAAAAATGTTACAAATGCTAAAATGTTAGATTTGATTTCCAGGGAGCAAGGATAGTGAACAGGTTGGAAAGAGAAGATAGAGGCAGTACCCGTTCTTGTTGTTGGTAGCAAAGTGGTGTTTTTCTGCTCCAAGTTGATGGCCACAAAACACCCCCACGTCCGAGGGCTCAGCTAACAGCACAGACCTGTGGGATAAAACAAGCAGTGTGTCCTGCATCAATTGTCTATTTTGTCACACTAACAGCTCGGTGAAGTTTGCTATCCCAGTTTGGAGTTAACGGAAGTATGGAAAATGCTACACCCAATCACAAATGGAGTTTTGCTGAGCCAAGAGACGTGGCACATTAAGGAACTTCACATTTTTTTATCTTTTATGGAAATAAAATGAATTATTTAAGTGTGTGTGTGTATTATTATTATTTTTTATATTCCTTTGGTATGTAGTTGTCACTGCAGATTGTAGGAAGTGCTAGCGCCTGTACCTTTAGAGGGAGGATATAGAAAATGCTAATTTGGTTAGTGAACCAGCTTGGTGAAGCCTTCTGCTTTCCCTCCTCCAGTGTGAGGATTTGTAGACTGTTGTACAAAAGCAAACATAGGGGTTTATTTTGAGTGAAATTGCAGCTCTGGGCAAGATAGTCCTGGCTATTTGTGGATTGTTGCTATAACAGACCACCTCAATATCAGAATATCCTTGACTTTGCTATACATTCTAATTGCCAAATTATTAATACGTTCTGCTGCGTAAAGAGCTTGGCTGACCCTGTATAATGCATAGCTAAGTCAATGAGATGTCACTGCAAAATCCCTGACCTTTTAATTATGCACTATACAGGAGCAGCTCAGCCCTTCTAGCAAGAGGAACCTGTAAGTAGGGGCCGTATGGACTCTCCTGTCAACCCTCCTTCCAGGGAATACTCTCCAATTAAGGAAGTGACTGCTGGAGATTTTCTCCCGCCTGATGAGCCAAGACAGGCTTATCCTAGTCAAGCAGCAGCTGCCCCTCAGCCCTAGCCTCCTGATTGATGGGTGGTGTCACCTGACCAGGGCTGACCAATCAGAGAGAGGTGAACCTGGGCCGGCTGCTGATTGGTTGCTGGAGTCAGCTGACTAGGCTCAGCCAATCAGGGGCTACCCCTCAGGCCTAGCCTCCTGATTGGTGGGTGGTGTCACCTCACCAGGGCTGACCAATCAGAGAGAGGTGAACTTGGGCCGGCTGTTGATTGGTTGCTGGAGTCAGTTGACTAGGCTCAGCCAATCAGGTGCTGCCCCTCAGCCCTAGCCTCTTGATTGGTGGGTGGTGTCACCTGGCCAGGGCTGACCAATCAGAGAGAGGTGAACTTGGGCTGGCTGTTGATTGGTTGCTGGAGTCAGCTGACTAGGCTCAGCCAATCAGGTGCTGCCCCTCAGCCCTAGCCTCCTGATTGGTGGGTGGTGTCACCTGACCAGGGCTGACCAATCAAAGAGAGGGGAACCTTGGCCAGCTGCTGATTGGTTGCTGGAGTCAGCTGACTAGGCTCAGCCAATCGGGGCTGCCCCTCAGCCCTAGCCTCCTGATTGATGGGTGGTGTCACCTGACCAGGGCTGACCAATCAGAGAGAAGGGAACCTTGGCAGGATGCTGATTGGTTGCTGGAGTCAGCTGACTAGGCTCAGCCAATCAGGGGCTGCCCGTCAGCCCTTTACGCAGCACTTAACCCCTTCAATTCCAGTGGTTTTTAGTACCTCAAGTCCTAGAGCAATTTTGCCATTTTTGCGCTATGTCGGTTCAGCGATTATTGTCTTTTTCTGTGAATAATGTACCTATGTAAACTATGTATTGTTTTTTCAAGGAGAGATACAGATTTCTTTTGATAGCATAGTTGGATGATTAGCTGGAAATCAGAATGAGAAATTTAGGAAAAACTAGAGAAAATTAGAAAAAAACACTTAATTTTTTTAAAAAATTTCCCTCTGAATCCTCACAAAATTAGGTAAAGTGATGGAAAATCCCCCCCAAGTTTATCAGTTCAGTTGTCCTGATTTCAGAAATACCTTATTTATATAGATTTTCAATACTTTCCCGGCACCAGGGAACATACTATACGGTGTACATTTTTTGTATAATTTTTATGCCTATGGCTTAACGGGTTTGGGGGTTGTGAACGGGGGCAGGAGGGTTATAATGGGTAGATGTTATTCTAGGGCAATGGGATGTAAGGTTTTTTTTATTTTTTTATTATTATGATCTTTTTTATATATTTTTTACATTTTTTATTTATTTTTTTATTTAATTTTTTGTATTTTTTTTATTTTAAAAAATGGTTAGAGGTCCTCTTAGGGACCTCCTGAACATGCTAATAATGCCTGTGATGTCACAATGACATCACTTAGCTCACTTTATTTTTTTGTATTATTTATATTATTATTTGAATGATTTTTTAATTTTTTAAATGAATAACTTTCTTTTTTTTCTTTTTTTTCTGTTTCAGGACGGGAGGGAGGTGAGAGACATGGTTTCTTTCCAGACCTTTTACCTGCTTAATTGATGAAGAAATGACAAAGGAATAGCCCACACTTGTCCATGAAACTGCGCTTTAAGCCCATATTCGTTGAATTTATTTTGCTAAACAGACTTGTGTCAGTGGTCAAATATTTCCAGACCTAAATGTATATCTAACATGGCTATATGTATTATTATTCATTGGCCCAAATTTTTAACCTAAAAAACATTTCCAGTCATGAGTACCACAAAGAATTACCAGCACTGCTTGCCCCTTTGAAAACATTATTATCCCACGCCAGAGACAGAGAAATCCCTTTAAAGGGCAAAGAGAGAGAACCATGGAGACATCCAGGTATACCTTTCCTCTAACTTCTCACCTTTAAAGCACCACCTCCCACCTGTTTTTCTTTTTTTTAATTGTACCCCATTTACCACATCAATACCTATATCTTAGGGTTCAAAACAGGTCATTGCATTATATACTCTTGGATTACAAAAGATGAAATAAAAAGTACTGATATTTTTTTTGTGCTATGTATAGCAAAAAGAGAAGAGATGACATGTTATGAGATTTTCCTCTGTCCACTGAGTTTCATACAATAGCTATTTCATATATATATCCCAAGGCTCATAATTATCCACTTGTATGGCTACCTGTAAGTACATGGATTCTGTGTTGAGTAAAATGCAGCAAATAGCTATGATTTAAGAAACGATATTCTAGAACAGAGAGAATCAGTCCAACCTGCCTGTCAAGACTATTGTTCTGTGAAGATTCCAGTTTGCACATGGTGACAGATCTGTTAAAGTTACATAGTTACGTAAAGATCTGTAACAACTTTTTGATCTGAATAACACTTTGTGCAAAGTTTAAAAATGTTAAATAATATATTTAATATACAACACACCAATAGTAAAGGTCGATTAAATGTTTGATTAAAAATGAAAACAGACCCTCAATTCAAATTTTTTATTTAAAAAATTTCACAATGTGAACCACCTCCCGTTGAATGGATGTGTAATTAAACTGCATATTGCATCATAATAAAAATTAACTAAATCAATGTATTCAAAGAAAACAAATTATGTTATGTATTTTTTGTCTTGACTTTTCAAAGAACAAACAAGGGAAGGAGACAGGCAAAGCATAGACGCAATGCAAAGCATATTGGGCAAACAGCCATTGTTCCTCATATGATGTTGTGATATGACATTCAAGTCGCATTTCCCACAGGTCTTCCCCTCTATCCCACAAAGTGTGTAAGTTGACAGTCTGCATCCCACAAAAAAGAGTCATATCATAAAGACTGTGTCATCAGGGGAAACCAGATTAATGCACTAGCTAAACTGCCAACTTTGAATAATATTTTATAAACTGATTTTAAACGTGGTGTACTTAACATTCCCATGAATCCAAGCCTATAAATTATAGGAGTCAGAAATGACCTGGCTTGACCACCATCATAGTAAGGAACATTCAGGTCCTGTTTGGCCAAGGGTCTTCTGTATTCATATTGGAACCAGGAGGAGGAGATGTGGATCCTGGGGCAGTACCAGTGTTGGGAGGGTGAAGTTAGGGCTATAAAATGTGGTACCAGACAGGGAGGGGGAAAGGAAGAGTCAACTATCTAAGCAAGATAGAAAAGAACTCCCCATAAGCCTGACAAACAGCTGCTATGTACAGATCAAATAAGGTTAGGTTTCAGGCTATGGGTAACAATAACCTATTGACTTCCAAGTCTTCTACTTAGTCCCACTCAATGCCGTATTCTTTGACTGCACAATGGCAAGTCAATATAAGAATTGGCAATGTAATACATGGGCATAATTTTTTCATCTCTGATTTTTTTTCTGAAATCAACAAATTACTGTTTGGTAAATAAACCTAATAATATTTTGTACAGGGAGACATAATTGACAACAATAAGCATCCAACCTATACATTGGCTCCATTTGCTCTGTCAATTTATTTATGGAGGAACATACAATTGATGCGTTACTTCATGTTCTATACCACCAGTTCTCTGCCATGTTTTGAATTTGTAAAGATATATAATTTATAAAAATGTTAACGCAAAGCTGGAAATGAAACATAGTTGGTTCCAATCTCTACACAGAAATAGTTGGTAAAGCTGCTCACTGCAGAAGCCATATTGACTCTACTACTAATAACTATACCTGGGAACTTTTGGTCTCCGGCTACCTGGAGCCTACCCTTGCAGGACACAGACAGAACTACCTGCTGAAGACAGTGGGTGGTCCTGGTGACATTGCGGGTGGTCCTATTGACGTCAGTGAACGGTCCCACTGATATTGGTGGACGCTCCCGCTGATGTTATGGGACGCACACCCCATTTAAGGGGAAATTGTTGGGGAGTGGGGTGTGTCAGGACTCCACTCCCGTGACCCGGAGGATTCGGTGCCGACCAGGAGAACCAGAGAAGCAAAACTTCTAGTTTATTCTAGTAAGGCTGTTCTTCATACCAATGTGATTTCTTTCTTCTAGATCAAAGGCCATCTTACTTCCAAATGCTCATCTCATCTACAAATGTTATCTGTCTTTGTGACTCAAGGAACAGTTCTTCTAAAACTATTTTACCAAAGAGGTAAAACTGCAGCTTGTATTATGTATCACTAAAAGGTGACGCTATAATTAACTATTGTAGAACAAGGTCATAACCTAGAACTAAAGGACCAGAGGCTTAGATGTAATGTTAGGATGTTGTACTTTACTGAGTGGGTAGCTGGTACATAAGTGGTACAGACTCCCAGCTGAAGTGGTAGAGTCTAATACAGTGTGGGAAGTTAAACATGCCTTGGATAGTTATAAAGCTCCCTTGAATCTACAATAAGACCAACAAATAATTAAAGGCTGACTAAATGTGCCAAATGGTTCTTATCTACATTTCTACATTTTATTAGTTGCTATATACTAAACGCGCAATGTTAATTTAATATCCAGTGTGCCAATGCCAACAAACTTCATCGGATGGAAATTTTAATGTAAATATAATAGTTATTGAAATTTTGAACTGCAGAAAATCTTGATGATATTAGTAGTACCGTGCTCTGGTTCTAAAGCCTCATCAAGTTATTCTTAAAGATATACTGTTTGTAAATTGCTGTAACTCTCTGATAACGGGGTGATGTTCTATGACAAAATTAACACTTTGTAGTGTTACTGATTTTTCATTTTTAAGTTGGATGTCTTAGCAAACAAGATAGTGAATGTATATTCCTCTGAACTAGCTCTAGAAAAGAGTTCACATAGCATAATAGAAAAACATAGTAATAGATGGATTTAATGAATACTCTGTCCAGGGTCAAGAAAAATACAATCTGCAGTCTTCTATTTCAATCATGAATTCCATTCTTCAAACTTGTTTGATGCCAACAGAGATAGATTAAAAAGACCTCAAGTGCCGTGAGCACAGAAGCTAATTAAGACAAAAACGTGTAACTATATGAGATATATTAGGTTCCAAGGCTTTTATTATGTGTTTGCGTTAGGAACACATTGGAGAGGTGACATGTGAAGGATTTATGTCATGAGTTATTATGGAACAAAACTAGAATGATAAAACTTCAGTATTAGATGACAAAGATATTTCTTTTGTGGAACAATTTGAAAAAAAAAGAGTAAAATTAAGGTGACAGTAAAAAACGAAACTATATGTGGCCGGCCCAAACCCTGGTGCGTTTACAGAAAATCTCCTTTGCTGAGACAGCTGGAATGATGTCAGCCGAATGAGTAACTAAAATACATTATAGTTTGTATATGTATTTTTTTTTACTATATAATTATGACTTTAATCTGTTATTAGAGTAATGGGGTCAGTAAAATGTTACATCGTGTGCATACCAGTAGCCCAGTAAAGGCTCAAAATGTGTTTTAGACCGGCTTATTATTATATGTTAGGGAATAACTATGTAGCTTCTAGTTAGAAACCAAATGGTCGTCCAATGACTACTACTACCAATAGAAGTCATTTTGAAATTGTTAACATGTGAACGATAAAAGATATCCTTTAAGTCAGGACTGGCCGTCTGGCACACTCGCCAAATGGAAGGTGGGCTGCTGGTCGATAGAGCTCCATACTCAATGACAACAGACATTTGGACATAATGTAAAATTAAACAAGTTTAATGCTTACTTTGAACTAAGCATTGTAAGCTATTTGGATATTAAACCATGATAAATTAAAAACATTCTCATATTTAAGTGTAACTTAAAACCCAATACTATATTATGTAGTGAATAGCTTTAAGGTTTAAAGTATTTTCAACTGAGTTTACAAAAACAGTAAAGATTTTGAGCAGTGAATCATAAAATGATCGATATGGTGTTCTGATGGATGGCAGCATGTGGTTCATTTACACAGGAACAGCGTGTGCAAGTGTGACAGGTGTCAGCATGTGATGGAACAATGGCACGTCAGACTGCGTGTTTCAAATGCACTGTTGTAGAACATTTTAATAAGACATTCTTCAAAGAGGCTTTAAAACCGGAGAGGTGAGAAAAAAAAGTACGTGTACTAACTAAAAAAAACCCAAAAAGAGAAAAATAGATTACGGTACTTAATGCCACACACCCATTAAATACACGGACATAAAGTGGGTGTAGCTCCTCTAACGTATACCTGCTGCTACCCCTAATATGCACGAGGGACGTTCAAAACTTTTCCACACTTTTTTTAACTCCATTTATTTCAAAACAAATGACATCACTTTTCTACAGTCACTTTCCTTTGTGATGTAATCGTCCGAACATTGTACCATCTTTTTCCCAGCAGAAGGTCAACATCAATTTTCCTGCCGACGGTTAAACCAAAGGAGATGATGGACGCTTCCACTTGCTTTCGGGCTCGTAACAGTGAACTCATGTTTTGTCATCAGTGACTATCTTCTGCAGAAAATCATCACCTTTTTCACGATAACGGGCCATGTGTCGGGAATAAACGTCTAAGCGCTTGCACTTATGCTCCTCTGTCAGCTGCTTAGGCACCCAACTGACACGCACTTTACTGAACTTAAGGCCGTCATGAATCAGGGCATAGACAGATCAGACACATTCAACTTTCCTGCAACCTCTTCAACTGTTATTTTTGTGTTTTCACAAATCAGTTCCAGTGTTCTT
Organism: Spea bombifrons; assembly: GCF_027358695.1. Classification (NCBI taxonomy): domain Eukaryota; kingdom Metazoa; phylum Chordata; class Amphibia; order Anura; family Pelobatidae; genus Spea; species Spea bombifrons. The sequence continues at coordinate 19,064,756 of NC_071089.1, read as the reverse complement.
CCTTCATTCCTCGTGGCTGTAGCTGGATGTCCAGAGCGTTCTGCATTAGTCACACCGGTAGGGCCATTTTCAAACTTTTCAATCCACTCATAGACGACTGAGAGAGAACTTTTTCCCCACACTGAGCACGCACACGAAGATGAATTCGTGTTCATCTTCACGTATGATCTTTGGTGCAATTTATAAGATTTGCAACCATCTTCACCCCAGGGTGAAAACTCATACTAAACCGCAAGGACAGCCTTGCATAATATAGTTATGGATTTACACACAGCAACATGCAGGGTGTATATCACCCATATCCACCGGGTTTGCCTTTAACAGCCTCCAGCTGAGAGCAAAGTAACAGCAGATCAATCCAATAGATTGTGAGATCACAGACCAGGGCCATCTTCTCTTTCTTTACCAATATGTATTATTGTTTGTTAACGTTATTGCCAATTTATTAAATCACTGTCCCATTGCACAAGTGCAACAAATCTGCTGGCACTGTATGAATGTAAAGTAAGCATTACGCCTCTTTGTTAATATTATTTTGTTTACACATTTTGTACAATTACAATGGAAAAAAAAGCCATATGCCAGGGTCCTATAGCCTCGATGATAAACTATGCAGCAAATTCCATCATGTGCTCGGGAAGTATGGACTTTGTAAATATGATGAGCAAATCCATGAACCGTAAATAAACAGATGGAATCAGCATATTTGTATGTTTCACTGCAAAACGGGTAAAGTGTGTCACTAAGAAAAAAGGAGAATCATAGGCAGTGATCCCTCTAAGCTGTGCGCTTCTGCGCGAGCACATAGCTTTCAGAGGGAGCGCACATGAACAAAAATTGTGCGCACAACCAGTAGCGTACCGAAGGGGGGGGGGCGGTCCGCTACCGGCTGTGTGCACAGCAACCCTCCAGAGAGAGAGGAGCAAGCTCGGTTGGGGAGATCCCTCCAACCGGCTTAAAATCAATCAAGGGAGCGGGAGGTCTGTTAATACAGACCTCCGATCCTGCTCCCTTGCGATGCGTGCGGCAACTGATGCTGTGCATCGGGATTTGATGTCAGATCCCGGCGCACAGCACTGAAGCCACGCCCACCGTCTTTACTGCACCAGAAGGAGAGGACACAGAAGAGGAAAAGTGACAGAGAAAAGGTAGGAAAACACTCTGTGAGAGTGAATTAGTAAGTGTGTGAGAGTGATGGGTGTTATGTTGTAGTTTAAACTGAATGTGTGTGAATGAGTGTGTGTGTGTGATAGCATGGATGTGTAAGTGTGTGGGGGGATAGCATGGCATAGGGAGGCTGTAATCATATTCCTATCATGCTCAGGTTCCAGCATGTACTGGCTGCCTGGGCATGATAGGAGTGAGATTGCTGGTAGCAATTATATATTATTTTGTTCAATTTTGGTGTGTTAACCACACCTTTATTAAAGGTAACACACCAAAATTGGACAGAAAAATTTGATAATATTAATTTATATATATATATATATATATGATTGCTAACAGCAATCCCACTCCTACCATGCCCAAGCAACCAGTACATGCTAGAACCTGGGCATGATAGGAGTGTGATTGCTGTTAATCATATATATATATATATATATATATATATATATATATACATATATATATATACATATATACATATTGTTATTGATTTTTTGTCTAATTTTGGTTTTACTTTCAATAAAAGTGTTTTTTTTTTATTTTTGTTTTTAAAGGTGTGGGGAGGGGTCATTTTCAGTTTCAGTCAAATTAATGCTAAATTTTCAGGTCGATTTTTCATTTCGGTGCATCCCTATATAGATATATATATAGTACAGATAGATAGATAGATAGATACTAGGCCAGACACTAAAGTGGTAAGCCTACACCACATCAATGTTTGGCTTAGTATATAGTGATTGGGGTTATGCTGCATTATTGTCGATATCTGGCTCAATGTATAGTGATAGGTGTTATGCTGTACCACCGTCAGTGCATGCCTCAGTATATAGTGATAGATGTTCTGCTGTACCACTGTCAGTGTTTGCCTCAGTATATAATGATAGCAGTTATGCTGTACCACGTCAATGTTTGCAACAATATATAATGATAGCAGTTATGCTGTACCACCGCCAATGTTTGCCTCAGTATATAATGATAGCAGTTATGCTGTAACACCATCAATGTTTGCCTCAGTATATAGTGATAGCAGTTATGCTGTAACACCATCAATGTTTGCCTCAGTACATAGTGATAGCAGTTATGCTGTACCACCGTCAATGTTTGCCTCAGTATATAGTGATAGCAGTTATGCTGTACCACCGTCAATGTTTGGCTCACTATATAATGATAGCAGTTATGCTGTACCACCGTCAATGTTTGCCTCAGTATATAGTAATAGGTGTTATGTTGTACCACCGTCAATGTCTGCCTTAGTAAATAATAACAGTTATTCTGTACCCCTGTCAATGTTTGCCTAACGATAGAAGCTATGCAGTTATAAAATGTGTGTGGGGGGGGGGTTCCCACGTAAAGGATCCGCCCCAGGTGCCAAATACTCTAGGTACAGTTTTTCCCAATTTTTTTTAATCCTTTATGCGGCCTGGAGCCTCCGCTCGTGATTCGCTCATAATTTACTTATGCAGTGAGAATTTCACCTTCAAAAAAAATTACAGTAAGTAATACTGTTGTGTAACTAATACTACATTATCACACTATAATGTAGTGTTATTAACCATGAGCAAGCTGTACCAAAAATATAGAACAATTTAAATGTAACATTTGCAGAAGCATATTGTGCGCACAAAATTTTGGCTCTGGGAAAATTTTTGCACAAGAGAAATTTTCTGCGCACACCACCTAAGAAAAATTAGAGGGAACATTGATCATAGGATAGACAATGTGCGGGAGATCCTGCAAGCTAATGTTTTTCCATTTATCCGAAACCCTAACATCACACAAGATCCAAAGGAAGTGTGTTTTAAGTATAACAAGTCACCTTATTTCAGGGCAAATCAAAGATGTGTTGTGCCAAAGAAAGATAGCCACGGCTATTCATGAGAAACTTTGCTCGGCCGCTTTCAAAAAACATTGAAAGACATGGACCTTAAAGTCTAACGTTATGTCCAATCTTATTTTTGCTTTTACTTCTGCATCTAAATGCTATTTATAATGACGATAACTAGTATATTTGTAAAGAGGTCATTAAGGTGTCCTAAGTCCTAGTTATAGCAGCTAGAGACAACTCAAACTTGGTTGAGCGGAAGACAAACACAGATACAACTTAGTCATAAGCCGGATTTGTTCTAAACAAGGTGGGTTACTGTTACTGCAATAAGAGAAACCAGATGATGTTCCATACCATTTGACATCAGGTTAATGGTTTCCAGCCTGTTTGCCATTTGCATGATAGCTAGAGACAGCCAAAAGTCCCCAAACTTTAAAATCCTTTTTACTCCAAAATTATATGCAGAAATCATAACTTGTTTCATTATAGTAAAGTGTTTGCTTCTACTTCAAAAGAAAGTTATATCAACCAATGTAGAAATTAATATACATCGAAATATGCAACAAAGGTTAGCCACAGCAAAAGCAAAAGTGTTTAAAAAATAAAAAAGGTATTAGCAATGAATCATACAACTAATATTTTATGTACAGATAATGTCTGACAGGCTAACTAAAAACATTATTTAAAAATGTAACCAAAAAGAGTAGAAGAAAGAAAACATTTATTTATACAAAATTAAGTTCTCGGTAATAAAATCCAACAGGCAACACGTCTTAATTGAAGAATCTTCCAGAACAAAACGTATCATAAATAAGTCCAATAAGGTTCACTGTGTTCTACTTTTTAGCATATGTGATTTTCATGGCATGGGATGGTGTTATCTTAAATCCTTGAAGTGCATCCCGTGCAGCTCCTGCTTGAGTCTCATTTTCAAACTCTACAAAGGAAATGTCATGTCTTCCAGGTACTAACCGCACTTCCTTGAAGCCAGGAAACCTATAAGTAAGAAAAAGTGCAATTATATAGTAACATATTTGGCTCAGACATAATTAAAACAAACACTAAAGCTAACTTTCCCATTACAATGCCTATTTTACCCAATGCAATTAAGGACCATGCATCAGGATTCATGATTTCTAGAGCCCTAGTGGTCCAATTCACTTGCATAGTCCTTAACTAATTCCTTGCCCCCTCGGTGCCTTCCTCATGCAGTGTCTCCTCAGAAACATGACCACGTTTGTATATGGACTCACCTCTATAGATGTGAACAGACTACTATTAATATTAAATGCCCTGCATTAAACACTATTAAAAACTGCAAATATGCAGTGGATGAATGAATATGAAGGGACTTAGGTTTCACACCTTAGAACTGGAGATGTCACTGAAAATTTTACAATTTACAGTAAACACTAAGCATTGTGGGAAATATGTACAAATGTATCAAACTTCAGCTGTGATTCAGCCTGATGCATACTGAAAATACTTTTTACCTCCTCTATTCAACTATATCATGTAGCACCATCATATTCTCATATGGGTTATGAAAATCTTTATAATAAAATAAACAATACAATTGCAAATATAATAGGCATGTGGAAGAATTAAGTATGAATATTGAGTATTTTGACATGAAGAAATGTTCTCACGATATTTTTCCAAATGCTAAAATTGCATTCCACTGATAAACTTCCAACATTCCACCTTAAAACTTAAAATAAACCTATATAACATGTATTTAGAAGACTTGTTATGAAAAGTATGTAGCACTTACTGGTTGAACAACATTGAAAGCATCATCTCATTGGTTTCCTCAGGTAAATTATTAAGGAATAGGATGTAGTTTGGTGGGTTATCAGGAACCTAGAAAACAAATGTTTACAGATTACTTGTATCCAAGAAAGCCATCTCCTAATTTAGCCTTTATGAGGTTTAGAATATATATATTATAATTACAATTTAAGTTCAGATGCCCAAGGATCAATGTATACCTATTACGCTTACTACAGCAAGATTCTGCTCTAGAAGGGCCACAGAGCCACATCTAGAAAGAACCAGGGGTGCTTCATAAAAGGAAATGCAACGAAATAAAGTGTGAATTAAGAAAGACACATAACAGGCACTCCTATGCATGCGGCTCCCCACGTCAATGCCCAGAAGCAGTGGTCCACCTCCAGGAGCGTAGTTGGGCCCTTGCTTACTATTTTGGTCCTCTCAACTGTTTAGCTAGCAAGTCTGCCACAGGAAGGTTTTGCTCACCTGTGTCTAGGAAGACAGCTTTTTAACGGCACCTTGAATGCTCAGTTATTGGCAATACTTCAAGGACAATTTATCTACTTGTTCGCAATATTCAAATGTTTCACAAGGATCTAATTTATACACATTTTACTTTATACAAACACCTTTCCTAAAGCATACACATGTTATAGAGAGTAATTAACTTAACAGTCCAACTGAATGTTACCTGCAGGCTCTGTGTGGCTCCTGGAGAAGTATTATTTGCATTTGGTGTCTCTCCCTAAAAAAAAAAAAAAAAAAAAAAAAGCCAATGTCAAAAAGGAAGGTAATAAAAATTACAAGTGTTTAGAAATACAAATAGAATCGACAATGATTGTAAGTTTAAATATTGTACAAAAAGTAAACAATGCTGAGATGGTTACCAACTAGAGGTGCAGGATGGCAAACTGATTGGTCTCAACACTTCAATCAAAAGCAAAATACAAAACTATCCCTATGGAACCCAGCATGCAAGCTAGAAACATTTAACAATACACCCATCTCCAAAAATGAAGCTGAATAATAAACATCCAAGTTCCATACTCCTAATATCTACGCTGCCACTGACTCTCAATACGTCCTGCATACACAAACACCCATAATCGGAGATAACAGTATCACGCGTTACCAGTGCTGGCTTTTTATTTGCCGTGTTCGCTGCGGAATCTTGAGCCTTGTTCTTCTTCTTGTCTTTCTTCTTCTCCTTGTCTGCAAACGTACCACGCATCTTCGCTACTAGATCAGAGTCTGTCTTTGCATACTGGATACGCTGCAGGTAGAGCAAAAATATAATTTTATAAGATTATATTAACCATTGGTGTACTTCTACATTGATTAGATTTTTTTTTATAGGATTATACCTTTAAAGGTGGCTGTATGCTGTCGCACCAACAGTGCAATGGTTGTCAACACAAACCATTCAAAATCACTCATATCTGTGTTAGACAGTATAAGGTTCCCAGTGTTTTTGGGAAAGCATTTTTATATAACAAACGCACCGGCTGATAGAAAACTTTCCCAGTCTATGCATGTATTGTTATTCTGTTTGTGCATTAAAACATTATTTCAAACGTAGGGCAATATCCGTAAGCTGTGTCAGATCAATCTATGCTAACGCTAACCTGCTGTGAGATGCCTAGCTTAATACCAAAAATAGATGTATAAAAGAAAAATGATTCGCTTTGGTAAGCAAAACATCCTGCGTACACAACACCCTAAATTGTCCCACGTTGTAGAAAACAATACCTGAAAATACACACTGAGCTAAGTTCCTAATGAACTCATCTAGCAATATTTAATCAAATGGACATACCGTGTATACTATGTTTTCATAATAAATGGGTATTCCCATTTTTCTCATAAACACACGTGTCGTCTACGCAACACACTCACCATTGGCTTACTATAAAAAGGAAACCCTTGCAATTGACGCAGAGCATTTGTGGCCGAGCTAAGTTCCTTATATATTACAAAAGCTTGTCCTCTCATCTTCATAGTCTTCAAGGCTACGATGTCCATGACATGGCCAAATTGGGAAAACAGGGCATACAAAGATCTCTTCAGTTCTGCAAGAAAGATTAAAAAAAAAAAAGAAACCAATTACTGTCCGATGCAACATCAATTAAGGACAAGCATATGTTATCCAAGCGGTAAAAAACAGAATGGAGAAAAAAAAAAAGAATAGAAACCAACACCATTTAAAACCTAACTATTCAGAGAAGCAGATTATCCACCTTTATAATATCTTCAACCCGCATCCTAAAAGTAGTCAGTTATGGAAGCTGCAGGTACCCTGGGTAAATGTAATGTAATGTAATCTCGACAAACAAAAAAAAGTACAAGAAATACCAAGGTTATGAAGTGTTCTGCTATTATAGTTTAATAGACATGTTTTTTTGTCATATTTACTTTACATGCCAGAAAACTAAATACCATCTGAAGTCTTACACCTTGATAAATAAATTGATCTATAATCAAATGTTACTATAGGAGATAATTGGACTCTAGTAAGTGAACCATGAAAAAAAAAAATCAATCCCATCAGAAAGGAATGACTAAAAACCCAAGACTATTGTTAAAATCAAGTTCCAGGAGTTTTCAAGAAAAAGGGAAACATCAGTGAAAAGCTTTCCAGATCTGCTTCGGTGGAAACCGAACGTTTTTGGAGTCACTGAAAAAGCTTCTAGAAGGTTTTTACATGGAATAAAATCTACTAATGTATATCTTTTGAAGATTGTCCAGCGAATGCTTGGTTTTCATGGAACAGCACGTCTAACATACCTGCTACAAGAAAGTTGGGGACCTCTTGTGGTTGGAGGTTTGTAGTATTAGAGAAATGAGATATTTTCTTCTACTAATTCTTCCGTAGAAGAATCCCTTTGGAGTATTCTGTTTATTTTTGCACGCATTTTAGATGATTTCTAATAAAGGTATTTAGCATCCAATTGAACAGAGATTTTTATAGCACAAACATTCTTCTTACCTTCTTTCTTGACCTTATCACTTAGGTTGTTGATGTAAATTGTGTGATTTGGCCGAATGTCCATTGTGTTGATGTTTTATGGAACTGGGGAAAAATGAACAGGAGAGAATTAAACAATCGTCTAGAGAATCACACAGATCGTCAGAATGGACACAGAACAGAATATAAAGCAGAAAGGCAACAGATAATCCAATTGAAATAACAGCAGGGAAATTATATCTTCATTGATTCACAAAGTTGAAAACTCAAACAATATGCACTGTATATAAAAATTAGAAAACACATTTTTAATAAAATTATTTGTATACCAAATAAATTATCTAAAAACACTTCTGCAGATTACTATTTTCACCAAGTTTAAACGCCCTCGTTTCAGGATGAGGTGCTGAGCTGACCCTGTATAATGCATAACTTAATGAGTGAGACTGAAGTATTCGCACTGATTTAACAATACATTACACAGGGTCAGACAAGGCTTTCCTGCACGTTCACTGGGTTTGGCTCTTTTTACAGTAAAATGAAGTCAAGTTGAAGCATGACCCCTCCTGCAAACACTCTCCCCCTATAGTGAATGAACCCATGAGTATTTAAGTATAATCTTCTTAATTCATTTACCTACACATTATAGACAAGGAAATCAAGCAATCCATAGAACAAAAAATATTTCCCCCAAATTAAAGACACAAACCGCCTCGACGTACAGGTTTTAAATTGTAAAAATCAAATCACCAAACGCAAAGAGTTAGATATTCCCTGATTTTGATAAATACAACCGGCCATGGGCGAGCCAGTATTGCTTTCAATATCTTATCCATTGTTTGGCAAGCAACGCAAAATTAAAGCATTACTTATTGAAGGATATGGCTAGGAACAGCAGGGACATTAAATATCCTGAAATAATCCACTAATCATCCAAGAGAAGTCACTAAACACACTTATTCCACCCCACCTTGGGGGTAGATCCTCTAACAGACAGGACACAGAGGAATTCACGAATGGAATAAGTTACCCCTAGATCTAGAAAACCTGGAACTCTGCAGTTAGTTAATATACCCCTTAATAATATACTGTAATTACACCTTTAACTTATCTGGATGACTTGTAGATTTAAAAATCGGGTGATGGCGTAAATTTTAAGCTACAAAACACAACTTCCTATTAGAACACACAAAAGATTACCAATAAAGTAAGGAAGGAATGAATGGCTGACACGTGACTGTTAATTTAAGAATTCTCTGGTAGAATAAGATGCAAACCCTCACAAATTTTAACAACATAACCGGAAACGTTGGGATTGCAGACTTTATAATGGGTCCGCGCCGATTTTTGCACCGGCCTGTTCACTGATACAGGAGAAATAGTAACAAAGCTTGTAAACAGGACAGCAAACCTCAACACGGTGCTTAAGACAGGCGATAAAGCGTAAAGGCATTAAACACAGAATATTACCACATACGTGATATAATAAAGAAGCAAAGGAATAAAAACACTCATCTTACCGTACACACGAGTCTACTGGCGCTTTACGGCACAGGTACTGACGTCACACGCTGATTCTCAGCAGCCGTACGACCTAGGAGCGTATGTCTGCTCTAGTACGGTCAGATGACGGCGGTGTCGGCGGCGGCCATCTTACTTAAGGGCAAGATTACAGTTGCATACGACCCCCCCCCTCTACGGGGGCCGTTGTGGAACAAACTCAAATTGTACATTGCGAAAACCGAGTAACGTTCCATTTTAATGGTGGAACTGTGTAACATTATAGTAAAATAAGTCTAATATTAATATTATGACGTTGGATCTCCTACGTTCTCTTTGATAGGTGGTTTGTGAAAAAATGTCTGTGCCATTCAATATAGATTGAGATGAAATTTAAAGGAAGGAATGCAGGTCTCCCATGTTTCCATAGTTAGGATGTTTTAGCATATATAAGTGAAAATTGTTATGTAATGTGTCAATTGTTATGACAAATGTACGAAATGTACAGTGCTATATACTATGATGACGCTATATGAACACCTGGAAAGTCAGGGTTTTTGCCCCAATCTCAGGGTGAAGATCAAAGTCTCTTGGCTGACTTGTTCCTTTTTATACCCAGCTGGGATAATACCTAAAACCCCAAATTGGTGCTTTTTCTACTAGTATTCTATGTTTGATATCTCTGCTTGAAAGAGGTGATTCAAATGTATCTGTAAATAATGCCAAGTCAAGGTTTCTTTGAGGGCCAGTATCAGCCGTTTGGGTGACAGTATATTGCTATATGGCTTAGTCTGTTCATCTTCCTTTGAAGAGAGTGAGCCCCCTTTTGAACTTAGTAAGCCTCCTCGTGAACCAAGACGAGGGTTCACATGATGATCCTGTCAGTGTGCAAACAAGCTCACACGTAGAGAACCTCACAACCCAAGACAGAAAGCCTCCTCATCACCTCCTCATCAACCTAGATACCAACAAGACGAGACTGTTCATGCGATCACGCTGTCAGAGCTGAATGTGGAAATTAGTTCACCCTCAACCTCTAACTAATGTGAAAACAATGGAGAGAACCGTTATTATTTATGTATTATCATTTATTTTATTCAAGAAACTCTTTAAGCCATTGAAATGCAAGGCAACATCCATCTGAATTTGCAAGGTACACACCTGTGAAGACCTGGGATTTGAACATCGGAGTCCAACCGATCTTCCCCTGTGTTTCCCGTCCGTCTCCCCTGTCTCCGTCTGTCTCCCCTGCCCATTAGTATACCATGAGTTGCTATGGTCAAAATAGCACTTGTTAAAAAATTGCACCATAATTCATTTTTATATATAGCGACAATTTTGTTTTTTAGGGCATCAGAATCCTTTATACCCCACACATGCTGGATCAGTTGCAGTGTTTCACGATTCACAACATGTCATTAAAACCATTCTACTGAAAATACAAACCAAATACTTTTAGGGAAAAAGTTTAAGAAAAACCCTTGGGCTTAGGGTTTACTTTAAAAACAAAACAAATGAAAAACATTTCATTTTTTTATTTGCAGGGATTTCAACTTTTTTTTTTGTAAATCAAAATATATTGAAGATTTATCAAAAAAGCAAAGGGAACAAGAGGACCAAAAGGAACATTTCTAATAATACCTGCAGGTACAAGCATCTCATAAAAATATAAAAAGACAATGCAGATTGCAGTGTGTGTATAATATGCACATCCATACAGAATGAATACGAGGGCAAAACATCCACGTGTGAAAGTAAAGCATAAACATTGCCGCAGATTGCACCTTAGAAGTACCCAAGTTAGGGACGCCCTCACAGAGTGAGAGTCAACCACCCAGGGGACCTGCGTAGCAAAAAAAACTGTACCTGCCAGAGCATTGAGGGGAAAGAGGAAGAAGGGGAGGAGAGAACGTAAGTGAAGAAAGAAAAAAAGAGGGGAGGAGAAGAGGACAGAGAGTTAAAAGAAAACAAGAAAGTGATCTAGGATCCCACCTTTAGCGGAGCTCACTTTCTGAAGGGGTGAATTGGGTCCAGATTAGCCAGGTTGCCACATAGGACTCCTACTTACGGGGATCTGGATCCTCACCCTGCTGTTTGCCCGCAGCAGGGCTAAATAAAAAAAGAAAAATTGTCCTTTTATCCAAGAAACAAATATTCTATTTTATGTGTGCCGAAAGCACTTGTACTTGTACTTTTCAAGACTGTCTTTCCACTGAACCAGTAACTTTTTGTTCTGAAATAAAACACCCCAGTCTTTTTACTTTTCTTGAAATAATTACCTTTTAGAAAAAATAGGGTTTGTTATTAAATTATGTAATTAATATACTTAAATGAGCTGGAATTAATTAATTTGTAACTACTTGACATTTGTGGTGAATTAGTTATAGACGCAATAAATGTAATATAATATTCTGTTTTATGAACCATGTGCAAGCTTAGCGGTGGCTCCATATGATTATCAACATGTCTAAATGGCAAATCGTGTCTAACATGGCTGATGAAGGGATATTATTGAAAGGAATATTTTAATTAATGGAATTAAAGGTGGATATGTAGTGATTCATTAATTTTACCATCTTGCTACCCATTGACACTTATCTTTTAAAGAGCACGTCTGAACACATTATTTCAGTGCTCCTGTTAGCAAGGATATTAGTCACAAAGTACAATATAACTGTCATCGTATTCCAATCTTTATTGTTCTATAAACCACTTTCATTATTATAAAACAGTGTGGTGCTACAAGAGGCCTGAAGGATGAATATTGTCCTAGATCAATTTTTTGGCCATCAAATACCATGGTATTGCAATTGGCTTTTTTTTTGTTACATATAATAGAAACATAGGATTTGATGGAATTTATCACTTAATCACTTTAACTGCCCTTAGTCTTCCCTATTCATTTTTATAATGCAAACCATTCACCATTTTAGTAGTCTGAACCCTCTGCAAATGTTAACAAGGTCAGGCACACACCTATGCACAGTTCTGCAACCATCTGTATGGAACAAGAATACATAGGAACCCTCCACCCTCAATTTAAGTCCAATGCATAATCAAGCTCATTTTGTATTTGAAAGTATGCACATTTTATAGGAATGAAGAGAATGAAAGGTCCTCCCGCTCCATTCTTCTCTTTCAATGGATGCTAAACCCCAAACATGCAAACTGAGCACACATCCACAGTAGCTGCATACTTACTATATATATATAAAAAACCCTTCTCACCCTTTTGGGTTGTATGTGTCTTCTTCTATCCCGGGTCCTCTACCAGAGGCCTTGGAGTTTGAGGGTTCTGCGCAGTATCTTAGCTGTTCCTAGCACTGCACTCTTCTGTGTTCAAAGTGTTCAGATGTCATTCCTGGAATCTGTTGGAGCCACTCTCCCAGCTTCTCATACGCCTTCTTCCTGATGTTACGGTCACTTGGCACCGCTACATCTACCACAACCACTGTTCACTGGTCCTTGTCTACCACCACAATGTCAGGTTGATTGGCCAGCACCTGGTTGTCTTTCTGGATCTGGAAGTCCCACAGGATCTTAGACATGCTATTCAGCACAACCTTCTGTGGAATCTCCCATTTAGGCTTGGGAGGGTTTAGCCCATAACCTGTGCAGATGTTCCTGTACACAATGCCAGCTACTAGGTTGTGCTGTTCAGTGTACGCTGTTACTGCCAGTATGTGTTCGACTGTCTGAGAAGCCTCTCTACATAGCCTGCACCTTGGGTCCTGCCCTTTATGGATCTGATGCTTAGTGCCTGCTCTTGTGCTGCCATTATCAGTGCCTCAGTGCTGTCTTTGAGTCCAGCCCTGTCCAGCCACTGGTAGGACTTCCCAATGTCAGCCACCTCAGCTATTTGTGGATTGGCTTCTGATGCAAGGAGACCCACAGACATATAGATAGCAGGCCCAGACTGGGACAAAAAATAGGCCCGGGCATTTAAGCCTGAACAGCCCATTTTTATTTATTTATTGTTAAAGTCCACCCTTTATGTACCATCTTTGCATTTACTCACTCATTCACACAAATCATTAACACATTCATTAATGCAGTCTCACAAATCATTCAAGCAATTCATCCACACATGAATTCATTGTCATATGCATTCACACAATTCATCCACACATTTATTCATTCATTCTCATACGCATTCACACTACCCCCTCTCCCCATCTTATCTGCCCCTTCTGACTATGTTCCCCCTTTTCACTATGTACCCCCTTCCCCACTTCTTAATATGTACCCCCTCTCCCCATTTCTCACTATCTAACCCCTCTCTGTCCCTTCTCACTGCACCTCCCTCCCTCACCCTACTTACCTTGTTGCTGGAGCAAGCAGCAACTGCGACCGGGCCCACGGCAGTGCCGGATTGACTTAGGGGCTGATGGAGCTGCAGCTCCAGGCCCCTACCTTAAAATAGGCCCAGTCAGGACCAGACTGACTGGGCCGGGAAGTCCCCACCAGGACCGGCCTTAGGGGTCTGTGGCCGCACAGGGCTTAAATTAAAACATCGGGGTTTTTTTAAAAACTTTATTTAACATCCTCCATGTTAAATAAAGTTAACAAAAACTTTATTTAACATGGAGGATGTTAAATAAAGTAAAAAAAATAAAATAAATACCCCCGATGTTTTAATTTAAACCCTGCGCGGACGCACACCCGTAAGGCCGGTCCTGGTGGGGGATTCCCGGCCCTTAGAGTGGCGGACCTGGTCGCAGTTGCGGCGGGCTTAAGAGGCAGGTGCCCCTTATGCCCTGCGTTAATGCGGCTGTAGAGGCCGCATAGGGCCAGTCAGTCTGGTCCTGACTGGGCCTATTTTAAGGTAGGGGCCTGGAGCGGCAGCTCCATCAGCCCCTAAGTCAACCCGGCCCTGCCGCGGCCCGGCCCACCGGGCATTTGCCCGATGGCCAGTCCGGGCCTGATAGATAGATAGATACATACATACATACATACATACATATTAAAGGCATTCTTGCATTTCATTTATGTTAATTAAAATGAAACTATTAATTAATAATAGATAGATATTAAAATCATACTTCTACATCATTTTATGTTAATTACTATTAAACACTTCTAGGAAATAAAATTGTATATTCAAATATATTTATTCTTTTACAATCCTCTTTGCTCTCCTATTGTCCTGTTTCTCCAATAAATATGTATTTGGCACAATACCTTTCAGAACATTGAGTTAATGACTTTTTTTTTTACAGTGGAATGACAGGAAACACTTTGGCAAGACATGAAGAAGCATTGAAAGGCTGCATACCTCATTGGAAAAGAAGTGTTCTATCAACCACAGAATGAAACATTCTGACACTTCATACAGTTTATATTCCACCATGTATTACCATCAATTTATTTAGTGTTTAGTTTAATATTGCGTCTTCAACTATTCAATCGTTTTTTTGCATCTAGATTACGGTAATTTTTATCTATAGATTATGCTCTGCTGTACAATAAAGAAACATTGTTATGTAACAATGTATGGTTTAGAAAAATGTATTCTAAAAGTAGTAAAACTTCATTGTGGTATGCGGTATGAATTGCAGATATAGTCGAATTGAGTTATCATGATCAACTCATCTGTTGTAGTAAATAATATTTTCTTCTGCGAGAAAGGGCTAGAAAACCACCCATAATGCATAGTTCGATGAGTAGATTGCTTTCAATACTTTTCAAACATTTAACTATTCGGCAGCAACTTCACATTGCCTAGGGTAACTCCGGATTCTCTTATTTCTTTCACCCACAGTAAGGTAGTAATTTAAACTTGTCTTTAAAACACTTCTTAAACCTAACCATCTCATTCTCATCATTTCTGGTACTACCCCACTGTAGTTCTTCCTGCTTCACATATCTCTCCACTACAAAACCAATACCCTGGCATCCTATGAAACAGTGCATCACCTTCAAAAACCTCTGTTTTACATTGAAGGTTCTTCAGTCCTCATCCTCATGCTATATTCCTTCTCTGATATCTCATCATGTGTACCCCCGTCCATAGTGTGCTTCTCTCTGCTCCTTTACCAGCTACTGCTCTTGCCTTAAGACCTTCTCCTTGGTTGCTCCATATCTGCTGAATTCCCTACCGCCACACAAATCTCCACAACATGAAAAGCAAGCACAGCTTTATTGTAGCTCTACAGTAACGTGCAAACCTTGACTTAACACACATATCAGAACTCTGCTAAGTAACCTCCTTATCCTGATTGTATCTGTATGTCTGTCCACTCCCTACTATTTCTTAGACTGTAAGTTCATTAGGGTAGGGACCTCCCTTTCTTAAGGTACTTATGCCACCTAAAGCCATACTTACCCTAGACATCCAGGTTGGTAGAATTGCTACAAAACACCCAGAAAAAAAGCTTATGGTAGGGGTCCAAAATCTTTAAATGAGACTATGCCAGGTGTCAACTCTCCGTGCTGATGGCAATCTTTTCATCTATACAGATGCTAGTGATTTTGCTAGTCCTAGTCAAAGCATAACTTATCTACACATGTGCTGCTTCTGTATGACATACTCATATACTCAGAGCTTTCTGGCAACACCCTAACAATTCTGATTCTAACAGAACAAAGAAACATACCGTTAATGCCAGGAGGTGATTTCTGAATCTAGAGTAATATGCATACTTGCACTTTATATGAGTTTTCTCATTTATTTTTGGAGGATTTCATTAACACCTTCACACACAGAGAGAATAGACGTGACACAATTACCAGTTGTTGCAATCTAATTGGCATTAAACAATTTGTATAAAATCACTGGTAACACTGCATTACTTCTGCTTTCATTCAGTTTCAATGTTTAATTCACAGAGCGGACGTTATATTCCTTATGTCACTTTGTTAACCCCTTAATCAAACACGCACTTGGAGGCAATTAACAGGAACACCAACTAGCCATGCTACTGATCATAACTAAAAACCTGGCATGTTATTTTAGAAGTCCCTCAAAGCCTTATATGAGACTACACATATTAGCATTACAAAACCTAAGGACGTAAAATTACGTTGTTACCCAGGTTTTTTTTGTTTTTAGCCCATATAACTAACGGTAAATTTTGTGTCTCACTGTGGTAAAGAGACACCTAGCGGCAGATTTGGTCATAGCTGAAGCACCTATAGACTGGGGCAACTATTTGCACTTAAGCATGTTTACATCCTAATGTCCCTGGGCTGTTACACAAGCCATACATACAATAATCTATTTTCTTTTATTCAAAAGAAAGCTTTCATCATATATTCTTAAATGGGAAGTCCTATGGAGAAATATTTTCTCCTTGAGAAAAAGAGTAAATGTCATGAGCATTGATAAAAAAACAGGTTTTATCTTATTTTATCCCAAAAACTTCCTTTATCTGCAGACCTGGAGGCTGCCATTTTTGTCAGTCATGTGATATATTGGGTGACTTTCCCTGCTCAAACGCTACACTGTGTTGATTCTTGAGTTTATGGCAATGCTAATGACATCCATTCATCCATAGACTTTTATTAGAGTATCCATCTGGGTGAGCCATTCTACTTTTTACCACAATACCGTATAATAACGAGTCAGGGTGGTTGTCTAGTACAGTGCTCCTCAAGCCTCTCCTCAAGGCACACCTAACAGTCCAGGATTCAGGTATTACTCAGGTGTGTCTAACGTGTTGCAAATTTAAAAACAAAAACACCTTAAACACCTGAGACACACCTGAGTAATACCTAAATCCTGGACTGTTAGGTGTGCCTTGAGGAGAGGGTTGAGGAGCTGGTGTAGTAGTGACAGAGCGAGAACACATACAAATATTATAATATGGAAAAGGTAGAACTGTTTTAACAAAGAAAAAATATTTTTGAAAACGTATTTTTAATCTAATACCAGTAATAAAATAATTTGATTACGTAAAATAAAAATTCTTGTCTTACAGATGTAGTGAATAGAAAATAACACATTCCTGTGTTCTTGCAGCCGGGATGCCTTTAAACCGACAACAGAAGGATAAACAGTTTATTTAGTAATTTAGAATACATACAATGATAAGATTGCCGTGGTATATCAATATACTGGTATCGGAAATTGTCTGGTGATAAACTTCATTGGGTGATGCTGATGGGGATTGTTGCTATAATGGAAGACACGTATATTCTGCGTTAACTAGGATTCACAATAGGAAGTTATAGTAAACTTCGAGCCAGAATCATCAAATGATTTGTGGAAGTACTGTACTTTTTTTAGATGTGATGAGGAAGAATACTGCATTAATAACTGGAGTTAGCCAATGTGATATGAAAAGGCGAATGAATGGGCTCTTTTTGTGCTCTATGACACTATGTTACTCACGCTCTTCTGCTTAAAGGTATTTTTACGACCTACTGTTCCTATTAAACTACTGTGGAAAAGCCATTGCAGGAAACTGTAAAAGTGCAATTTCTTTATAATGGCAAAAGTGAATTGCTCACATGAATTAAATAGAAATAGTTTTCTAATGTTGCATCTGTGCTACGTGTAAATCATTTTCCAACCTAGAAATCCCCCAAACATATTTTATTTTTCATTTTACACAACATGGAATAGGAGTTCTGCTGAAAAATGAGATTATAGAACAGTAGTGCACAGGAACCCAGACGCCAAAGATTTTAAGACTGGCCAAAAACTTATAAAATATGCATGAAAACTCCCGAGGCATTCAGATACATTGAGAAAGATTTGTCAAGTGCTACAGTATATCTTTTTGAAGTACCTTGGTACTGAATGAACTGAAATGACCTGCTAATTTTTGTTCCATAACCTTTTCAAAGAAAGAAGAATTGGCTAATTGATTCAAATGGAGGTCACAATGACCTAGAACGTCTAAAATAATTTATATTTATTTTATATTTAAATTAGATCACTTGCTGTGAATTCTTGCTTAGATGTCCCTGAATTAAAAGTTTATTTGATGTTTTAAGTGCACTGACAACTATTTTGGACTGTTCATTGCCCTGTTACCCTTGCCTATGGCTGGAGGATTACATTTTTATAACACTAACCATGGGCTGGGGCATGAATGGCATGTCTTCTGGGACTTCAGGGAACATGGGGCTTCAGGGAAAAATATCTTCAAAGAACTGAAAGAAACTTTAAAAGTAATTTTACAAAATGCAGATTGCTTACAGGGGTGTCCAACCTGCGGCCCTCCAGCTGCTGCAGGACTACATCTCCCATACTCCTCAGCCAGCCCCTTAGCTGAAAGAGCATTATGGGAGATGTAGTCCTGCAGCAGCTGGAGGGCAGCAGGTTGGACACCCCTATGGTGTTCCTGGAGAATTCACTGCCTCGCTTTGCTGTTTGTTGCCTGTTCTTTTAACCCGATGAGCCACAGACATGCCTGCTATTATCTACAGCCTTTCTGCGTGTTTTAATTTGCTTATATGTATTTATAATGTGAATAAGGGCCCACAGTGCGAAACACATTGTGTGAGTTTAAGGTGTTCTCCACTTAGCCAGGTATGGAACTCATATGGCCCCTTGCAAAATAAATGCAAGCATTTTATGATCACTTCTTTGACCAGTGTTTTCATTTCCACATCTGTGGGCTTTCATTAACTTTCATGATTGCAAGCAACCCTTTGACATCTACCTTGTCCCTTTGTTTCTTTTCTAAGACACCTCTGATGGGTATATCACAACTTCAATTGGTTACCAAACCTGCAAGTGGCCTGGTGAAGCTAACCAGGGGTTAACCATGGTGTATCAGACCCACTATTTCTCAAACCTCATCCTGGTTCTTCAGTTCAGATCAGGAGATGAAGAACTAAACAGTTGATACATTTGCAATTTAGCTGATGGAGTGGGTGGGTAAATAGTTCTGGACACACAGCAAGGTGCGCAGTAAAGTCATCAGAGATCCAAGACTGGTGGAAGGAATGTATACGTATCTGTGCTCTAAAATAAGATGCAGTAAAGTGCAGCTGGTACCAGAGACTATAACTAGATATCTAGAAACTGGACTCACACAATGCACAATTAAAACAAGAAAGATCACTGTCCCGAATCCCACCGTCCCACCAAGCTCAACTTTTGTCGCAAAAAGCACGACTGAGGTATAGCTTGGTGGGACTGAGTAGCAAAATTGTGACTGTCCTGCATAAAGTGGGAATGTTGGGAGGCAATGTAAGATAACGACCCTCTAGCTTTTGACCATCCAACACTAGAGGGTTAGAGACTTAGATGTAAAGTAAGATTTTTTTAAAATTTCATGCATGTCTCCCAACTGTCCCGCGTGGCAATGGGATTGGGGACCACAATCCCAATTTCAATCCCAGACACTGGAGAATGCATATTGCGCAGAATTGTGTGCATGCAGTTTGAGTGACACTCTACCTCCCAAGCTCTGCCCCACAGCATCCAGAAGCTGGGGCGCATATTTACAGAGAAGGTGATAGACAAGTGGAACCGCCTCCCAGCTAAAGTGGTAAAGACTAATGCGGTGAGGGGAATTAAACATGCACAGGATAGGTATTTGGCTATCCTGAACCTAAGACGAGGCCGACAAAGAACGACAAAAGCTCTGAGTCTTTAGCTCATGATAAATGGGGAGGCTAGATGGGCCGAATGGTTCCTATCTGCTGTTTAAATTCTGCGTTATGTTGCTATAATCATGTAGTTTACTATGTCATAAAAAGAACAATCAGAGTTTTGTGTTTTTTTCCAGTGTATAACTACATCTTGTAAACCGATACAGTTCTTTGTTAGCATGAGTCTCACGCCGCTTTGAAAACAAGTTTCTCCGGTTCAGTTCACTTAAAAGGCAGGATCAATGGAAAGGCTTTTCACGCGTGCTTAATGTTTAATAACACTGCTCCTGCAAAGCGTGAACATACAAACAGCCATGCCTTGTCACTAAATGCCCCTCTACAGTAAACCTGGCTTTCTCTGTGTCTTAAATATACACTAAAATATATATTTAAGAATTATGAAACAAAACAGGAAATAAATAAACAAATAAATAAATAACAATAGTAGCAAAAAAGAGAAACCTAAATGCACATGACAAGCTCGCCTGTTACAACAACCAATCAACCGTCACACACACAGCGCATTCCTGGGACTTGTAGTCCAGCGTCACGCTGACTGCTAACTTTTCTGTGCACCTGCAGAACTACAAATCCCAGCATGCAACACTCCGGATGGCTGGCAAAAATTGTATCACATGACAATGCCGAACTAATCGGTAGGATGACTGCGTTGAAGTGAGGTTCGGAGGTGGAGCTGAGTGTTTCTCCTAAGCTAGTTCTTCCTTGCTTTTGAATCCGTATCATTAAGGTAGTAGTGGAGAGACGGCAAGCCTTGAGTGACAGCTGGGTGTCCTAAATTAGACAGCAGCACTTCTGCCTTAACACCTGTTGTTGGCCACCCCATTGGTGTGTGTGTAGTCTGTAACAACAAAATAAATGAGCCCAGCAAACCCTGCTGAACTTGCCATAGTATTCAGGCACTCCCTGGCTGGTGTGAGAGTTGAAACAGGCTTAGTGAATAGGATCTGAGAGCGCAGAGGCTGATAAAGTTTGGGTATGAGATTTCATGTACCTAGAGCTGATCGCTCATTGCCTCGCAGTGCTGGCCACCTTCAGAGCGCTGCTGCTCTAAGTGATCATCTCTGCTGGTTTGGCTGATTGCGCTGTCACTCATCAGAAGTTCAGTCTCCTTTGCAGTCTAGGTAGGTACCCGGTCCTGCGTTATCCTGGGATTCCCCTGAGGCTGCCACAAGCGTAGGTGGACTGGTGCTCTAAGAGAGCACGCGATCACAGGCATGAGACATGGCATCTGTCAAGGTAGCAGTGCGACTCCGGCCGATGAACCGCAGGTAAGAGACGCCTTTAGTATCAAAATCATTCAACCGCTATTGGGTATTATCGGTTTATTCTGGAGTATTTATTTCTTAGGCAGAAAGTTCCAAAGTCTAATGAATTACTCCTTACCCTTTTATGATGTAAGCAGAAATATCGAAATGTCCCCATTATGTATCCAAGTACCATATGTTCAATATCTCCCTTGTCTATTTAGTGGTTGATGAAGGCCGTTGATGACTACACAGGTAAACGTGCCTATTCTGTAAATCGTGACAAGTAATGAGATTAAAGTACTTATCTTAATGCGTTAACTATGCCTTATGCTGGAGCAATGTCTGTTTCACTTTCAGGGCCGACTTGGCCGTGTAATGCGTATTAATCCTTTGAATAATTCTCACTGGTTTAACTACCGTGTTTCCCCGAAAGTAAGACAGTGTCTTACTTTCTTTTTATACCTAAAAGCCCCACTATGTCTTACTTTCGGGGTATGTCTTATATTGGGAAAAAATTGAGAGTGATGGGAGTTATGATGTACTTTTAGAGCATAATTAGATCATGAAAAATACATTGGAAATGGTACAGCATAACACCCATCACTCTCACACACTTACCAATCAACACACCTACCAATCCACACGTATACCAATCCACACACATATACACCAATCCACACGTATACACAAATCCACACACATATACACTAATCCACACACATATACCAATCCACACACATATACACCAATCCACACACATATACACCAATCCACACACATATATACACCAATCCACACACATATATACACCAATCCACACACACATATACACCAATCCACACACACATATACACCAATCCACACACACATATACACCAATCCACACACATATACACCAATCCACTCTCACTTAATGCTTTCCTACCTTTCCTTTCTTCTTTCAGCTTCTTTTCCTCCTCTTCGCTCCTCTTCTTCAGTTCTTGTCTCCTTCCGGGTCAGAGGGCACGGACAGCGGTGGGCGCGGCTTCAGTGTTGTGCGCCGGGATCTGACAAGAAACCCCGGCGCACAACAGCTGTTGCCGCGCAGATCACAAGGGAGCGGTATCGGAGGTCATTAACAGACCTCCGGCTCCCTTGAGTGATTTTAAGCCGGGTTGAACCCGGCTTAAAATCACTCAAGGGAGCCGGAGGTCTGTTAAAGACCTCCGATACCGCTCCCTTGCGAGCCTGCTCCTCCAGCGGCGGACATTACTGTCCGTCTCTGGAGGGGTGCCGGGTGCCGCAGGTTGGCACCCCCTGGAGTGTGGCGCCCTGTGCGGTCGCACACCCCAAAGGTCGGCCCTGCTCTAAGGGGCCGGCCTTAGGGGTCTGCGGCCGCACAGGGTTTAAATAAAAACATCGGGGTTTTTTTTCAACTTTATTTAACATCCTCCATGTTAAATAAAGTTAAAAAAACTTTATTTAACATCCTCCATGTTAAATAAAGTTTTTTTTAACTTTATTTAACATGGAGGATGTTAAATAAAGTTAAAAAAAAACCCCGATGTTTTAATTTAAATCCTGTGCGGCCGCAGACACGTAAGGCCGGCCTTGGTGGGGACTTCCCGGCCCCTTAGAGTGGCGGACCCGGCAAATCCCCCGTGTTTCCCCGAAAGTAAGACATATGTCTTACTTTCGGGGTACGGCTTATATTAGCTGACCCCTCTGAAACTCCCGATACGTCTTACAATCGGGGGTGTCTTGCTATCGGGGAAACACGGTAAGTATAATGTTCCTATCGCAGTACAAACTTGCTTTGTTTGGTGCTTTGTAATGTTTACCTTAATTAAGAATCAACTTTACCTATAACAAACTATTTAATCAATAAATGCCAAAATCTGTCAATCACTACACGTCCGAAGAAGACTTCAATAATAATATAAATTATATTCATTTAATAATTTTCTGTAATAATACCTAGCGTGAAGCAGTATGGCATTTTCTATGCACCTCGGCAGTGCTATGATGTGTTATACCCTTTCTCAATGTGTTAGCCGTGTTGAAAGGGCTTTTTAACTGCCCATCGTCGCCATACCTGGGAACTCTCAGGTTTTAATCCTGAGTCTTAGGGTTTTTGCCCCAATGGTCTCTGGGTTAAGGGGCAGATTTTCAGTGTCACACTGTCTGGAACTTACTTTGTCCTGTTCTATACTGCTGTCATCATATCTTAGACTCTCAATTGGTACAGACGCTACCAGTATGTTACGATTCATATCCCTGCTTGAATGCAGATGACTAAATTAAATATGTATTTAAATAATGGTATTGGAGCCATTTGGTTGGTACATTTTAAGGATAAATGCATAGAATAATCACAATGGGCTATTAAGGGGTTAATACAGTACTTTAGGAGTCTCAGGGTCATCTCATTTAGAAAGTTCCCAGGTTTGCTCACTGTACAGATGACATCACTTGATAGAGGGCACAATGTAACCTATACGTTCTTAGCCATTTTGCTAGAAAATGTAAAGGCGAAAACATACTTACCTTAAAGTTTCTAACCATTATTTCAATAGAAATTGAAACTCCAGATTTAGCGCGCATGCACCCACCCACAGACCTTGCGCTCATTTACAGCGCTGTGTTACACAACATACAGTGTTTTGAGGTGTACATGCAGCTCTTAACGGGCGGTCCATGGCTATGGCGTTTACCGGTCATCCTTACATGCAATGGACCCTATCGTATTTTTATGCGTAACTGTTTAAATGTGTGTGGTTAATTTATTTTTGGGATTATTTAATAATATTTTTAGCTCTATTAGTAATGACCTCATATTTCTGTCGAGTGACGTGGAGATATATATATATATATTTTTTTATCTTTGGGTATTTAGGAGGTTTAGGACAATCTGTGAAGTTGATCCATGAACCCGGTAACCTTGGCTCCTTGATTTTTGGATCCATCTCCACACTTTTTGTGTCGTTTTATATTGTTCTATATATGGGTGTACTTTATACTAATTCACGTGTGTCCTGAATAGGATGTATTAGTTCATAAGGTTGGGAAACACAGTCCGGAAGCAAAGTTCCCTTTAAATTGTTTGGTCATTAGCATGAAGAAAGGCCTGTATAATGATGTCTTGTAATACAGGTGCGCATGTATTCATGTAATTGCTGGTTTCGAATGCCAAGATATAAATACATTCTGACATACCGGAATGGAAACATAAAACATTGATGATAAACAAGGACTCAGCTTTATTTATATCCGTGACTTGCAACATAAAATTCCTTTAAGATGATACCAAATTTCAGATTATACACTTTTATTTGAAAATTACATCGAGCCCCCCTCCAAATATATTTATTTATATATATAATATATATATATATATATATATATATATATATATATATACATCCCATCTTTTATCTGGTTTTGAGACTACTAAATCACTTTTTTAATAGTTATAACAGGATGGACATGGGACATGTAGGAATATATAATGTAATGTAATATATTACGTATGTATAAATAAGTTAAAAGGTGTGTGTGTGTATATATATATATATTACCTTTTAACATAGTATATTGGTGCTCAGATACCTGCAGCTGTTTTCGGGCAGAAAACCCACCTTGTTACATGAAGGGACTAGCTTGAATTTAGCCCCCCTGCTGTGTCAGCTGTGTTTTTAAGGGGTAGTTTACAGTCCCTGACAGACTCCGAATTCACATTAAAATTCTATGTGAGTATTTTTCCTAAACAGAAAAAAACACTTACCTGACACAGGCTGCCCTGCAGCAGCTGCTGCCCTCCTCCTCCATGGTCCGACTGTTCTTCATGGAGCCAATTGGTGGCAGGAAATCAATGGCAACACTTCCCACACATGTGCAATGAGGTCTGAATAGAGTCCTGGCCACAGCATTCACCGAGACGCTGGAGATGAGTGCATCTCGTGCAGGGTGATGTGTTGTGCCCCACACATGACACTTAGCTGGGGTGTGGGGATAGGGACAAATACATTTGCGATATTTTAATGAAACTGCACGGCTATCATATGCTTTAATGAACATATAATGGCTGGAGTGTCCCTCCACAAGACAAGTACTTACCTGAGGTAGCAGCTGCCCTCCTCCACTGATTGGCTGCTTCAGTGAAATCAATGGAAGTGATCTTTGCGTAAGCACACTGGTCTGCAAACAGAGCCCTCCCTTCAGCATTCACCAAAGTAGCCCTCAAGCTGACTGGTGGTAAGCATATCCTGTGCATGGAGACATGTTCAACCAAACACATCTCCTGTACAGTAATTAGTTGGGGGTGTAGAAAGCGGCAAATGCATGGAGTCGGGGTTTCTACAGAAGAAGTATTTGGTAAGAAACAATAGATCATTTTAAATTACATAGGGTTATACTTCTAATAACTAGTTACTTATCTCTATAAAGGTCATTTTGCTGGCATTTAGCCCTTATGTCCTTGAGACAATTTTACTGACATTATACCACATCTAGGCCTTTAGGCTAGAAACATTTGGTTGTAAGTACATACCGTGCATTGTTGCATATGTCAGGTAATCTAAACGATACAGAACCTGTGGTAGGCATCTCATTATCTTTTATAGAACTTTTTAATAAATATTATTAATACAGTAACTTCTCTCTCTGATCTCTGCCAGAGAAAATAATTTCTCTCAGAAATTATCTCTCTTAATTCTCTCTTAATTGTTTCCTGTTTTCCAAAAGTGTCATTTGTAGGAAAAGGCTTCTCTGGTCCATATTGTAAGAGGAAATTCGAAACACTTCCCTATCCTTATCTCATGAGTACAGACAAAGCAAGTTTCTGTGCTAAAGTGGAACTACATAAAAACATATGGTACAGTCTAGAATTGTTTTTCTAGATGGGATAATTTCCAGGTACTTTATGAACATTCTCTTACAGCTTATAACTGGAATAGGATAATGAAGTAAATGCTCAATATCATGTGTGTCCAACATGGTATCTGGGACACTTTCCTTCAGGACAGAATCTGACATTGCTTTGTATCTCCCTTTACCCATAATATAGTGACTAAAGATTTGCCATACCATACCTCACAACTGCCCTGTTTAGGACTGAAGGTCCTGATATTTGGGTGGTAGTCATAAATTGGTTGGGAGGTCTCCCCAGACTGGTCTTCAGAGTTGTAGGATTATACCTCAATCAAGGCTCCTGCAAACATGGCTTTAGCACAGAAACTCGCCTCAGAGCCTTTTGATGTGGAGGTTCAAGGCCAAATTCCCCAGCTCGATGCCCCATTAGGGCCAGATTAAATATTGGAAGGTGTGGAGCAAACGAAGCATAGGTTTTCAATAAATCCCATCATCGTTTGCAGTCTTTTGGAGTGGGAGAACTGCTGGAATGCTAACTTATAAGATTTATTTCCAAATGTGGCCCCCTCCCCCTATCTTGTATAGTTACGAGAGAAGAAAAGCTTAATTGAGAATAATTGCTTTACTTAATTGGTAATGTTGGCCTATATATAGTATGTATCCTATATAAAGACAAACCAAAGTTCACCAAATTTGAACATGAACTTTTTCAAATGTTCCTGCTTATTTGCATGAGAATTGATTGGCCAAATGTTAAAATAGCTTGGCCAGGTTTACAAAGTGTACAGACAAGGACAATATTTGTTCTGCGTAGTAAAATTAAAAATACTGCTTCTTGGTACAAGCAAGGTTTTTGCTGGGAGGAGGACATTTCGTTTCCTAGAGTGACCAACAGCGAGACAGGATAGTAGTGTTTCTTGCCACGACTCTATATAGTTGCTGTTTTTTTTAAGTATAGTTTTATTTAGTGCTAACTAATGCACTTTACAGTATAGTAGAGATGAAGCACAGTAAGTGGTCATAAAGGAAATACAATAGTTATACACACATTTTGTTTGACAGTACATTAGATATGAATTTGAGAGTTTACGCTTGGTGACAAGGTACCGGTAATATACAGTGGCAAGAAAAAGTAAATGAACCCTTTGGAATTACCTGGTTTTCTGCATTAATTATTTATGAAAGGTGATCTGATTTACACAGCTATAGACAAACACCATGTGCTTAAGCTAATAGCAAACAATGATAATCTCTCTTTATTAAACATTCACAGTGAAACCTTTAATCTAACAATTAGTGGAACCTCCTTTGGAGGCACTGATCTCAAACAAGCGCTTCCGGTAGCTGCAGATCCGACCTGCACAATGTTCAGAACTAATTTTAGACCATTCTTCCCTACAGAGCTTCTTAAGCTCAGCCATATTCCTAGTGTGTCTGGTGTGGCTCTCCTGAAGTCATTTCACAGCATCTCTAATGGGTTAAGGTTTGGATTCTGACTGGACCACTCCAAAATGCGGATTTTCTTTATTTGAAACCATTCAATTTACTTTGATCTTTAGGGTCATTGTCCTGCTGCATTTAAACAACTTCTACTGAGCATCAGCTGGTGGACAGCCATCCTGATGTCATCCTGTAGGATACCTTGATAAACTTGGGAATTCGTTGAACCTTTGATGATGTCCAGGCTTCGAGGCAGCAAAGCAGCCCTAAATAATGATGCTCCCACCACCGTACTTCACCATTGGGATGATGTTTTCATGTGGGTATGCATGTTCTTCCCAAACAATTCAACATTTTCCCAGTAGAGTTGTGGAGTGTCAAGGTGCTCTTTGGCAAACATCAGACAAGCAGAAATGTTAAATTGGAGAGCAGCGTCTTCCCCCGTGGTGTCCTGCCATGGACTCCATGCCTGTTCATGTTTTGCATTTGGTAGACTCATGAACCGAGATGCTAACCAGTTCCAATGATTCCTTCAATCCTTTACGTGTTAATCTAGGGTTCTTTTCACCTCATTGAGCATTTTGCCCTTGAAGTCATCTTGGTTAGGCACCCACTTCTCGGTAGTGAAGCAACAGTACTAAATCATCTCCATTTACAAACAGTTTCTTTAACTGTGGAGTAATGAATATGTAAACTCTTTAAGATTACTTTGTAACCCTTTCCAACTTTATGCAAATCAACAATTCTCAATTGTAGGTCTTTTTACATTTCTATATTGTGAGGAATGGTTCACATTAGCACATGCTTCTTGAGAATAGCAAACTCAAAAGTAGCTCTAAAATACCCCTTCATTCCTGTTTCATTGATTGGACTCTAGGTTTGCCAACTCCTGACTCCAATTAGCTTTTGTTGAAGTCATTAGCCTAGAGGTTCACATACTTTTTTCAACCCACACTGTGAATGTTTAAATGATGTATTCAATATGGACAAGAACAATACAATAATTTGTGTGTTTTTAGTTAAAACACATTGTGTTTTTTCATTAATGTCATTTAGATGAAGATCATATCGTATTTTAAGACAAATATATACATAAAGGCTGGTAATTCTAGAGGGTTCATTTAGTTATTTTCTTGCCACTGTATATATATGAAAAAAGAGGTACCAAAATGTAACTGATGCGGGCAGCCATCGTTTACTAGTAGACCTTCTAAAGAATGATTAGCTTTGATTTGTGATTATTATTTGGTGTATTTAGTGCCACCATATTACACAGCATAACATGGCTTGCATTTATAGCCAGGGAAACATATTAATATTGGTATATAAATGTATATATATTTATAACACTAATTAAAAGTAGCATTGTTTTTAGATTATAATTTTGTGACACTTAAAACTGCTTGCGTTCTTGTTTTTTTTCACAGTCAGCATCTGTATTTCAAGCGCTTCTGTCACCTCTGAAATTTAAACTTTAGTGACTGAAATGTATAGAGCCTCATAAAATGTAAATATTACATTTTCAGCGTGTATACCCTGAACGTAAGTTGTAAACTGCAGCTTTGTAGGTGTTTTGTACACATCATACAGTTAATTTAAACACAGCGACACCTGACGCTATAAGTATTGAAGTAGTGCAGTGTTAAGATCTTTCCAGTTTATAGAGGGTTGATGACAACTCCTAGTAAACAAACAGAGCTCTCCATCAAACATATGCAAGCTGTACTCAGAAACTGCTTTTGTTTGCTTATAGTTTAATTTTAAAATAACATATGGGTAATGCACATGATAAAGGAACACAATTACTCATGTTCAATTCTTTCTAGACAAAGGGTATTATGTGCAGAAAAATATTATATATGGCCAGGAAGTTTCCAGGTTTGACCGAGAGTCAAATGTAATTGTCCCTTCCAAAGGCCACCAGAAGAAGAGCTCCGAGTTGCCTACCCAGAGAAGTTCTCGGGTATGATGGCTAACCATTGGCAAGATGATAATTGTGGTCCAACGCAGCTGGTTTGTCAGAGATTAGTAATAGGTAGTCATGGCTTTTACACATGCTTACTTCCTTGGGATGTCAAGTGTGGTTTCAGACCATGACAGTTGGTGTTTAATAGCTTGAGCACTACCGTTTGACTAAGCAATTGGCCTCTCTAGTATGTTAAGCAAATAAACCTTAGTAGACCTGTCATTTTATTATTTCCTCTGAACGTTTTAACTGACTAATTTATATTTAATCTGAGTAAAATGATCACAGTGCTCATACAAAATAGTTGTAAAAGAAGACACACAATTACAAAAGTGCACTAAAATACGCAAGGATTACACATAGAAAACTGAGTTTGAATATCTAGATCCAAAGGGTCCTTGCCAAAAGAAATTTAAGCAAATCAAGGTTTTCCCCTCAGGTTTTTTATAGGGATCACCGTTCTTTGTCTCTAGGAAACAGCCCATTTGTTGTGACATGGATGTTCAGTGTGTAGCCCAGGTACTCTGCAACATGGTTAATGAGTTAGGTCATAAAACCTGGGCCTGATAAAATATCGTATTTGGTTGTTATGGTAATTTTATGCTACTTTTATGGTACATTAAGAACAGTGGGTTGATAGTGTTCCCTCATGTTATTACAAATATATAGGTACCAAAAATCACCCATTTCCGAGTTTACCAATTCTTATTGCTCAAGCCTTGTTCACCCTCTACTGCTAAGTTTTCTATCATCCTGAAAAACACAGCAAATATCTTCATGTTATGAGCCTACTATGAAAACCTTTGCCACGTTTTGGATGTCATAACTGAAGATGCTCGGACCCCAGTGCTTGGTCTCCTGTGAGATTTGTATGGCACCCAATACAAGGTGTCTGGCATCCCTTGAAGAGACCCTGCTTTGAATCTCTTCATGTTTCATTTAGTTTATTATGGGGTGTGGAGTCCTTTCTAGATTTATACATTTATAGTAGGATTTGCCCTAGGAAACCCTGCCTTTGCCCTGCATATGGGCATTTGCATGATGGTTAGTATTTAATTAATGGAAAAAAGTAATTTGTGTTTGCAATTCTTAGCTCCCATTTCTTATCTCCTGTGTTTCTACTGAATGTTAGTTTGGAGTAAAACAGTAATGTGTACGTACTGCTTACAAAGTTTTAGATCACTACCGAGAGACTCTTGTTTCTGCCAAAGGTGCATCATTTCATAAAGGGGAGGCAGACACTCTTATCAGACAAGCAGAAATAACAGACCAATAATTCTTGAAATAAAGAAAAAAATAAAAAAGCTGTTTAACATAAACCCATCTGGGGTAATTCTATACATTCGAAAGTTTAAAACATAAGCTACTTGTGTTGTAGCTTCCTTGATAAGTTTTATCACATAATTTGTGATTTCAGATCTGAACCAGAGTTAATAAATAATCCTGCATAAAGTGTACAAAGGTTTTTGTCTGTGCCATGACATATTTATCAATGTTATCATTGTACTATGGCCATTTGTAGAAGGAAGGATTAAATGAGTTATAAATTGTGAGAGTACTTTTGGGGCCCTTTTTGCATGATACTTGTCTGTTGTCCCTCTTTCTGATCTGGTTTGAGCTGTGCTGCTTCGTGCTAGTCTGAGGGTTCAAAACTCTAAGTAGGTGTATTCTTTTGAGAGCCCACCCAAAAAGTAGATGAGACTTTTATAAGAGCAATTTTAAACAAAGAACTAGCCAGTCACTCTGAGAGCCTGAGGAACCGTGCTCTTCGTTCATCTACTACTGTGCTTTGTGGGGGAAAAAAAGGTAATCGGTGCTCCAAAAGTGATAGGGCCACAGTGGAAGTAGAGTCCTCAATCTTCGTCTTCTAGGTCTACACCCCCCTATGCATAAGGCTTGGATGGGCCGGATCTTCTAAGAACTCCCCTAGAAACCCACTGAAGTCTTCAAGTCCATAAATTGAAGTCTATTGGTACACATTATGGGTGGCCAAACCAAGTGAGCCTACAAGAAGGACCTTGTCTCGTTCAACGCAATGCACAGTTTATGTGGGGAGAGTTCTTTGTCTCTTTTTGTAGGAGAAACATCACTTCACTTGGCCTCGCATTGTTAAAATCTTTGATTCTTCTGTAGGCTTGTTATACTAAATACACCTTTTTGGAATTTTCCATATCCTTAAACTTCAAAAATACTCAAGTAAAGTTTGAAAGTAAATAATTGAATGATAACACAGAAAAACGTCAAACATGGCTAAATCAGCACAAACAGCTGTAATACTCAATTTCGTTATTCACGTTGTAAAGCACTTTGAAATTGGTTTTAAAACATCTTGCTGTTTGCAATTAAATGTGTTATCGTTCAATGATCATTCTGTAATCTTTTTTTCTATAACGACTTCTCAAGGTGATCTTTTATGTGGTGACAAGTTTGTTCACTTTGGTGGCTAATAAAAAATAGTCACTCATTGCCATTCGTATAATGCGGAAATATTTGCAATTTAAGTTTTAACAGTGTCCCAGGAAAGCAAATTATATTTTTCATGTGTTCTAACCTAGAAAATTACTCTTTAATACAGAGTAGTAAAGTTCCTACTGTTACTAGTTATTTTGCTTCTGTGCACAAAAGGAATTTTGGCAGCTAATCATCATTACGTGGTGAAGCAGAGAGATTCACTCTGCTGTCCTGTCATATTGTTACAATTAATTTGACTCATATGTAATATTAGTCTAAATTTGTATTATATTCTTGGTTGATCCCTGTCAGAATTACGATTCTTTTTGCACAAAAACAAATGAGAAGCAAAAAATAGTGCTTTACTTAATGCTTTTTCTTCATCTTTTTTTACTGAAGCAGAACGACCGATCCCTGACGTTTTAGAAGTGTCGTTTTTCATTGCTTAGAAGGCTTATTCAAATAGTTTTAAACTGATCACTAATAAAATACTGTATGAAATAATATAGTTAATAATGTGTACTTAATTCAAATTTACATTTTAAGCAATGTTCTAAATTACTTTTAAATGAAATCATTAAAGGAGTTACTGATCCGATGACGTAAACGGATTAAATATAAAACGCACTGAGAGGAAAGGTAACATAATAGGCAGAAATGTAGAACCCGATGGCAAATGGGACCCATTTGGCTCATCTAGTCTCCTCTTCAAAAGACTCAGCCCCTAATCAATCCTTAGTGATGTCTTATTTTCAGGATAACTATATGCCTATTCCATGCATTTTTAACTCTTTCGTGAGTTGATTATGAAAATAATAGCATAATAGTTAGCTGCAGCCCTAGGGCCTAGTATCTGGATAGCAGAAGAAACCCATATCACTTCAAGCTTTAGAACCCATCGTGTTTACTATAGTACATTCCTTACGAATATGTTGCTTCCAGCCTCTCGTACATGAAGATTTAAACTTTGACAAGCCGGCAACATTTTCTTGGTACCCAATAGTGAATAATTTGGTTTTATTACAGACATTTAAAGCGGCGCATGGATGAAAGAGTGTGACTGATGTAGAGTATGTGTTAGAAATATTATAGCAGCGCTAACTGTGTCTGACCTCTGGGAAATCAAAGAGAACCAGTAATGTGCTTGCAGAACTCGGCGTTGAGTTATGTTACCTCTGTGCGTACATTGCAATATAAAATTATTAAATGCATGTTGTGTAAGGTTCATATAAATATATGCTGGTAGTCTGCTTGTATACATATAGAAAACTAGCAAAACACATATTTATGCAATCATTTGTATTACTTTTTCTCCGTGTTTTCTTTAGGGAGAAGGATCTGGAGGCTAAATTTATTATTGAAATAGAAGGAAAGAAAACAACAATTACCAATGTAAAGGCAAGTATAATATTATGTTTGTTTTTAAGGCATATAACCGCGTTGGCGATACCCAAGGGCTCTACATTGAAAGAAGATAATATGCAGTTTTTTTTGAGTGTTTTTCTTAGTTTATTGTGATTACCTCCAAGCTATGTAAACTTTAATGAGCGCGTCCAATATCCTTTGGAGTCATTTTCTCGGGGCATTCAACTATTATTGTGCATGATAAAATAGCTAGTGGATTGAAATAAACTTTCTCATATGCTAAGGAGCATCTCTTTAATTGTTAAAAAAAAAAAAAAAAAAAATTCGTAAGGGGTAGTACAGGTACTTCTTAGACGGGGATCAATAGCACTTATTTATTGAGTATTGTGATTGAGAACAGGATTTTATAATTTTCTTGTTTGTGTTATTTTTAAACAAATAGCCTGATTTCTTTAACCATGTACCCCTAACGGGCATCTTTTCTTTGTGAATGTCTGTCCAGTAATAACTGATACCCTTCAAATGATATTAGCTTTTGGATTTTCCGTTCCGGACAGAAGTGTACCAAGGGGTATATTAACGACATTCTGAGAAACATCGTTTTAGAACACAGAAAACGTATCTTTCTAACTAGTGCAGACATGAGCATGTAGGTGATAGTTAATGTGAGGTTGAGCTTGGTTGGATCACTGTGCTCTGAAGTAAATAAACACTGTGTTCTGTGTATTCTGGCTGGAAATGTTTAATTTCTCGGCCGCTCTTCTTCATGACTGATCTTTTTTTAATTAGGTGTGCCAGTGTTTATCTAGTAAAAGGTCTGCGGCTGCAAATTAGGAGGGTAAACGTTAAAATGGCCTATTTTGAAGACATAAAACAAATAAGTGTACAAGGAAGATTATTGAATTATTCACACCCCTTCCTCATAAATGTTGAATGCAGTTCATCATTGTTCGTGTATTTAACATCCAATTAGAATAAGGAGGTATAATGCTCTTATACAGAGAATGTAACTGGTATTTGTTTTAATACAGCTGCCAGATGGTATCACTGGAGATTCTGGGAGAGAACGGACCAAAACATTCACGTATGACTTTTCCTACTTTTCAGCAGACAGCAAAGATTCAAACTTCGCCTCTCAAGAAAGGGTAAAATAAAAACAAATTAAGTATAGTCAATATGAAGGCTCTTGAGTTTGCCTTCTCATTATCTATTAGATGTGTTATTTATATTCAAGTCACATTTACTATATTTTGTAGCTGTTCTGTAAATATGTTTATTGTTACTGTATCCAGAAAATTTTGATATTCGTACATTTTAGAATTCTTATCGGGTTTTAAATGCAAATGTGGAAAAATAAATTAATAAAACCTTTTGGTCTTTGCTTTTAGAAATGTAATCTTGCTTTTCTTTACTTAATAAAGCTAAAATGCGTGTGTTTGTTTTAAATTAATGTAAATACCCCAAAGGCGGCTCAGTAAAATATGCAGCTAGGTATTAAATCTCACTCCTTAGATTTCGATAACATCCACTGATGAAGCTCTTCTATTTAGATGACTTTTTAATATTTTCTCACTATTTATTTTAATTCCTTACGTCTGTCCCATGTTTGTAAAGTTGATGATAGCCCTGTGTACCTTTCCTCCAGGCATCTAAGAGAATATCAGCACCACACACTTTTTATGGCCACGCTTGTGTAGTTTATCTCGGCAAGTTCTATCATATAGGGACTTTTTCAGTTTGCCTGTTTTTACAAATGCAAAAAGGTACAAATACACTTTGAGTTTTGAAAAGTGTTTTTTTTTTTTTTTTTTTTAGGTTTTTAAGGATCTTGGAACAGATGTTCTAAAATCAGCCTTTGAGGGTTATAATGCCTGCGTGTTTGCCTATGGACAGACTGGGTCAGGCAAGTCCTATACCATGATGGGGAACCCGGTAGGTTTTTTTGTTGTTTGTTTGTTTTTATACTTGATTGCTTTTAAAACATCTGAGTACTTGATGGGTTAGCAGCCATTTTTTTAATAAACCAATTGAATAACTCGTAGCAATTTAATGAATTAAAATGAATTTAAACAGATTTATTGGCGAGAAATCCACAAATAAAATACCGCTCTTTTGGTTGAAAAGTGTGCTGTGATATTAACCATGCCATTGATGTGGAGGATCAAAGGCTACTTGTGTCTACCTCACTCTAAGTGACCCATAGAGTAAATTAGACATGGGATTTAAAGTTGTCCACCTAGGCATTTTTTGATGTTAAGATTTTTGTCGGTCCAGCCAGCAGGAGAGCGTACATTG
Source organism: Spea bombifrons (assembly GCF_027358695.1). NCBI lineage: Eukaryota > Metazoa > Chordata > Amphibia > Anura > Pelobatidae > Spea > Spea bombifrons. Next base: position 19,029,345 of record NC_071089.1, on the reverse strand, counting down.
GGAGTGTGTGAATGAAGGTTTTCCAATTCCTGTGCGCTCGGTGAAGAGTGTTTACGTCCCCTCAGTTTCTTGGCAGAACCCCCAACATGCATTTATCCCTTTCCCCACCCCTTAGCAAAATGCCCTGCTCCCTGCACTCGATATACTCTCCTAGTCATTGCTGTCTCGGGGGACGCTGCGGACAGGAGTCTGTTTAGACCTCAGTGTACATGAGTTATTTAATATGCGTTTTCCTATTGTGGGGAGGGGGTAAGAACAGTAAACGGTCCATATAAAAATTTAGACTCCTCCCTGAAAATAATCCCATGGGATTATTTTTCTCTGCAAATTGCACAGCATTAAATGCAAAATCACCATATTGTACTTAAGGAGTGATATATGTAAGTGTGTGATGTTAGCCTGCGTCTTCATTTATCCACTCATTTATGAATTTTACTCCCTTGACAGGGTGACTCTGGCCTTATACCAAGGATTTGTGAAGGATTATTCAGTCGAATTTCTGAAACTACAAAATGGGGTGAAGCTTCTTTTCGAACTGAAGTCAGGTGTGTCCAAAATGTGAATCATGTTATATGTGTATTAAGAAACAATAGGTTAGGTAGACCGTAATATGTTTATTTAAGATATATACCATAGAAGTACAAAAAGTTGGTAAAACATCTATCTGGAACAGCCCCTTTACTCGATGCATCCATTTTTGCTTTCTTTCTTTGTAAAATCCATTAAGCAACAAACATTACTAAGTATTGCATCTATTCAGTATTAATGTGTAATATAAATTAGTTTAACGTATGAATTGTTACTGCGTGTAACAAGTTTTATACATGGTTCACTAGTAATAAAGGGACATAACTAAAAGCAGGATATTATTTCGATGCTAAGTGCAGAATATTTATTAAACCCACTAAGTGCTGTTTTTCCAGGTGGACAGATGAGTTGCAGAGAGGTTACAGGGAATTAAAACGCTTAGCTGTAAAATAGTTACTAGCAATGATAAGCATTGATTAGATTTTGCAGAGCTTGTGCAATAAAGGACATTATAGCCATATATGTCTTTCTAAAAGGCCATAATGAACATAATGTACAGCATTGTACATTTGTGGAGGAATAAATACAACAGGGTGGAATACAGATCCAAACCAATTTAAATGGTAATGTGTGCCAAGTTTGTTACATTTGCCATGAATATCGGGGGTAGGCAACACGCAACTCTCAAACCCCATCTAGATTCAATGTGGTAACAAAATGCAGACTCAGATCTCAGAAGGGGAATAAAGTTGAGTTACCGAGAAAGGCCAAAGACAGCTGAGATCATTGAAGTTCAGTGAGAGAAAGGGTGCAGGAGGGCATCTTCAAAGCTAAAGTAGATGTGTAGCTTTTTCAATTCTTTTATTTTACTTTAATTTAATCTGCATGCATATTCCCAGTTGTGAAGTTGCTGATTGGTTCATGCAGTTTTTGTAAGGGTAAACAAAATGTTCATAATATAAGAACATTAACCCCTTGATGACAATTGACATGCCTGGCACATCACAGAAATGCATCTCCTTAATGACAATTGACGTGCCTGGCACATCATGGGGTTAAACCGATTTACAAAGCGAACAAAGATAAATGTTTGCTGATGCAACACCGGAAACCGCAGGGGCCCTGTTTAATTGATCCCCGGAGCAACAAAGTGCGCCATATAGAATATGGGGATGGCCTTCTGCTTTAAAGAACGTAATCGAGGCCCCGCCACAGGTTGCACTGTGGTCGCTCTAGAGACATGTTGCCAATAAAAATGTGGTAGCATGTACCATCCAGTTCCAACAAAATGTAAAATTAGGTCCCAAAATATAAAAACAAAGTTTATTTTTATAAGCTAGTCCTAAAATTAGAGTTGTCTTTTCAAAAAATTGTGTTACGTAAATAGTTAAAACACTATCATTTGGAATACCCATGTGGTGTCTAGTTTTGAAAAATATGTTTTGATGGTGTAGATTTAATTGGCCAACTTCAAAGATGTCCCAAATAGGACATGGGGCAGAATAATCAGATGCCAATATTCCAAGTTTAAACACTGAGATGCATGTGTCCCAAATGTGGCAATACATATTGGGATGTTCCACAGTAAAATGTGTGTGTGGGGGGGGAAAAAAAAATTACTACCACTAAGTTTGAAAAAAAAAAAAGACTGCGTGCATGCAAGGTGTTACAATACTCGCTTTTGAAATACCCTTGAGTGTCTAGTTTTCAAACATATGTGGTTTGATTGGGTAAATTGGAATTGAGCAGCTTCAAAGATATCCCAAATAGGATATGGGAGCACTGTGACCAGATTTTTTTTTTACAAAAATGTAATAAATAAAAAAGCTCTGTCCTTAAAGGTTTGAATATGCTACTTTTGCCTTTCTTGAGTTAACAATTCAGCGCGAAGTATAAGAGTTTTTTAGTAAATAAATTTTTTTGGAGACTACATTTTTTCCTTTTAAGAACAGGAATCTTAAAGTATTTGGAATTAATGGTTCATGGACCAAACACTTGACGTGGTTCTCTGTTTATTCTAACTTAGACCCACACATTTTGAGTGGGGTCATCCTTGCCAAATTCTCTTCTTGCTGTTTTCTCCAGAGCAGTTTTGCATTTATTGTCTATTATTAATAAAAAATAATAATATTACACAAATGCTACTTGGGGAATAAGATATTTAGCTGTTCCTCAAGTGGAATCTGCAAAGCTCCTTAGATTTTGATTTAATTCCTACAAGTAAAGCAACGTTTGGTGTAATACAATGTTGCATTTTTTTCAATGAGAATAGTCATAATTAATTCAGACTCACTTGCATCACCTGTCACATTACACTTATGATGTTTATATTTTAACTGTTTTTTTTTTAACATGGCATGATATCATACATGTTATAATAATAATTATGTAATAATAATTTAAAATACTAGTTAACAAAAATAAACTGTAACTGCAATCCGGTTTTACGATGAGAATCTTGCTAATCATTTTCCCTTGGCCTAACTTGTAACCCTTATTAGAAATGTTGTGATGTGACATGCTTATCAAAGTGGGTTTCTGAATTATCCATAAGAATGCAAATGTATGAACTTTTTACCTTGATCATAAAACAGTGCTTCTGTGTGTAAGATTGTTGGTAAATAAATCAATATGGAAATGTATCCAAACTTTTGACACAGAATGTTAGACATGCCGCATTTATTATGCAGAAAAACTGATATATTGCATGCATGATAAAAATTGTTCTCCGACTTAACACAAGCATAAAAGAAACATGCTGAAATTCCTTTACAAAATAACCACTTAATTGTAATGTGTTTCATATATATACCAAATGAAATGGCTGTACTCTTTGAGTACTTTATTGTGCATTCTTCCAAAACAAAAATAAAGCACCTGCCTGACCTAGAAGTTGCAGCCCTGCTGCAGCAGCTGCTCTTCTCCTCCATGGTCATGGACATTTAATGCTACTGGGAGGAAACTTGCGCCTGTTGAAACTACTGGGAGTAGCTTCCACACATGCGCAGAGCTAACATGCAGAGTTCCCTGAGCCAGCACTAGAGCTGAATGGAGGTGAGGATATCTCGTGGAGGGAGATCTGTTCGGTCAGAGACTTCTGCACAGCATTTTGTTGGGGGAGCTGTTTGCTGTTATGATGCAGTACTCTTGTATTAGTATAGAGCTCCTCAGTCAGGTCTTGAAGGCACAGGGTCATTCAGATGTCCTTAGGTTTTATTGCTTTGCATGGTTAAGGTCTGGCCTCCCAAATAATGGTTCCTAATGATGTTTGGCTCTAAAGTTTTGTACGCCGCTATCCTACAATGTTTCGATTATAAGAGGGTTCTTTGTTTTTAGGAAACTTTTGTATTCGATAACACTGATTCTGTTCTGTTCCCACAGTTACCTAGAAATTTACAATGAAAGAGTGAGAGACCTACTGAGAAGAAAGTCATCTAAAACATTTAATTTGAAAGTTCGCGAGCACCCAAAGGAAGGTCCTTATGTTGAAGGTAGGGAAATTTCTTATTTGTAGGTGCATTGGTTATCTACTTTAATCATTTTGCATACACGTAAAAAGGGAATTGAAGAAGCAGTGGTGTAAAAAACATGCTCTGCAGGGCTGCCACGCCTTTCTCCTGTTACTGTGTGTCTCTGCACACATCGAAACGTATTTATACATTGCAGTTTTTCTGCAGTCGGAGCAGTGTGAAAGCAGAATGAGCAGCGTTTCAAATGGGAGGTGTGCTATTTTTGCCGAAATCAGAGACAGTGAAGACGAGTAATGTCTGTTTCTTTAAAGTGCCCTTATCACTTAGCTTTTGGTATCATATAGTTATATTTATTTATATAGTCATTAAGATGCAAATAATATTTGTTAACACTACCTACCTATACCTCTTGCATAAAAACATTTGGGGATATTACAGTTTTCCCAAGTTTCAGAGTATCATGTTGCATCTTATATTGGGGAGAACTGTATCAGCAGGTATAGTATATGGATCAATTGGGTCCAGCTGCACGTTGTTTTTTTTCATAAATGGGGAGCTTGGACAACCTTTTAATGCACACACAAGCAGTGGTGCAAATTTATTTTTCAAGTCACACTGCCATTCAACATCCATCTTTACAGATTTGTCAAAGCATCTTGTTCAGAATTATAGTGATGTAGAAGAACTTATGGATGCCGGGAACATCAACAGGACGACCGCAGCCACTGGAATGAATGATGTGAGCAGCAGGTCCCATGCCATCTTCACCATTAACTTCACTCAGGTATAGAACTTTAATTCCTCTATAGCTAAGATAGCCCCTTTAAGCAAACCTACCACGAGTGGAACTTCTTCAGATCTATGGTGTAGAATAATATCTGTGGCTCCGAGCATACAAATGATATTTTCTGGTTTTATCCTGCTAACTTGCCCTGGCCAGATGTGATTTTCAAGAAAACTTCAGTGAGGGCTGTTAACATTGTGAAGGTCCTGTTAACATTGACCTCTGCTTGTTGAGCCATACATGATACATGATGACTTTCCAGGTCTACCATGTGTGTAATATTCAGATGCAATGATGGCAAATTTCTACACCAGCCACACTGCATTCAAGGCCTTAACATAAATCTTAACAACATTTTATTTTTGTGATATATATATATATATATATATATATATATATATATATATATAATGATTGAAATATACAATATGGCTGTTACCCACTGTATCTTGTCGTTCCAAATGAGTTTGTCCTGATTCACCTCCATAACCCGATACTCAGTATATGTAATTGCAGCTCTGTTACTGTATATCATATCCCATACATAATTTGTCAATGAGGCTGCCCCCAACAGAGCTCTGTGGTGAATTAATTGAATGTAACATCCTCATCTTAATTGTTTTAATTTGTTTTCCCACAAGGCAAAATTTGATGCTGAAATGCCCTGTGAAACCGTTAGTAAGATTCACTTAGTGGATCTTGCTGGAAGTGAGCGAGCTGATGCCACCGGTGCTACGGGAATGAGGCTCAAGGAAGGAGGAAACATTAATAAATCTCTAGTAACTCTGGGAAATGTTATTTCTGCCTTAGGTATGTACTCGAACCAAAGCTTTCATTCCTCCGTTTCCTCGCTACTTAGGCCATTACATAAAGTTATTCTAAAAAAATCAACTTTGTTTTTGGAACCTGACGTATTTCCAAAATGTAAATGATTTAAAAATCCAGTTCTCATTTTATGAGTGCAGAAAAATGTCCTGAAGGTTTTTTCTCGTTTTACAGAAAATGGAATAAGAAATTATTCATGCAATTATTTCATTTTCTTCTTTTCCTTTCTCAGCCGATTTATCTCAGGATGCATCCAACCATCTTGCAAAGAAAAAGCAAGTCTTTGTGCCTTACCGGGATTCCGTCTTGACTTGGCTGTTAAAAGATAGCCTGGGAGGAAACTCTAAAACCATAATGATAGCCAGTAAGCTTGCACATTTCTATTATATTTTGGATCTGTTATTTGGATGCTTCTTGGCTGTCACAGCTTGTCACTTGTTACAAAAGAATCGACGATCATGAAGATCCTTGTGTTTTCTTCCTATGATCTTATGTTGCCTTAGAGATCCCATATAATAAATTGAGCCTTGTTTTATAGAATATATAGAACTGGAGATGTTTCTTTCATTAAAACTAAGACAGTTCATGAACAGTAGAATAGTTTTAAATACATCTGAAAGAGTTAAATAACAGGGCTACAGTGAGTAGCGGTCTCGATAGAGGCTATTCATTTTGCTTATATCAATAACCAGTATAAATGATGACATTAATCAAATCATTAAATTGTTAATTTACAATTAATATCTGGCTATTCACTGAAACACATTTCATACAGTATTTAAATAATATTTCATAATTTTTTAAATAAAACCAATATGAAAGTCTTTGATCCACTGCTATTTTCCATTTGTTTAGTGGGAGGTAAAGTATGAAATTTAAAAACCCATGCAGGGTACTGGTTCTAATAATCTCTAAAGCCAATTTGACTTTCAAATTATAAACTGCTTTCCTCCTCATTGAAGCTTAAGGTGCCGACTAATTTGACTTTAAATTCTTTCTTCCCAGCTATTTCACCTGCTGATATCAATTATGGAGAAACCTTAAGTACACTTCGCTATGCAAATAGAGCCAAAAACATCATCAACAAGCCCACCATTAATGAGGATGCTAATGTCAAACTAATTCGGGAGCTTCGAGCTGAAATAGCGCGCTTGAAAGCCCTGCTTGCTCAGGGGAATCAGGTTAGTGCTTTTTATTCTCAACTTATAATTAACTCTCTTTGAGCAATGCTATCCATTTCAAGCTTCTGCTATAATCATTATCTCTTTCATTAAATATATTGGAGTCGGAACAAACCTACATCACCTCCAGGTGATAGCAAGTGTATAGAATCTAATGATAAGCCAACTTGTGGCAAGTTGCGGGCTAATTGAACAGAGGCGTTCGATCTCAAGCCTTCTTGCAATGATTTTCTTATGAGACATCCATAAATTTTGTTTTCTGTATCTCTGCCCTACGATTAAATCTCTGTAGTCTTATTTGTGTTACGTTGGTGAGCCCTTTCTAGATTAATTCCAACGTAGCCGTGCTTATCAGTCTTGTCTGAGACATTTCTACTTTCTAACGGTTTGAATTAGTTAAAATATAATGGATCTCTCAGAACTGCAGATTTCCCATCTTTCTCCTTTACTCTGTGTCCTCCATTTAATGAACATTCATTTGGTTATGAATATTACATACTGACAGTGTGCGTCGTCGGTGTGTACGTGGAAGGAAAGTGCTGACAGTCCGAAAATGTGTTAGCACTGCGTATCTGAACAACAAAGATTAAGACCATGCATGGAAAAGAAAGGATTGCTCTGCTGAGATTCTTGATCCAAATGGTGCAGATTTTAAATTGATTTGTAGATCGACTGGGATGTTGCTCTAACCTTTTGTTTTAGGTTAAATATTTAGACTAGGGTCTCCGACAGGTACTTTGCAACGTAGTGATGGCACAATGCTTTGCTTTTACTAGCTTACCTTCACCTGTTGGAAATACTGGTTCATTCTGTGCAGGATGTCTGTATCTATACTAATAGAAACCAGAAAAAAATTAAATTATTAATTAAAATACAAAAATACTCTTGACATATCGCTGACCCTTAAAATTATGTTATTTTATTTAGTTTAGTTTTCAGTAGTGGCTCTTATTAAAAGAATGGTTGGAGAACCCTGCTTTAGACCATCAGAAGAAATCAGAGTCCCAGCATTTCTGTACTATGGTCATTTATCTGCTTCTGGCCGGGGATAGGGCTACCAACCCTAAACGTGTGTGATCGGTATATGTAGCGCTCCCTAATTTTGTGGCTGGTTTCATTTGGTAATCTTGCCTTGCAGATGGAGCTGTTGTAGAAGTTTGGTTCTTTTTAAATCCATGTGTGTTACTTTATACTCGCCTACATATTGTCAAGCTTGCTATTAATTGAACCCAACTCGCTTTATATACACACCTGTACTTATAATTTGTTTACAGACGACTTACACAAATTCAATTTTCTTTTAAGATTGCGCTATTGGATTCGCCAACAGCTTTAAGTATGGAAGAAAAACTCCAACAGAACGAGGCCAGAGTGAGTATTAAGCATTTCCCCCCCCTCTTTTTTTACTTTTAGAAAATATTAGATCTCGTTATGCATAATGGTCTGATCTATCGCTTGACTGTAGCATTATCCATTTACATAGAGACATAGATTCTGTTTTTTTTTTATTGCAAGTAAAGTATTTGGTGAAACAACCGTGGAATAGAATAATATGAAGATTTGTATTCCTTGAAGTAGTTTTTTTTTTTATGGATCCATGGCACTGTTATAAATCTGTGCGTATTAGTATAAACCTGTATGCGATGCTTATGAGCCACTAAATGTCTTTTGCACGTTGATTGATAATGTAGTTGAACTAATTTCAATATGCTGGTACGTCAGAGTATATCGACACCATCTGAAAGTTATAGTTCAGTTTTACAAAGCAATCTAGTGATATAGAGCCTAAGGGACCGATCGCTCATCAACATTGGCTTTCTTACTTTAGCGCTCGCTAATTTGTGTGGGGAATTCCTGTTGTTCTTGCTTTTTAAGAGTCACTTCGCCTGCTTGCCAAAAAAAGCGGTTGCTGAAATGATAAAATATTAACGCTTTGAGGCATTAAAACTGTATGACTTCTTCAATCTGGAACTGGTCTGCATCATTCTAGTTCATAGGGGCTAGACAAGCTTCAGTGCTCCAGTTGTTAATGGATGCTAAATGTCATGGAAACCTGGAGTTGGATTTTGTCAGCGTCAGCACCGCAGGCTCCATGACGCTGGTTTAATGTTAGTTACCTTAGCACAGCGATGCATTGAATTAATAGTTACAGTTGGCAAAGGGTCATTGGAGTTGAACCTTAGGAACGTGGTGAGACATGCAGCTTCTTACATATCGTTTAATGGTGCTGAGAACAGCGATGCTTAAACATATAGTGTGGCGGTGTCCACTTCGTGACCCATAAAGGTTTCTTGAAAATTTACCCATATTCTAAAATGGGAAAGAGCTGCAGAATTTTTTTTGTTGAGAAAAAACTGCTTCCACCCAGAGTTTTCCCTAATATATTATACACTGTGCAATGTTTACTTAATATAAGTTGCTCCCTGTGCCTGTGTGTGTCAGTGATCCCTATACCCCTGCAGGTGTCCGGACAGACCCGCTTTAATATGTTTACAGATCTCAAAATTATTTAATGTGCCAATTGTCCTACATGACCATTCAAAAGTTTGGGGTCACTTAGAATTTTTTCTTTTCTTAAAGAAAAGCACATTTTGTCAAAAAACAGTGCAGACGTTGATAATGTTATAAATTTGTATTGTAGCTGGAAATGGCTGATTTTTAATGGAATATCTTCATAGGCGTGCAGAGGCCTTAATCACTCCCATCACTCCTGTGTTCCAATGGCACGATGTGTTCACTAATCCACGTTTCAGTTTAAAAGGCTAAATAATCATTAGAAAACCCTTATGCAATTGTGTTACAGCTAGAAATGTTCTTGTTTTCCATGAAAATATCTAAGTGACCCCAAAATCTTTAACAGTATTGTGTGTAATACCATCTGTGGGATTCATTATATGTGTTGATGAGTGCTAGATGCTGAAAGATACATTTTCTTGATTTCCAGGTAAAAGAATTAACTAAAGAATGGACAAACAAATGGAACGAGACACAAAATATATTAAAAGTAAGTAATCTCAGTGAATTTGTCACCTGTGAAAATTCTGTACTAATCTGTACTAAATAGTTTTCTTTCTTATACCTCATTCACTGCTGTACGCATGATTCAGTAAGATTTTGATATATTTGTTCTAAGTGCGTGTAAAATGCGATGTGTGTATAATGTAAAATTTACCACCCGTATTGAGTAGATAATGCATATTTTTGTACATCCGGAATGCCTTTTAGATGCCAACATTTTGTCAATTACTGGTTTAGAGCTCAAGGATATGTTATGTGATCGCCAAAAAGACAATCACAAGTAGTTTAAAGAGGGGAGTTTAGTGAAAGTGCCCGGCAGATGGCAGGACAGAGTGATTTGATTGTGTTTAATGTCTGTCCAGAGACTCTGTTTTCTCATTGTCACAATGATAATATCACAGCCGCCTAACTCAAATCAAGACGGTCCTGGTATTTTTCTAACTGTCGCGTTCACAGCAGATAGCTTTCAGAAATTAAATTATCCACGTTATCTATAGCTTGTGTGTTTTGTATTGGATGTATTTGGTTTAAATATAAGGAAGGCTGATATCTGTGGCAGAATTAGTGTCCGATCCTTATGTGTCCAACTTTCACCTCACCCAACGTTTATGAAGCCTTCATGAAGCAGTAACTTAACTAAAGGAGATTGAGACCGTCATCGTAATATAACAGAACAAAATACACAGACTTTTCATGTTCTTTTATGCCACCTGTATTAAATAGCTACTTTACATTAATCTTCTATAAATACTGTTACAAAGGAAAATCTTATTTTCTCCTGACCACACAATCCCTCTAGTGTTAAGTCTATTCTTATTTGGAAACTAAAGCCACACGTCACAGTTTAGTATCACGTGAACCTAAGAGTGAGTTTAAATGCAATGTATAGACAGAGATGGTACAACACATTCCCTTTAACATACCGGGCCATGTAGAACACGGCTAAGTAATTTCTGGAGCTGTCAGAATCCATACCAATATAACAGCTGTCAGCAAAGCCATTTTCCAAATGCCGCTGGTTTAAGTGCTAGGTGTCCACACCATTAATCCTCGCTATTATATGGCGTGAATCTGACTGTACATTTTCTTAAGGAACATCTGAAGCATCAATAAGCCCATGAGCCGTCTGTGTAAAAGGTTAGGATTTTAATAACTGTTTTCTATTTATTTTAATTTGTAATTATGCTTGATATCAACACTTGTAAACTGCACTGCTTCCAATGGGAAGGGATTTGTTTTTGGTGAAGTTGGAGCAGGTGAGACCTCTTTGATGACATCCACTGAGGATACCTGATGGTCCCAAATTTGTGATGTGACCGTGCTCTTTAGGGAATATGGGAGTGCATTAGAAGTATTTATATCTGTTTTTAATATAAATGCTGCTATATTGTGATGCACTATAGGCTTCTTTGAGTTCTTTCATCTCAATTTTAAGTGGTAAATCCTTTTTTATATATTTATTTATTTAGAATTAGTTTGCACAAAGCTCACTTTAGTACTTTCTTCTTCTTTATTGTTATCAAAGACTGAGGCTTACAAAAGGCAGATCAACTAACTTGAGTTCAAATAGCTGCAGGGAATTAATCAGTGGAGGAAAAAAACAAGAATATTTTATGGAGCCCATTCATAATAAGTGTTGGTTTCTTCGCTACATACTGTGTGTGTACCAATGAGGATGTTATATGTAATGCGACTTTAGTGATTGCAGATCCCAGATACCGATGATGAAGATTATCATTTTTCCTTTACTGTAGTGCCTTCGGTGAGATTAAGCATCGCTAGGAAATTCTCAAAAAAATAAGTGAACGTTTAAAATTTAAATACATACCTAAAGTCTGGCCTCGTGTAAAGTAACCAGTGCCTTGAATGAGGTTTTCACGGTAATATTCCCTGAACCATTTTCTAAAAACTTTGCTTTTATATCCTTTCACAACCATTTCCGAAATGTACATGCCATATCCATGGGTGGGTTTATTGTACATCGGTCATCTGTGGAGGTTTACTCCAATCCCCTCTTGGCATTCTGTTCCAATTATAATTGAGCCTCTCTATGTCCACACATCTCTGATAGGTTCAAAAGATTACCCCCTTTTGTTGTTAATAGAAAATAGGTTTATTCACTTTACATGCTACAGATCTTGAGAGCAACAGCACCTTTTTAAGAATTTGGAAACATTTCATCTCATTGAATGAAGGGCCAACCAGCTTAGCTTCTCCTCCAAGAAGAGCGTAGTTAACCCAGATGCCAGACACACTTGTTTTAGCTGGAAGATTTTATTGCAAACTAACATTGCTAAATTCACATTTTTATCCCAAATTCTTTTCACCGTTGACAAAATTTACTTAAAATAAAAACACAAACCCCCCCCAATAAAATATTGGCGTGAATGGTATATCTCAGGAATAGTATGCTCCCAACGCATTTTACTTTCTGCTTGCTACAGGACATTTTATTTTTTGTATAATGTCGGGTAAGATACTGAACGGTTTTTCACCAAAGCACTTGAGAATAAAGTGAAAATGATATTGATTTCCCTCTGAAAAAATTACTGTTTACTGCCTTTTAATGTCTTCCTTCTGGCAACCCTTTCCAGGGCCAGCTTTCTACAGACTTATCAGTGCATTTATATATCAGAGCCAAAACTTTTTTCCGCTGTTATCTTTGGCTTCAGATTGACATAAGGAACCAGTTGTTGCCGCCACGCAGGATGCCTTTATAGAATTTTAGAGTTGCTCCATTAAATAAATGACTTTGTTGTGCATCTTTTTGAGACAAAATCCCTGTAATTGTATATTATTTTCTCAGTATGGATTACGCTGCTGTCAGTTTAGTTTTATCTGTTTAGTATGAAACACTTTTTTCCCATTATAACCAAAGATTCAGGTACAGTCAGATTCACTTTGGTTTCTATAATAAAGTACAAAACTGTCTCCATTTCAGAAAACATTTTTCTACTTTGTGGCTATACATGAACCCAATTTCTGTGAGATAATGAAAAAAGTATCCAAGCATTCTTTTTCTGCTGGATCCGGAAATTACTTTCCAACTTTATCACTAACCAATTTCCCTAATCCCAGTTTTTGTTAGTCTTGATGAAAAGTCTTAAATTTGTAGACGCTCTAACATTGTGTTCAATAGATGGCCTGAATAAGCCTATTCAACTTTGCCATACTGTACAATACAATAAATTCTAGGGCAGAATATGTCTTAGCTGGAGTTTCAAAATGTAAATTAACATTTATTTTGAGTTTTGAGTTTTGCATTTTGTTTCAATTCAAATCTTCTCTTTCACTTTTTATTTTTAAATAATAATTGCATGATCACATTTAGAGTTCCAAACTTTATTGGCATACTTCTTAGTTCTGTATAACAGTTTCTATTAGTTGCTAATAATAAGTCTGGAACATTATTCTTATAAATAAAAGTAAAGGTATGTATCATAGAATATTTGTATAGCTTCTGTAATACGTCATGTAGTCTTGCTCTCTCATAATATTTTATAATAGACAAACAGATATATATACAGTGCAAAGGGTACACTCACATCAAACGGGTTGCAAACAATCGTTTTTGTTAAGGCTACTTAAAAAAACCTTCCCAAGATAACAAAATTGGAGATTTTGACATTATATGGCCACATTATGGTTAGCCCACCACTACGCCAAAGTACTCCAATGTGGGTGGATCTTAACACTAAATACTGTTGCTTATATGGAGCTAAATCTCTTCACATATATTGCTTACCAGGACCCAAAGGCCTTCCTATTTTACATATGCAGAGACACTCCTGCAGTATATAGGGTTCTCATTTATGGAGTAAATTTGATGGGGGGGGTGCTAAACCCAAAGCCTCATGAAAGCTTCAAATACAGGACTAATATATATACATACTCCCAAAAGAATAGAAGCACTCGCGGGAATTTGATCCAAATCTCCACAGCATGGTATATATGGTATACATACGCTAAATGTTTCAGTCCACAGCGCAAACACACACACACACCTTGATATCTTGATATCGCTACTCATTACCAAGAGTGAACCCCAGTGGGCTTCTCTTACAACATGTCTGAGTTTAGACCTATAATGCATAGGTAGTTTGGGAGATCTTGTAAAACTCCCCTCGCTGATATACACTACCCTTCAAAAGTTTAGGGTCGCTTAGAAATGGCCTTGTTTTTGAAAAACAAATTTTGTCCAATAAAATGACATGAAACGTATCAGAAATACAGCGCAGACGTTGTTAATGTTGTAAATCACTATTATAGTTGGCGCACAGAGGCCCTTTATCACTCCCATCACTCCTGTGTTCCAATGGCACATTATGTTCGCTAATCTAAGTTTAAAAGACTAATTTATCATTATAAATCCCTTTTGCAATTATGTTACAGCTAGTTATAAGTCACCCCAAACTTTTGAACGTTTGAACCTTTGTTTAAGGGGAAACCCGCTGATATTTAACCTAATTGCTTCCGCAAACCTTGGTACACTTTGCTTTTCGACATGCTTAAGATGCTAAACCGTGGAATCTATTTAACATATTCAAATTTCACTGAAATAACATTTAAATGATTGGTTTATTAGCATTAATAAAAGCATTAAATAAAAGTCAAATAAAGTTTGCTGCCTGCTATATACATTTTTTTCTAGGATTTTTCTCTAACTCTGTGAAATTGTTGCTTATAATATCTGACAGTTTCACGTTGCAGCAGTTAAAATACAATTTTAATATGATACACAAAACAATGTCACGTGATTCCATGGATTAACAGTCTTCTGACATTTATGAAATTTCTTTTTTTTTTTTTCTTAAGCTTGGGTTTATCAAAGAAATGAATAATTCCAAGGTAATGGTGTGTGTTCATTGTTCATGTGATTGTGACTGGAACAAGACCACTTTTTGCTTGACATACTACACAGAATGATACATCTGTCATCTGAATTGACTAATCCAAGACAGATTTCCTTGTAAAAAACATAACATTTGTTAATCTTACTATGCACATTGACATGGAACAATGTAAGAAAAGAATTGGGAGAGATAATGTACTTCTGTCATAGGCGTCTTAGCATCTGATGGTCTTTGGCACACACTGTCTGGCTGAGGTAAGACTAGGCTTTGACAGCCATTGACCTTCAGCATTAAAATGTTTGTATTAGTTATTATAGTTAGTGTGTGTGTATGTATATATATATATATATATATATATATATATATATATATAATGTATGTATAATATGGATGTTATCCATCATCGTCCAGCAATTGTATCTTTTTATATTTCTCAATGAAAGAATAAATATACAGATATTTCTATACATTTTATACGTGTGTGTGTGTGTGTATAGATATATAGATATATATATATATATATATCTATACACACACACACCACTATTAATCTTGCACCACTACGTTATCTCCCATATGCTTGGCTGCTACAGTGATTTAACCTTCTGAACACTAGGTGTCACTGATGGTTCATGCTATAATCGATACTAATTCTTTGTTCATAACATACTCTGTACAGTTCAAAATATGATGCTTAACCATACAGTATAATTGGTTATCCCATCATATACATTCATAACCTGTTCATAAAGTCTGACATTAAATGGAAATATTCAGGTATCTTTATGAAGTCAGTGCGGAACAATCCAAGTCTGCGTGATATCTTATTCATACATGTTCAGTTTACCGGCAAATATTGTGTTAGGTTGAGTAGGTGTTAGTATGTTTTGTGTTTTTTCTGCCTCCTTATTGCCTCCGTTTATGGGGAATACTCTCCATGTGGATCATGCAACAATGCATATGATGGTTATGTTAGTCCTCACCTCATTCGCTCAAGATTGTAAACTTGTGAGCCGGGCTCTCTCCACCTAATGTATGGGTTTGTCTTAGTCTGTCAATTCTCGTCTTGTCATACCCCTTGAATATATGTATTGTAAGAAGCGCTGCGTAAATTGTGGGCACTATATAAAAGAAAATAATAATGGCTGAAGTGGCCCATTCTTTTTTTATTATTAATATGCAGAAAAGGAAGCATTTCTTATTTACAAGGCTCTTATTATATTAGCAGTATAGCTGTCATGTACTCCTCTCTTTAGATTAAAATATTGTTTTCAATGGCTTGGCTACACTTAATTTAGGCCTCTACGGTTATTCTGAAGATTTACAAGTAATTACTGTTCTAGTGCTGGCGGGGCTGGGAGATGACAACAATAATGACCACACTGTGGTACTGGGATCAGCTGAGTTCTTCTGAAGAAAAAGAGAACAAAACTCTTCCGTAATGAAACTGACATTAATTTCTCAGAAAAAGCAAACCTTGTGTCCAAATCTGAAACCTGTGCTGAAGGAAACTAAAGATGTTAGAGCTCCGTTCTTAATTACCTGTGTATCTAAATTGAATGTTTGCATTTGAAAGTAAAAAACCTTCTCACCTATATAAAGAATAAAAGAAAAGTTATATTGGCATTTTCTGCACAACCACTGAAATTCGTATTAATTATTGCTATGGCACACTAGGCATTGTACAGTGAATGATCTAACAAAAGCATGTTGTGTACCTCCCAAACCTATTTAGGAGTCACAGCTCCCTTTATGCGACCCATATTGTAAACTCCTTTCTTAGTGGACAAGCCCCATAGTATGATTGAAGAAAAAAAAAGTCCATCAAGCTTAGCATTTCCAATATATCCCTAACTGCACATATCCAAATGACAGTGTGTTTATTGTTTCAATGTCAATGTATGGTGTTAAATGCACATTTGCTTTTGGTGTTATAGTGTTAGGGTGTACGAGGAAGTGAGGTGGCGCGCAGAGTGACATGCAAGGAGCAGAGCATTGAGCAGTGAAGAAGCTGTGCAGAGTGGGGGCAGAGATTATGTCCTGTGTATAGTTGTGATGCACCCTATTTACATGGCTCAGCTGCCCTTGCTAAGAGATAATTGCTCTGCTCCCTACTTTGTATAGCTTCTTCACTGCTCGATCCTGCTAGGCTTAAAAAAGATTGCCATCTATGTAAATGAATGGGGCACAAAAGGGAATATTGCTTTTGGTGTCATTTGGTCTAGGACTGGCCCTGGGTGGGCACCACCAAAACAGACGCCGCAAATTGAATCTGGGAGTAGGCGGGGTTGAGGGTGACCCCGCCGGTAAGTGAGCGGCGTGAGTGAGTTTGCTTGTGTGTTTGGGTAAGTTATTGTGGACGTGTTTTTATTAGTATGTTAGTATGTATTTGGGTGTATAAGTGTGGGTATCTGGGTGTGTATTGTTTCATCTGAAAAAGAGACATGTCTAAATTTCCATGTTGACCCAATAAAAGATAGATATCATCCTCAACTAAAGACTCTGTTGGACATCAACGATCGAGTGGGGGACCAAAACAAATCCTGCTTTCTTGTTTCCAACTTCATGTGTCGTATGCAGTTCAGGCATACCAACTATTGCTTAATGCGAAATGCCACAAACCTGCAAAATGTGATTTGAAAGCATTGTACCTTTTGTATGCATCATAGGATATTTTCATATAGTATATTTTTATTATGATGTATTTTTTTCTTTGTTTAAGATGGAACTATGGCTCTTCTACTCCCAGCAAATAGCCTCTTGTAATCTGCTCTGTATTTGATGTGAAAGTTCATCTTGCAAGACCCTCATATGGACCTTAAATGTACTTGTACCTTGTTATGAGGGCATTACTGAGCTATATCTTTTGTAGAGTATATTGATCCAATTTAGATAATCCTCATAGGTAAAATCCCTTAGTCCTCTTCAGTCCGATTCAGTTTAGTTTCTAACAACTTTTTTATCCAGTTTTTCATCCTGGAACTAAAACCTTTTTTAGGCCTAGTCTACCTTATTCAAAGGTATTGACTCCTATGGAAATTGCATCAAAAATACAATAGAGATCTAAATTTCTACTGTCCTCAGGTTTGCCAGGATTTCATGAAGCCATGTTGATTAATAGTTACCTTTTGGCTACACGTTAGCTTTTCTCCAGTCCCCTGGCACCGTGTAGGGTCCCTTGAAGTAAAGACCCAGGCTTTACAATGGCCTTGACTGACCTCTCCTTTGAGTTTATCCCCTTCGCGACCTTTGCCGGTTCAACCGTCATAAAATTAAACCGTCATAAAATTAAATAAGCTTAGAAAGTGATCAACGATCACTTTCTTCGCTTAAACGGCGTTACTGTAATGCCTCGATGTCGAGGCATTCAGTAACGCCGAGATCGGCATCGGGGGCCATGTCTGGCCCCTCCCCGGTGCGTCAACAGCCGCCATACATTGTATGGCGGCGGACGCCCGTTTTAAAAGCGTTTAGGAGGCGATCAACG
This sequence comes from Spea bombifrons, assembly GCF_027358695.1. Taxonomy (NCBI): domain Eukaryota; kingdom Metazoa; phylum Chordata; class Amphibia; order Anura; family Pelobatidae; genus Spea; species Spea bombifrons. The sequence continues at coordinate 19,011,199 of NC_071089.1, read as the reverse complement.
ATCGCCTCCTAAACTTAAATGGTGTCGCTGGAATGCCTTGATCAGGAGGCATCCAGCGACACCAAACACTTACCTTTGGATGGGCTGTGACCGCTCCGGAGAGCGGTCACAGCCGCAGCTGCCGGTGTTCTTCGCCATCAGCAAGATGGCGGCGGCCCGGGAAAAAAAACAATAAAGATGAAGGAGTTCGCTAGACGGTCTCCAGACCCTCTAGACAACTCTGGCTCCACTTGCAGGTTGAATACAGGTACTGCATTCAACCAAGCAAGTCAATGGAACCCAGCTTTCTAATCACTATGTGATTAGTAAAATATTCAAAAAAAAATGTGCTAACATTTAAAAATAATTATGCAGTGATGTCACTAGATGAACCATCCAGTACATTGCAAAATGTGTAAAAAAAAATATAAAAAAAAAGTATTAAAAAAATAAAATAAAATAAAAAAAATAGTTTATTATTTTGAGCAAGTGCTAAAATTTCTCAAAAATCTCAACAAAGAGTTAAAATAAAAGCACTTCAAATACCCAAGGGGTGTCTAATATATAAAAAAAAATGGCTGATGGGGTAAATTGGAGTGGCCGAGCTCAAAGATAGGGCATAGGTACAGACTGACCAAAATGGAGAAAAAAAAAGCGCACTTCCCAAATGTGGCATTTTAAATCTCAAACAACCCGACAAACCCATGCATGTCGGGTATCACTGCACTCAGGAGATGTTCCTGAACACATATTGGGGTGTTGTTTGACAGTGACATATACCAGAACCTGTATATCTATAACTAAAGTACAATTTGTGTGAAAAAAAAATTACTATTACAAAGTTTGACAAAGTGTAGTTCTATAATTGGTGCATGGAAACGGTTAAAATAACAGCATTTGGAATACCCTGGGGTGTCTAGTTTTCAAAAATATATGGTTTGAATGGGTTAAATTGAGTTAACCGGCTTCAAAGATATTCCAAAGAGGAGATGGAGGCAGACAGACCAGATTTGTTAAAAAAGATTTGGAAATCATAAAACGCTGCTTGTACTTATTGCCCTATAACTTACAAAAAACAGCAAAAAAACATAAAAACATTGGGTATTTCTAAACTCAGGACAAGTAGTAGAATCTATTTAGCTAGTTTTTTTACTTGCTTTTTTAGGTGAGTAAAAGATTTTTCAAATAAAAGTCATAAATTTTTTTTTTTCCATTTTTCACCATGTTTTTTTTATTTTTTTTTATAGTAAATAAGATGATACGATCAAAATGGTATCTGAAGAAAGCCCATCTTGTCCTGAAAAAAACAATATATAACTTATGTGGGTACACTAAGTGGGTGAGGAGAAAATTACAGCTGAACACAAGCACCACAAAAGTGTCAAAACAGCCTCGGTCCCACAGGGTACAAAACGAAAAATGAGCCCGGTCCTTAAGGGGTTATTATTATTATTGTTACTATTATTATTATTGTGCTGTACAATGGGTAGACCGGATATGACACGTAGTATATAACATAACAATTTGACTTACAGAAATAACAGGTGAGGAGGGCTCATACGTTTACATCCATTTTTCCTGGTCCCAATTGCCCTACCCTCCCTGGCTTTTGTGTACGTATTTCTGTAAGTATTTCACCATCAGCACTTCATTTGTGTAAACTTGGGAAAACAAATTAATCAATATATTATTTTTTCATTATTTTTTAAAACTTTTTATCATGCCCCAATAGGGCAAAAGTTAAGATAAACCCATCCCTATTCTATTCTAGCCTTGCCTGATGTCTTCTTCCATCACCTTTTGTATTAGTTTTCTGTTAGCACATTGATAGCATAGGGTCCTTTTCTTTCTCATCTCGTTACCTAGACTTTTACCTTGCATCTGATTCCACTCTTTCCATACATGAGACTAGGAATAACATCTTCAGCCACACAATTTAGCTTTATTAATGTATAAAAAAAAAATAGGGTAGACTAGTGACTTTTTTCTTTCCTGGCTATTAAATTTCACCCTTGGCTGGTTCTCTCTATATAAAAACAAAACACAATTCAAATAGACGAATCATAAATATACACTCAACCAGAAAGCAGGAATGATTGCTATATATAGGAGAGATTGGAAACATTTCTAAAAATTCAATTTTATCCGTTAAACTGTATACTTTTTTATTGCATTTGTTGTTTAAAATCTGCTGTATTTTTTATTTATTTTTTATATTAAATTACATCTCATAGATTGACACAATGCTTCCCATAATGTATTTGGGGGGTTGGAGCCTGCATTAGTTAGGAGCGGTAAAGCTGCCAGGTTGTAATACAATTTGAGGTATTGTGTAAGCCTCTAATAGCTTACTAACAATAGTAAATCTAATAGGTAAGCTTTAGAAATCTGCCGGCACGCTGAAAGCTGGTTTGATAAGTAAAATGGCTGTTCTGAAATTGTTACTATTTATGTTGTAAATTTAGAAAACGAAAGAAGATGCAAGCGTTTAATGATTAAGATTTCTTCCTGCATACGTTTGTTGTGCTTGCATTTATAAATATTTTAACAACCAAGATATATTTTTATACCGTGAGGAAGAAAGCAGTTGTCTGCCTCCAGGGATTCAAAGTATGTTTATGCGAGTTTTTTTTTTTAACTCTCTACTTTCTCTTTAATGTACTGAAAAACTTTTTTCGAATTTGAGTTTAAAAACGGTTAAATGTATTCAATGTGCTCAACGTTAAAAGAATTTCTGAGCCTGATTTAGGAGAGAATGGGTTTACCGAGACATTAGATTTTCTTTTCTTTAGAGGAGGAAAAAAAAGAAAAAGGTGATATCTGCTGCAATCAAGACTCCTGAATTACATTTCTGATGTGTAGGAGTCTTTCTTGATGTTGTTAACCCTTTCTTGTCCCGAAATTGGGGAACAACATTCTCAGTGATTAATTCTGTCTGGAGAAACACATTGATATACTCAGAAATAGAGCAAGCGTTCATCTTGCTTTGCTCCTTTACCTGTCTGCGGTGAAATCACGTTCACAGTAATGTATAAGCTGGGTGAAGATTAAAAGGGCCCTTCGGCATTCAAAAATAATAAGCCACAGTTTAATGTCGTAGACACCCTCACCAAAAAAGGACTTTTAATATGCTTTTTTTAATTTAATGTTAATAAATAAATTACATTATTGCCGAGCTGGCAATGGAGTTGACTGGCAGTAAATATATCATATGCCAGTAAATGTCCTGCATGACAAATAGGAGAACGGCATTTGGAGGGGGGGGGATTCTGCATTTGCAATATAACCAACACATACATTTAATTGGGTCGGCTATCAAATGCATTAAAGTGCTTATGATGGCTGGAGTTTCCCTTTACACACCATTAACACGGTGAGAATTAAAATGTGTCAAAAGGGAATTAATAAAAAACAAACAAACAAAAAAAACATAAAGGTCAGCTTTTTTGCATGTGCATATAGTGCTGTGAAAACGTATTTGCCCCTTTCCTGATGTCTTCTATATTTGCATCAAAAGCAGGGTTTTTTTCCACACGTAGAAGGAAAAATGGTCTCCAACTCTACCTGGCCCTATGTGAAAAAGTAATTGCCCCCTTAGTTGCTAAATCCCCCGATTAATCAAATTCAATTAGTAATTGGGTTCTAATTCACTAGACACACCCAGGCATGATAACAGCTCTGTCGAATCTAAACATTAATAAAATATGTTGTATTGAAAAGTGAAGTAGGCTAAAAGGTCTCAAAAAGCAGCACATGATGCCACAATCTAATTAGTTTGGAAGGTCACAAAGGTTTCACATTCCAAGCAGCTTTTCCAGTGTACATTTTTGTGTTAAACCGTCCTAGATCTAGCTCAAACTTTTTTGCTGAGGTTTGTTTGTTTTTCTGGCTGGTTATGTGTTTTTTAATAAATAGTGGCAATGATCTGTATTATTACTTTCATGTTCCGTATTTCTTTCTGTATCGCGCTCTAAAATATTTGACTTATATAAATGAGGAGAGATTTAGAATTGTTCTAATTAACGTGCTACTGCAATTACAGGGAGTTCTGCTTATGTTAACTTAGCTTGTGTCTGACAATGCGTGTTTCTCATGATTTTCATTTTATGTTTTAAATTAATAGGCAATTATTTCAGCAGTTGTTTAGGGCAACGCTTCTCAAAACGTGTTCTTTGTAATTTTACAGATTCATTGGAAGTGATTTATGAGATCACATGATAAACATAGTACACAGACATTAAGTTGACTGCATAAATTTGCTATTGACACTTCAAAAAGCAAATAGGATTTTTTTGGGGGGCACAACCCCACTTCTACATGTGATGATACACCTCCTTATTCGCAGGTCTACTTATTGGTGTGATAATCGCTTTTTTATGCGTGTACTCCCAATGTTTCTCTATACAGTAAGATAGGGAAATACATTCTGTTCATACCTGGAAACTCTGTTCAGGTTTGACCTGAAGTCTCCCGGTGAAGCCCTGCTTCCTCAAATCCCAGGGTCAGTTTCTTCCTCTCGTGGGCAGGGGAGCAGAGTTTGGTCCCGCCCACCCGCTTCTCCCTGCCCATTTCCCATCCCACTCCCCGCCAACTTCCCATCCCACTCCCCACCCACTTAAAGGTAATCTAGTGGTGGATCTGCCTCAATGCATATCTAGCACCACCCCTTTCATGAAGCCACTCTTCCAGAATCAAGCTATATGTTTGTGTTTTTACATAAATTTGTCTTTAGAACTAGTTACTAAGTATTTTTAACGAGCTAAGCTGTATTCATAAAGGAATATTTATGTTATGCCTCTTTAACATGTGCGCTAACGACATTGGCTACAGAAAATTAACTGAGCAAGAAAAGAAAAAAATGACTTGGTTTAAGGATATTTGCTTAGCTTAAATATTCATATAATTATGTATAATTTAAGGATCAGCTTTTGAATTTTATTTGAACAAATACTTTCATTATAGAATATAGGTAAGTATTTGAACTTAAACTGTTATAACAAAGAATTTGATTAGGTCATTTTTCTATGAACCATTAAAAGAAAAAAAAAACTACAACCTTTAATTTTCATTTAACTTTGAGCACAAGAATCAGATTTAAAATAAAGAAGGATGCCGTATATTTCATAGCTTATTTTAAATTATATATATATATATATATATATATATATATATATATTTTTTTTTAAATTTCTTTGGTCCAGCAAAAAAAAATCCTTTTTTCCCTTTAATCTAAAGACCTGGAGAATAGCTTTTAAAACCTTATAGGACAATGCTTCCTTGAAAATCTATCATGTCCAATCATGTGGATAATGTAATATCCCCCGTGCCTGGTAGACTGAATCAGGAAAGTGTTAACTATATAATATCGTCTGGCTGCAGTCTCAGCAGAACCTATGATTTTTTTTTTCTTTCATTATGAAACCACAGAAGTATACTCTAAAAATTTCAGCGAAAATATTTCTGTAACCTCTGAATCATCATAATAAGCAGTGGGATACTTTAGCGGTGAATAGAATACTGTCTGGGTGCATGAGTTTCTTTTGCCTCCAAAATGACAAATTTCATTGCGATACCAAGCACGGAGATAGAAGAAGTAATCGATCCAGAGGGGCTATGGAGTAGCCAAGTGTGACAGGCGGTAGAGTGATTAATAGCGGCTTTTGGGCGTACCTCTGTTTCTACTGTACTTTTTATTTGTCAAGCTGAATGTTCTAGATTTTATTCTGCAAAGTTGCATAATGAAAAGCTATCCAGGAGAGAAGACAATTACCTTTACCCCTGAATCTATGTATACGTGTAATGGAATTTTGCAAAAAGAATCATTATCTGTCACTTTGATCTCTTAGCTTATCTTTTGGGATTTCTTACGAACAAAGTTACTTTAATGATTGTTGTTCTATAGTCTTGATGTCCTACTGTGTTTTGTGTAAAACATACCAGGGTGATGTTATACACAAAGATAGAAAAACAGGAGCAGGGACGTCTGCATTCTCATCCTAGAATCTCTGATCACACATTAGTAAAATTCGCATTGTTCAGTAATATTCTCACTAATTAAGAAATGATAAAGTATTTCTGATTAGTTGTAACGTTCTAAAATGTTTTAAACGTGTAGGGATATCAGTAGTTTATGTTTTTGCTTCTAAACATACTAATAAATATTCAGCCTAATTGTAAATCAGGGTTTCCAAGTTTATCTCAAAATATAAAAATATGTCAACGGAGGTAGAGATCGTTTATCAGTTTATTTCTTTTTCAATTCCAAAAAATGTCATTTTGCTAAATTGCTAAATGGTGTGCAAAATAAATATTATCAGGAAAAGCTTAAGGATATGAATATAAGAGAAGAGAGGGTAGATGTGATAAAAACATTTACTTACCTAAAGGAAGTATATATATTCAATGGAGGAGAAATATTAGAACAAGTAGTCAGAGGATTAGATGTAATGTAAGGAAGTTTTGCTTTAATGAGAGGGTAGTAGATAAGTAGGGGCACTCAAACTCCTATAAAATGTTGGCCAATTGCATTGAGGGGTGTACTGCTATTTCAAACCTACCCTTCATATACTATGGGGGCAGTCATCATTATGGTTATTCTTTATGGTTATTCTTCTCAATGAATTTACTTTGCCCTGTTAAATTGCTGATTGATTGAGCTTTTGGGAGGGTCGAGTGAAGAGAAAAGGGTGATACATTGAAGAAATGTCACATTTTGTTACAGATTTTAATTTTCTTGAAGTCCCTTTTAAAGTAAATACATCCAAAACAGTTTAAGGAAACAAGAAACGAGGAGGGCTCTGCTCAAACAAGCTTACAATCTAGGAGTTAGGGATGGACCAGCCACACTAGTATAAGTATTACAGGAGAGGGACTAGGAAAGGTGAGGTAAGGAAGATGGAAGGAATGGCGTCAACACATTAGTTCCTAGGCGTCCTTGAAGAAGTGGGATCTAAAACTTTGTGAATATTTGTTCTGCTGCTTAAAAGATTTTTTTTCCTCCAAGTATGGTTGATTAGTGTAATACTTGACAGCACTCAGCGTCTTCTTCCTGATTGGTTTCTTATTTTGCATTAATATCTTTTTGTGTGAATGGAAAATTCCGAGAATAGGCGGCATTTCAGAAGACAGGGTAACGGCTTAGAGTTCCTGTCAATAGTCTTATGGCTCTTTATTTAAAAACCACTATTCTTTGCAGTTGATTCCTTGGTTCTCTGATGCTGTAAATGTAAAACTCGGAATAACTACCGTGTTTCCCCGATAGTAAGACACCCCCGATTGTAAGACGTATCGGGAGTTTCAGAGGGGTCAGCTAATATAAGCCGTACCCCGAAAGTAAGACATATGTCTTACTTTCGGGGAAACACGGGGGATTTGCCGGGTCCGCCACTCTAAGGGGCCGGGAAGTCCCCACCAAGGCCGGCCTTACGTGTCTGCGGCCGCACAGGATTTAAATTAAAACATCGGGGTTTTTTTTTAACTTTATTTAACATCCTCCATGTTAAATAAAGTTAAAAAAAACTTTATTTAACATGGAGGATGTTAAATAAAGTTTTTTTAACTTTATTTAACATGGAGGATGTTAAATAAAGTTGAAAAAAAACCCCGATGTTTTTATTTAAACCCTGTGCGGCCGCAGACCCCTAAGGCCGGCCCCTTAGAGCAGGGCCGACCTTTGGGGTGTGCGACCGCACAGGGCGCCACACTCCAGGGGGTGCCAACCTGCGGCACCCGGCACCCCTCCAGAGACGGACAGTAATGTCCGCCGCTGGAGGAGCAGGCTCGCAAGGGAGCGGTATCGGAGGTCTTTAACAGACCTCCGGCTCCCTTGAGTGATTTTAAGCCGGGTTCAACCCGGCTTAAAATCACTCAAGGGAGCCGGAGGTCTGTTAATGACCTCCGATACCGCTCCCTTGTGATCTGCGCGGCAACAGCTGTTGTGCGCCGGGGTTTCTTGTCAGATCCCGGCGCACAACACTGAAGCCGCGCCCACCGCTGTCCGTGCCCTCTGACCCGGAAGGAGACAAGAACTGAAGAAGAGGAGCGAAGAGGAGGAAAAGAAGCTGAAAGAAGAAAGGAAAGGTAGGAAAGCATTAAGTGAGAGTGGATTGGTGTATATGTGTGTGGATTGGTGTATATGTGTGTGTGGATTGGTGTATATGTGTGTGTGGATTGGTGTATATGTGTGTGTGGATTGGTGTATATGTGTGTGTGGATTGGTGTATATGTGTGTGGATTGGTGTATATGTGTGTGGATTGGTGTATATGTGTGTGGATTGGTATATGTGTGTGGATTTGTGTATACGTGTGGATTGGTGTATATGTGTGGATTGGTAGGTGTGTTGATTGGTAAGTGTGTGAGAGTGATGGGTGTTATGCTGTACCATTTCCAATGTCTTTTTCATGATCTAATTATGCTCTAAAAGTACATCATAACTCCCATCACTCTCAATTTTTTCCCAATATAAGACATACCCCGAAAGTAAGACATAGTGGGGCTTTTAGGGATAAAAAGAAAGTAAGACACTGTCTTACTTTCGGGGAAACACGGTAGCAGGGAAGTATATGATTGGCAAATTTACCTTTTGCCGAGCATCCCATGACTTCTGTGAACTAGGTTTCATCTTGCGGATGCTTTTAATGCTCGCAAAACCATGAGTGACCCCATGAATTGAGGAATATACTGTATTGAGTTGCATGTATTAACAGATGGCAGAAGTTTCCTTCACCAACAAATAAAATGATTAACGCACAACTGAAATCTCAAAGTCAATCTCAATCTTTTAACTGACTTTCAAATTAATAGTTTTAACCTATTAGATAAATAGTTTTTAAATATAAAATAGTATATATAAATGTATTATTGGTTGCTTTGATAAGTGCATGCTTTTTTGTGACCCATTTCAGTGTGACAATTATCTGATGCTTCTCGCTTATACAGGAGCAAACTCTGGCTCTGCGGAAAGAGGGTATCGGCGTAGTCCTAGACTCTGAGCTGCCTCATCTCATTGGTATTGATGATGATCTTCTCAGCACTGGCATTATTCTGTATCACTTGAAGGTAAAAATTGAGATTTTTTTTATGCTAAGCTGTCGACTTAATCTTTTTGAATTGCACACCATCTGATCTCACTTTAATTTAAATGCCATACCCAATAAATGTCATTGTAGTCTTTCTTTGTTTTGAGTGCATGCATAATGTTCCATAAAAGCGCCAACAGCTCACTTTTTTTAATGGTTTAAAATCACTTTGCGGAGTAGATTACTTACTGCCAGTTGACTGTTTCTGAAACTGATTTTAATTAATATTGGGCTTCAACAATGAATTTTGGTGCCTATGTTTCTAGCTTTGTTTTTTTTACCTTATTTAATGGGAAATAGGAATGTAGTGTATTTCCTTGTTTATTATAGTAAAATTATTAAAGTGCTAGGTAAAAAAGCACATTTGCTCATAATTAGGAATATGAATATATATACACACACTTCCTACAATAATTTGGCTACCAATGAAGAAAACTTGTTTCATGCTAAAGATGACTAATTTCTTGGTTATTCACAAGGGCAGGCAATGTGTCCACACAATGCTTAAAGGGATGCTGCAGTCATCATATTCACTCTAATGCATATTATAGGAGCGTGGCCCCATTAAACTTCCGTGTGATCCATTTTGCAAATGCATTTGCTCCTTTTCCCCTTCCCTTAGCTATAAGTGCCCTCTAGGAGTTTCACTTGAATCTAGGAGTTTCACTTGAACTGCACGTGGTATACTCACCCCAGTCGTTGGTTCTGCTGAATGCTGCAAGAACGGGTCTATTTAGACCCCCAGTGAACATGTGTGAAGTCTTCCCATTTATTGCAATGGGAGCACTTTCCTGCCACTGATTGGCTGCTGAAGCTGTCAATCAATGACAAGAATACTCCAACACAAGTAGTGTACTGCCACTGAACAAAAATTGGTGGCAAGAAATGTTGGATCTTGGAGAAAGAGAAGATTCTGTAGAATGGCTGCAGATTCTGTGTGTGGTAAGTGTTTTAAGTTTTGGAAAATTGCACATACTCACAGAGACGGTTACTCACCGAGTGTTCTAACATGCGTTCTTCTGTAGCACGGCTGTCAGGGACATTAGACTGTCCCTTTAAGAATGCCATCGTTGTCTTCTTTTATGGACCATTGCTCAAAAACCCTTCCAGCAGAAGTCATAGTATATATACCAAAGTTAAGGAGGTGCTACTTTAAAACAAAACATGTCATGTGGGATGGAATTGAAAAAAGATGGAGCTGTCTAGTAGTAAACGCTGCTAATCTTACATAGGAGCCGGCGGCTATATGAATCTAAAGATGCTAATCGTGGAAAAAGTACATTTTATTACTGCTAAAGTCTACAGCATCAGGATTTTAGGGCAGATAATTAACTCTTATTAGTGTTTGAGTAAAATGTCACTTTAATATCTCTTTAACCCTTGGTGTGGCAAAAGGGATTAGCTTTGAAGTATTTTGTCCTTCCACTTGGCGCACAAGAACCAAGTTCCTACAAAGGAGTTAGTTTAGCTGTAACTTGTAAAAATACATTAATATGTTCTTTTCAGTCTACGCTTGCTACATATTTTTTCCTTGCCAATTATATTATTAGAAACTGATATTCGCAAGTGTCAGTTTTGGTTAATCAGTGAACCTAGTTTTTTTTTGCTGAAGGTTGGAATTATAAATGTTAATAACAGAGTGCCAATTTCATATGAATTTTTTTTAAATCTGACACAAGGAATTTATCACTAGATTTATGTTTCAGTTAAGTCCTTTTTCTGAACATTTGCTTATTCTGTATTTTTTTAAATTGAGCATCCAAAAAAATGTAAAGTAGTAACTTATGTTGATTGCAATAGGCTAAATATGATGTATTGGTCCCAGTCAAGTAGTCCATAATATTGTAACATAGCTAGAGTTGATAGTTAACACTGTGAGAGGTATAGAGGACAGGAAAATGAACATAAAGTCCAAGGCAAGGGGTCAAAACCAAAAAACAAACAGGATCCACACTACTGCAAGGCCAGTACGTAGGAATCCCAGCGAACACAGATCGTCTTAGTGTCGGCATCTGTATGTGAACGGGGAGCTCACAGGCGCTGGTTCAAGTTCCTGACAGAGGGAGCTCTGGGAATTTTCAGACTTACCGCCAAACTTATGTGATGTCCATAGCATCTACCCTTAATATTTACAGGCGTACAAAACCCTCGCCTAAATAATCACGTGTAGGGTTTGTGTTTAAATTAAACACCAGTGTGATATTTGGGTTATACAGCTGCCAACATACATACTTTTATAAATGTTTATATCGCTGTGTTTCAGGAGGGCCGTACATATGTTGGAAGAGAAGATGCTGCCTCGGAACAAGACATTGGTAATATGAACCAAGATGTCTTTCTATAAAAAAAAAAAAAAAAAAAAAAAAGCGCTCGGAAATGTACACATTTAGCACAATTATATATAGCGGAGGGGTCTGGTTAGGCTGAGCCTATACTGATTGTTACTAGTGATGAATATAGCCTTATACCTGTGTGTTGTTTTTGTTGTTATTAGAGATGCATAATGAAGCTGGTGAATTGAAACTGCTCCTCTCCTTCATATTCAGTTTTCTTTAAGTATAAAACTTTAAAGCATATTTTGTAAAGCAAAATTTTACTTTATACACATAAAAGGAACGTTGCAAACGTTTGTACTCACTAAAGTCCTAATAAAAAACATGAGAAACTTTTATGTTTGTACACATTTTATATATTTCTCATCCACTAATTATAAGCTGCTATATTTCAGAATGACATGTCTTATAGATGGGATGTGACTTCAACAAATAGGACTGAGTCTGTTTTTAACTTGTATTTAACATGCATGTGTAATATGTATGTGTGCCTTATAGCTGCTCATAATTAAGCATGTTTCACGAACACCTTTTCTCATGCAGTATCGTCTGGAATTCATTAAGACAGCATTTGTAAATTTAGCTCTTGTCTCTTGAAGTCACTGAAAAATTAGATCATGTTGTACACTGCCTCTGACTTAACTTCCATGGGGCAGGAGGGGCACCCACGCCATACTGGCCATCTGCCAAACTGGCCAAATGCCCAACGGACTGCTTCCTGACTGTGCCGCCCCAGTGGCAGATCAGGTGCTGCAGTGTGCAGCCGCTGGCTGGATATGCCCGGCGACACACTGCATGAACATAAATTGCACTTTATCATCCCCAGTCTGGCCCAGGAGCGCAGCCACAAGGTGAGAGACTTTCTTGAGCTAGCCTGTGGTAACCACTCGCCCATCCCTTTTACTTCCTTCCTATTCCAGAAACGGATGTAACATCAGTGCAGGAGAGGACCTCCACTGGAGTGACCCTGTATTAAGTTCCTTCAAACTGTCTTGCTTTATTTTCCACACCACATTTGGTTTTTGTACAAATGTATAATACATATACTCCTCAAGTATCCTAAATCAGCCGAAAATCTAAGATTTATTAGCAGTGACACGATTTCTGTGAGTTTGTTACTCTAATAAAATGAGATATATGTTAATATAAGTAATTGTGTCATGACGCAGCTATGCATTGGATCCTGTATGTCTATTTTAATATGTTTTTTTCCCAATCTGTGCCTTTTTGATTTCCAGTTCTCCATGGCCTTGATTTGGAAAGCGAACATTGCATTTTTGAAAACGTAAATAGCACGGTGACTCTGATCCCACTTAATGAAGCGCGGTGTTCGGTAAATGGAGTTCGTGCACTTGAACCAACACAGCTGAACCAAGGTAGATTTTCGAAATACTCACCAAAAGCACTTCATGGCAAATTATATATGTATATACACTATATGGACAAACGTATCGGGACACCTGACCATTACACCAAAAAAAAACTTTTATGACATTGCATTCTAAATACATAGACATTACTATTTTGTTGGTTCCCCTTTTGCAGCTATAACAGCTTCCACTATTCTCAGAGAGCTTCCCACTAGATTTTGGAGCGTTTCTGTGGGAATTCCCATTCATCCAGTAGAGTATTTGTGAGGTCAGGCACTGATGTTGGTGGAAAAGGCCTGACTCGCAATCTCCGTTCTAGTTCATCCCAAAGGTGTTAGACGGGGTTGAGGTCAGAGCTCTGTGAGGGCCAGTCAAGTTCCCCCACACCAAACTCATCCAACCATGTCTTTATGGACCTTGCTTTGTGCACTGGGGCGTATTCCGTTTATGGCAACAAATTTCCTTCCCTGCCCACTTGGTTTGGCGAAAAATGTGGGTACATTTTTAATCCAGGAACAAAATTAATCGCTCAGGCTCCACGTTCAATCTCACACTCACATTCTCGTTCACTGCAACGGAGGGCGATATGACGGCGCTAGCAGTGACATCCTCTCCCCTGATTAGAGGAGCAGGGGAGAGGATGTCACTGCTTTTGAGGCTTTTGGTGACATCCTCTTCCCTGATTGGATGATCGGGGAAGACATCACCACAGCTGCGCCAAGTTCACGGGAGTTATGGGTTATGTCCGGGGAGATGCTGACAAAGAAAAAAGATAGAAGATTGAAGATAGAGTAGAGAAGGGAGAAGATGCGGAAGTGATCAGCAGAGAAGGTAGGGAAACATTCAGAAAGCGTGAGAGAGTGTGCGCAAATATGCAAGTGAGTGAGAGTGTCGGTGAATGTGGACCCACAAATTTAGGATGAAAATTATGCGCTTTGTGCTTTGTTTTTGTCTGATTCATGGGGGTGTGGCCTCTTTTTTGGGGGGAGGCTTCTCACGAATCACCAAATTTAACAAGAGTCAGTAAATTTGCAGATTGTATGAATCTGAATGCACAAGTCTACTGACTGATAAAATAAACATGGCATTCGTTGGGGTAAGTTCCTTTAAGATCGGAGTGCAAATAAACCCCACGTTCATTCACATGACTATTTTCTTTTGTTGCAATACCATATGTATAGTGTAGGTCAGCAGTGGATCCCAATTGAGACCATGAAATCCAGCATACATTAACAAAGTTCACTTTATAACTTATGCTGGTGACCCGTGGTTGATGGAATGTGTAGGAAAAAAGGACCATGTATTGTAGATCAGGAAAATGTATACTCCAGACTCGCGGGTCATGCAAGGAAACCCACCGCAGAGCTGCTAAGCCTCTCTCTTTCACTGCTGGGTTAAATCCCCAGAGAATGCATATGTAGGGACCCAGGAACATGTTTTCGGGAAGAACCCTCCGAAGTGAAGAAGCTGAGCAGCATAATATTTTACTTCTCTGACCCTGAAGAAACTCCTTATTTCCCATTTAAGCTTTGTCAATAAATAAAGAATGATTGAGTTCTGTCTTGTATCATATGGAAAACCGTGCAGGAAACCAGTCCTGGTCATACACTGCTAAAATTACTTTAATACAAAGTTCATCCATGCCCCCAACCCCTTCCATTAGGGACATATTTAATTGTTATACCCCAATAGCTGTAATTCGTAATTCAGACACTGCCCCTCTGGCATTTTCTTCCTATCCTGTAAGTCTTTTTAATATCACACTTAGCTGAACTGATAGAAAGGCTTTGTTGGAACATTTGAAGCTACAGATAGCTTTACTCAACCTCCTCGGGCTGTGCGATATAATTGGCAGATGTCTGATAAAAGATTCCCGTTTTGGAAAGATCAGTGACTTGGAAGAACAGCACATACACAGAGATCTACAAGGAAGTCTTTTTTTCTCTTTTTCTTCTAAATATATTAAACCATATAGACTGTTCCAAAATGTTAGCTGTTACCTCCCCTCGTCAAAGAAAGCAGTAACAGTAATACAATAACCTAGTAATACAGTTGATTTTGAACGCTTGTCGTGGAACTCATGTTTGTATTTTAAGGGCATAAGATTCCTGTATCCAAATATGTAGGCAAAAACAAAGGCGATTAAATCAATGCTCAGTAAACTTGGGAAAAGTATTTCTCTGTATTATCTTTATCACAAATTTATCTTCGTGCATTCCTACCCCAGAATCATAGAAATCCCTGCATAGACTTTGTTTCACTTTGAGGTTGGTTCAACCTGACCTTTAAATACTGGCCAATGGACCATATACATAATCTATGCAGCAGACATGCCTAGTCCAAGTAATGTATAATATTACTGTAAGATAGATATATCTATCTATATATATATATATATATATATATATATATATATATATATATAAAAATTATAATTCTCTATTAAAGACCATAAATGTGTGGAAGATCAGTCTGGAAGGTCCTTGATTTTGTGCTCTGTTTTTTTTTTTGTTCCAGTCTTTGTCTCTTGCTTCTTTATTCTTTTTTTTTTATTTTTTGTAAGCCTTTCTCTTGGACTTTCATTGGAGCTGTCAGTGAAATTTCATTTACAGATGGGGAACCATATAGATTTCTTTTTACTAAAAAATAGTAATTGGGAAAGTGAGATGAGCTGGAAATAGCAATAGCTAGTAAAAAAAGGAAAGGGAATTGCTTTCAGATTACATCTAGTGCATGAAGTGACGGCAGAGGTTTGGTAAGAAGAGTTGGATGGTCAGGGCTTATGCAGTAAATATTGGTTCGATTTCGTATATTCCTATTTCTTCTAAAGTCACGGAGATGAGAAAAATGACAGTCAAGAAAAACATCTTGAAGCCTGAAACTTGATAAAGTACCAGGAACTCTCATATGCCAAAATAAATGTGCATTCAGTTCATGACTTTCTGCAGTGGTTTGATTAAATACTCGTGACCAAAACAAACCCACAGCCTTCACAATAGATTGATAGCTCTTTGGTAAATGCATGCATGGCCAACCAATAGAAATTGTATTCTTGTTAAATCTTGTTATAATTAAGCACTCATAGATCACCAGTGCCTAGTAGTCATTACTGGGTAATCAAGATAGATCAAATAGGTAATATCACAACTAAATTCACATCAGACAATTATGTTTTAAACTTTCACAAAGGTGTTGATTGTGCTCCTGTTCACGCAGTGAATAAACTTTGTAGAGAAGCTACAGTTCCCTATGGCTTTTACCTTTTACTGTGAAGACCTACTGGACCTGTGTCCATAATATGTTAAAATTCTGCTTAAAACAGTTAACGTATATTCAAATAAATTAGTACATTTAACTGCAAATGGTGTATCTTGTTTTTAGAGATGCCATGTCTAGCAAATGAGTTGGGACTTAACAGTAGTAATCATATTATGAATTATAAAAAAGCAGTGGACTAAGATATTGAAAATATTTGTTTACAGGTATTAAATCATGTTAACTTTGTAGTATTTGTACATACGTGAGGACATTGTTAATTGAAATGTGTTTTTCCTTGAATATCGAGGAGGTCTTTATTTATTGAATATCAGAGGCTGTAATAAAGTTTTCTAATTAAGTTCTTTTCTAATTGGTGTCTTATAATTCCTGTTTGCTGTGCCAGAAATCTTTTGCTGTACTGCTAATTTCTTTGCTTCAGTTGATGTCCAGATAATTAAAAGCACATATTAATTAGAATGTGACCTTTTGTTACAAATCCTTGTGCATTTATGGAGGATTAATAGACATTTTCGGTGAATTTAATACGGGTATGATGACTGTACTAATAATTGAAGCATCCAATGAAATGTTTACATTCCATGTGTTTTTTTTTTTCTTCACCCGACATTGAGCTTGACTCTTGTTAGGAAAATTTAGAAATATGTGGGATAAAATGTTTATCCAGCACTCCCTGTTTTGTAAAAGCGAAGATATCTGTGAATTTGGTTGCAGGTTTACCCTGGAGTCTTTCCTCTTCTTACTGTAGTGGTTGGAAGGCAAACTATGGTCAGAAATCATGAACCAGGACATTAAAAGATTACCTGCCTTTCCCAGAGCGTTATTCGTTTTAGGACAACATAAAGTTCCACATGTTCCTTGATCAGACATGAAGAAAACTATAGTTTATACACTCACTGGCCACTTTATTAGGTACACCTGTTCAATTGCTTGTTAACACATATAGCTAATAAGCCAATCACATGGCAGCAACTCAATGCATTTAGGCATGTAGAGGTGGTCAACACAATTCGCTGAAGTTTAACCCCTTCGTGACAAAGGCTGATTTTACTTTTTGTACCCTTCGTGACAATGGCCTTTTTAACATTTCTGCGCTGCTCGTGTTTAGCTGTAATTTTCTTCTTTCCCGTTTACTGAACCCACACACATTAGATATTGTTTTTTTCAGGACAAGAAGGGCTTTCTTTAGATGACATTGTTTTGATTGTATCATATTATTAACTATTAAAAAAAGTATAAAATATGCTGAAAAATTTAGAAAAAAATGACTGTTTCTAACTTTTAGTTGAAAAATCTTTTACTCATCTATAAAAGGTAATAAAAAAACCTGCTAAATGGATTCTACTATTTGTCCTGAGTTTAGAAATACCCAATGTTTTTATGTTTTTTTGATTTTTTCTACACATTATGGGGCAATAAGTACAGGTAGCGTTTTGCTATTTCAAAGCCATTTTTTCCGAATCTGGTAATTCTTCCCCCCCATGTGCCATTTCGGGTATCTTTGAACCCGGCCAATGCAATTTACCCCATCAAGTCATATATTTTTGAAAACTAGACAGCCCAGGGTATTCCAGATGCTAGTATTTTAACCCTTTCCAAGCACTTATTCGACCATCAGCCTTTGTCAAACTTTATGGTAGTAATTTGTTTGCATTTGTTTTTTCACACACATTTTACTTCAGGTATGAATAAACAGGTTCTGGTATATGTCACTATCATAAAACACCACAATATGTGTTCAGCAACATCTCCTGAGTACAGCGATACCTCACATGAATGATTTTGCCTGGCTGTTTGGGGGCAAAAGGGCCACATTTGGGGCATGCGCATTTTCAATGTTGAACTTTGGCATTTGGGGATCCACTGCCCATGCCCTATTTGGTACATCTTTGAGCCGGGCCATTTCAGTGTGCCCAACAAAACCATATATTTTTCAAGACTACACACCACAGGGTATTTTAAATGCTGGTATTTTAACTCTTTGCATGCACACATTTTACCACCAGCATTGTTTCAAATCGTTGATCGCCTCCTAAACGCTTTTAAAACGGGCGTCTGCCGCCATACAAAGTATGGCGGATGTTGACGCCCCGGGGAGGGGCCAGAGATGGCCCCTTTGTGCTGATCATGGCGTTGCTGAATGCCTCGAGGTCGAGGCATTACAGCAACGCCGTTTCAGTGCAGAAAGCGAAAATAGTTCGCTTTCTGCACCCGTTTAAAGACGTGCCGGTCCTGGCACGTCAATTGTCGTTATCGACTTGAATTTCGGTGACGTGCCCGGACCGGCAATTGTCATCAAGGGGTTAAACCAAGCATCAGAATGGGGAAGAAAAGGGATTTAAGTGACTTTGAACGTAGAATGGGTGTTGGTGGCAGATGGGGGTTTCAGAAACCCCTGACCTGCTGGGATTTTCACGCACAACCATCTGTAGGGTTTACAGGGAATGGTCTGAAAAAAAGAAAATATCCAGTGAGCAGCACTCTTTACAACCAAGGTATGCAGAATACCACCTCTGAACGCACAACACATCGAACTTTGAAGCAGATGGGCTACAGCCGCAGAAGACCACACCAGGCGCCACTCCTGTCCGCTAAGAACAGGAAACTGAGGCTACAATACGGACAGGATCACCAAAATTTTACAATGGAAGACTGGAAAACATTGCCTGGTCTGATGAGTCTCGATTTCAGGTGCGACATTCAGATGGCAGGGTCAGACTTTGGTGTAAACGACATGACAGCATGGATCCATCATGCCTTGTATCAACGGTTCAAGCCGGTGGTGGTGTAATGGTGTGGGGGACAGTTTCTTGGGCCCCTTGCACCAATTGAGCATTGTTTAAACGTGGCAGCCTACCTGAGTATTGTTGCTGACCATGTCCATCCCTTTATGACCACAGTGTACCCATCTTCTGATGGTTACTTCCAGCAGGATAATGCACCATGTCACAAAGCTCACATCTCAAACTGTTTCCTTGAACATGACTATGAGCTCAGTGTACTCCAATGGCCTCCACAGTCATCAGATCTCAATCCAATAGTGCACATCATGTATGTGCAGCCCACAAATCTGCAGCAACTTCGTGATGCAATCATGTCCATATGGACCAAAATATCTGAGGAATTTTTCCAGCACCTTGTTGAAAGTATGCCACAAAGAATGAAGCCAGTTCTGAAGACAAAAGGGGATCCAACCCGGTACTAGCAAGGTGTACCTAATAGAGTGGCCAGTGAGTGTATGTTCCTGTAAATAAATAAAAAAGGAGTTCTAGATCTCTGTTCTGCTGTATGGAAGAGATCACTGCTAATGCTCTTCATATTGTTCTGTGCACAGAGTAGTCATTGAAGTTCAGATACTTTATTTCCATATTTGTGCATATTTGGTGCTTATGTGTTGATTGCTTTTCCATGTAGGGTTTCGAGTAATAGCAACGTTTTTTAGATTTTTCCAGATCAGACTTCAACCCTGTGAGTGTTTTATTATCAAACAAGAGAAGACTCCAGTGCAGTATTAAACAGCAGGCCTTTGACAGGCTGAATTAAGTGCAGTTTGCAATTTCTATACCAAAATGTGTTGTGTTTCATGTTTTAACAATGCTCAGTGTGCATTTTTTTAATAGTATGTATTTAATTTATGTACAGTCCCATGAGAAGTAAATAAGCTTTCTACATAAAATATGTAATGCCAAATTGTAAAAAAATTTATATAGCTCCTCAGTACTGTGCCTTCTTTAGTTCCCAACGGGACAGGACCCACAAAACAGAAGACGTTGGCTGATACAGAAGTGTAGTTTCTGTTATTTGTGTTTTGTATACAGTATATGCAGGGGCATTATGGGTAAAATGCCCTGTTAGTAGAGGGCATTAATTTATTGTGAACGTTGAGTAGAGTTAAATGTTTACACACACTAATTTAAGGTTTGATTATTAATCAATGCACGATAATCCAACAATTATGATTTTTGTTCTGCATAACAAATATATGCAAACTGGAAAGTGTATTTATAAGTAGATTCAAAAGTGCATTTATCTCTAGAATTAGCACCTAATTTTCTTGTTTATTTCTGTGTGCAAACAACGGTCTAAATAAGATTATTCAAATTGGAAGAATGTAGATGTTTCTGTTGCAGTGATAAAGTACGCAATAAAGTCGTTGCCTGCGTTTGGTATTAATTCAGTAGCCCAGCAACATAACATGATTAAAAAATGCCTGCTGGCCAAACACTTTCTGACACTCTCCTGCTTACGGAAAGCAAGTATTAAATGTTCTTACGGCTCAGCAGGAAAGCGCTACATGTTAGCAGTGTATCCATAGAACTCAATCTAGAGTTGCTGGATTGTGTCTATATGCAGAAATCAAATTGTATTGATGCAAAAAAAAAATAGAGAATCCTTTTTTGAAACTGATAATCTGGTTACTTTTTAAAACAACCAACTATGCATATCATGGGTATTTAAGTGGATATGATGGAGATGTGTGGTCTCTTTAAACTTCCTCTCCTTTGCGAATGTATGGGTGGATTCTGCAGAATGCCTCATATACATTTGCCCTTTGCTTGACCCCCCACAACTATTTTCCATGCAAGACATGTGTTTGGCCAAACTTTTGTTTGACCTCCAGTCAGCTCCAGCGCTGGCTTGGTGAACACAGCGGACTGTTCAGACCCCTACGCGTGTGCTGCAGGCACTCCCATTGCTTCTACTGATTATCTTACATGGTATTCAGAGCATCGACGGTAGGGTGATCTCGTGCTGCTGTCACTGACAAAAGACGCTTGAGAAGGCTTGCAAGCTCATGTTACAGGCGCATTGTGGTTGGCAAGCTCCATTCATATCTGAATAGTCCGTAAACGGACCAGGAATTCCATATTGCCTTCAACAAATAAGGTTTGACTAGATTTATCAATTCTGACTGTGGAGTTCATCCTCAGATATAAAAAAAAATTGGTCTTTTTGCCTTTTTTATAAATAAAAAAAGAGCTTTAACTGAACCCTCCTTGACAAGTCATTCAAGTAATTATTATTTATTGGTATATATAGCAAAAGATAACAATTTTCACTTAGAGACAAAAAGGTTAAATGACCTTACAATCTATCCAATCATGAACTCAGTTCTGTCTATTAAGCTAAAAACATATAAAGGAGCTCCATACCTCGAAAAGAAACGTAATACATTAGTTTCGAAAGAACAGTGTTAAAACGTGTTGCCCACATTGACATCCTAGAACGCCGAACACAAAAATAAAATGGCGTTCCATCTACTTAAACTGCACACTAGTGTCCTGCAAACAAGCAAGTAGCACTGTACGAAGACAACTTGCTTGCACAATGTCCCATTGATAAGAGAAACGGTCCCTTTCAAAGGTTTTTCCCATCTAGTTACGCAAAAGATATTGACAAAATCAATGACTGACAAAGAAGTTCGTTTTTTCATTCAGACTTACAGTGAATATTAGTGGTTCTTACAACTATAATACATTTGAAATGTTCTTGCTGTCAAGGTCAGAAGTATTTCAAGGTAACAATAACAATATCCTTTTTAACTTGGTGTCATCAATGTAAACCCTAAGTGTTTTTTTTTTTTCCTTCATTTTTTTTCTCTCGTTTCAGCCTCATAAACCATAGAATCAATTATTGTCAATGCTTTCCAGAAAGAATAAATAAAACAACAAAATTTATGGTTGCGGTGGGATCAAAGCAGGAAGTTTTTTTTCTGTTTAAATACAAGCAAATATCTTTATTTTGTAGTTTGCCTGTTGCGTTAGTAGCAAAGAAAGCAAATTAAACAGAAGACAATTTCGTTTTTTTGGTATTACAATAAGCATTCTGTGACTTTGTACCTGTTTTCATTTTTTAAGGTGCTGTTATTTTACTCGGAAGGACTAATATGTTTCGCTTCAATCATCCCAAGGAAGCTGCGAAATTGAGGGAGAAGAGGAAGGTATGGATAATATTACTAAAAAACAAGACAAAGAAATACACAACATGATGGAGTTAAGGACTATACGTTGAGGAAACAACACTTGTCATTTGGAAGATCATGGGAGAAGTAGTCTCCAAGAGCTCCACTTTTCTGCCACTTTTATTTAACAATAAATTAATTTCTATAATTTTGTGGGTTTTAATTAATGAGGGGAGAGAGTATTAGGTGGGCACCTTTTAATGTTTCAGCGTCTGTTACATGCACTGACCTCTGGCCGAGTGCCACCACCTAGGTGAGACAGCTGTCTTGGCCCAATTGCCAACTACGTAACACATAGAATTAGAACTCCAAGCATTAGAAACACACATTACAATTGTTCTGTCCTTTTTTTATTCTATTTGAAGAAGCAGCTTGAAATAATGATGTACTCACCACCTACCCAATACTGCTTTCATAGCATTAGTAAAGGAATGGTATTCTGCCTGTTTCCCTAATGAAAGCCGAGTTATTCCTCGCCGAATCCGTCACATTGCCACCTCTGTGCATCATTAAGGGTCATGTGTTAAGGGTACAGCGTATCTATTGATCTAAGGGCATTGCCATATGGGGAGTTTATATAGCAACAGAAAGGTTCTCTGATATACTCCTTTTTAGTTTTTTTTCCCTTAGAGACTAACAATGCATTTCTCGGAAGTGCTTTCTTTCAACTGGTTGATAGAGTTAAATCTATAGAAAATCACAGACATTCCTTTAAATGATTGAGCGTCTCTCTGTAATTACCCGTGTCTTCTTTCCTTCTTTTACCTAAAGCAAAAGCAATTTAATGGATCTGTGTGCATCTCAGCAAAAGTCCAAATAAACCTGATTTAATGGTTCATACACTGGCTATTAGAGATAAAATAAAACAAGAGAATTATTATACCCAATTAAATTAGCAAAATTACTAAAGAGTGGTGAATCCTAGTATCTAAGGGCAATGAATGCATTAATGTTTTAATAGTGAAAATGATGTGTTTTATCTACAAAAAGACAGAATGCTTTCACTGAGTTATAAAAAGCAAGCCCTATGAGTAGGTAATGGACTTTGCCAATGCAAAACGCTGTTTTTCATCATAAACAAGATATATTTATTTTCAAAACAAAGGTAGTCTTTTTTAGGGATGTTTTCCCTTGCATTAAATACAACCTTTCGTTAGGTTCTGCACCACCCTTATGGATCACTAATAGAAATTGTAATCGCTACCTTGTAATGTAGCAAAAGTACACAACTGCACCTTGTATCTAATCCATTCATGTTCCAAAGCTAGGTGGTCATTCATCCAAATTTTAGAGATGCAGTGTCCCTTTACATGATATTACATGCAAACTTTAAGAACTTTGTTTTATATTAGCAAATAGCAAAAACAGCATTGTACCGAGTCCAGATTACTGCAGGTAATTGCAAGCCTAGCTAAGGAGAGCATCACCATGAGTTTCTTTTATATGTTTGCGAGTCAATGCAAGAGGTTGGCTCCAAAGAAACCCAGATACTAGAGACTCTGTGCCACTAGCTCTGCATGGAGTTAGATTAATGTAAATGATCTCTTTATGAGTATATGTGTTAACTGCAACGGAAATTGACTCTAATGCTAATGTTCTGCATATGCTGCTTGTTTTGCAGAGTGGCCTATTGTCTACTTTCAGTTTATCAATGACAGATCTTTCAAAATCTTGTGAAAATCTCTCAACTGTAATGCTCTACAATCCTGGGTAAGTAAACTTAGTTCTTTCATCTCTTGTAGAACTAAGAAACAAACTATAGTATTTGGTGCCATGATAAAGATTAAATATAAATATATATATTTGTTAAAAAATATATCAGTTCTTGCAAGAAGCAAATACGTGGCTCGTAAGACCTGCATTTAATAGTTGTTTGCTGATGAGAGAGCATGCAGAATAATTGGTCTATTACAGCGACTGGTGACCACAACACACCACTCCACACCCTAACTCTATTAGCTCCAGTTGCAGTAAGCACATGAACACTCAACTGATTAAAAGGAAAAAAGGTGTTGAGAAATACGTTACTGATGTTGCATGCCAATGGCAGGTGTATGATATTGTATTGGGAGCATAGGATAATGAACAATTCATGAAGACCAATGTTGATGGTGGTCGGTTGTGGGAGTTATCTTTGTAACTGCCATTTGTTCTCCCAATATCTTTAGATTATTATAGCAGAATTCACCATTGTTTCTCACCATGAGCATACTTACATTTTCAAAAGTGTGATGTGTCTAATCCTTGTGATATTGGTTGGTATTAAAACCAACTCAAATCCTGCTTATGTGGACGAATGTTAATAGAAAATAATAATATACATAAAGGCTTGAGAACCACTCAACCATTGTTGGTTCTGTCATGTAGAGGAAGTTTGCCTCACGTTTCGGTTCTGATCTGTCGATGGAGATGTTTCTTCCAGTGGCACAAGTAAGCTAAACTTGAGACACTCCTGTGTAGGGACGCTCTGTAGGGCAGCCTATTAAGCAGTTGTTCTCAAACCTTTTTGTATGTTACATTTTTGTTGATGCCATAAACGGTGGCCAAGGTCAGTGGTCCATTTTAGACCATATGCATTTGTCAGGATATTTATTAAATCATCCTTATTGAAAACGGAGACCTACAGTAAAATACTTTTGCTGAATAGATCTCAAGAATCATTTTTAATTGTCTACTAGCCCATCCACCTCTTTTGCAATAAAGAGGAGGAGAAATGTGATCCCTTCAAGCTAATAAACCTCAGTAAATCTAGTAAAATATCTTTGTCAGGGCTTTTCTTTTTGACAAATTGTTTTAGTCTGTACCTGCATTGTGCTGGAACATTCATCATATTTTTTCTTAAATTTGTTAATTTACAAATGTGCAGCCTGTGTCTGCAAGAGTTGAACTGTTTTGGATGCTTTCCAATAAAGCCTTTCTTCAATTGTTGAACTGCTCCAAATTATGTGAATATAAATGTACGTGCACGGAGAGAAAAATAAGACACACGACACACTCTGGGTCAGGTCCAAAATCACTCTGCTTTATTTTGTTTATATTATAGATTATATAGTGTCCAGATAAAAAGGGACGTCAGGTTACGTAAAGCTTATTAATTGGTTAATCCTGAAACTATGCGGAAATAGGCAGAAAGGAAGAAAACAGTTAGAAGCAAATATTAGATACTTTCCTGCAACTAGATATAGCCAGAATGGCGCTTGCGGTTAGTAAAATATAGATAACTGAATACACTGCTACTTGCGTCTCTCACGTATCTGCGTGAGGTGTAACCCTTTATTGGTCGAGGCCAGCTTATATTCATTAAAGCAATAAGCGTTTCTTGCTGATATATATAATGGTTCCATAACAGTCCCCCCTTGAATATACGATGGCCGACTGTCCCTAATCCTGACAGATCCTACCGGACATGATCCCGCATCCTCTTCACCTGCAGTGGCGACAAATTATCCCTATTGGATAAAATCCCGGTTTCAGGTCTTGGACATGTCCCTCGGATCTATATGTCCCTACACGGGGCGGGGATTACTGTCAGGGGGAACTATCGAACTAGATGGTGTTTCATAAAAAGATGCAAAGCTTGGCATCGTGTCATCGTACATAAGCATTAACGGGATAGTCTCGCCTACTGCAAACATTTTATCGCATAGGCGTTGAAGACAAGGGACTACACAGAATAGCATAAAAGCAACAATAATCACAATAATCAGTAAAATTATTCCCAGCTGGACCAGAGCTTGTTTCCATCCTTTGAGCCAGCCAAACCATTCGGCCCATGGATGATCGATTCCGGAGTTGCGCTTTAATTCGTCTCCTAGAGAATATACTTGATTCTGTGTGGGGGGACCGGTCAAATTGCTGTATTCAGCACAATTACCATTAGAGAATTTACCAAGAAATTTGCCTGTTCCTTTGGTGTTTGAAATACAAATATAAGTGCCAGAATATATAGTAATTCCTCCGTTGAGCTTGGGAGCCTCGATTAGTAGAGGATATTCTCTTTTCCATTTCTCACATTCGGTGAATTTGTTACTGGTATTGGTATAAAGACTCAACAGACATAGTAGTGACTGATAGGGCAACTGTAGGGGTACTGTACCCAGATGTGGACGGGCTTTACCACACACATAGCAATTGGACTTATTGTGCTTAATAGCAGAATATTTCATCCACTCGAGCCATAGATTAATATCATTATATCCAGTTTCTATGGCTAAAGTATCATCATAAGTGGGATTCGCTATAGCTATCATACTTTGAATGGCGCGCAGAACAGCATATGGAATTTCCGGTGGTTTCGAAACTGGTTGGTTTGATGGTTTACCTTGTGGCTCTTCCCATTCTAAACTATTGTACATATCTTTAAGATAGAAGGGGGCCTTGCCGCTCATGAAATCATATTTGTAAATCCCGAAAATATATTTTCGAGCATCAGTTGGCCGGGGATTCTCTATAGTAAGGGTGTATCGTTGGTTATCACCAGTTCCGGTGGATATGAGAGTCATTCGTGAGAGCAATAATTTACCATATTGATCTTTGAGGGCTAGGGCTTCAGGGGGCTTATATCCCCATTTGGTTCCTGAATTAGTTATAACAGAGCCCCAATACCTGCAGTCGTCCCCCCATTGCCCTCCAACATAGCATATGTACCCAACACATTCTCCTATTTGAACATCACAATACCCGGGGTCAAAATTGTCGGTGGTATCCCCTTCTTGTGTCATCACCCCGGTATATACATTGGTGTAGCGTTTAGAAACACAATCTATAATGTGACAAAATTGGAATGAGTATGTGGCTACTGTTGTGCTACTGGAGTTGTACCAAAAAATGGGAGGACCTGCTTGTTTTGCATCTCTTGTAATGGCTACCCGACCCCCCTGGTGACTGATAGCTTGGGCTGGTTTTCCCCATGTATGTTGGAAAATGAATGATAATAATAGTGGGATGCCCACTCTTTTGCAAAGGATATGCATTCTAGGAGTCATTGATTGGAGGATCGTATCCTTTGACTCTCTTGCAATGCGATGCGTGTATCCACGTGGGTTTCCCTTCAACTTTTATTGAGGTAGGAGTCGTTAGTAGCACTTGAAAAGGGCCCTCGAATCTCGGTTCCAAAGTAGATCGGACGTGTTTCTTCACGACCACCCACTCTCCAGGCAATAGAGAGTGAGTACCTTCGAGGATATTGGGATCTGGAATAGAAGAGAAAACTTGGGTATATATATTAGATAATTGAGTAGTCAAAGCAATAACATATTTTGCCATTGTTTCATAATTCATTTGCAACTGTTGTGGGAAGTATTGTCCTAACCTAGGGCTACTTCCAAAAAGTATTTCGTGTGGGGTCAGTTTGTGTGACGCCTTTGGCGTATGTCTGATAGCAAAAAGTACGATGGGTAGGCACTGTACCCAATTTAGACCAGTCTCTTGTGTCATTTTCAATATCTTTGATTTGATTATGCCATTTAATCTTTCCACTTTCCCGCTACTCTGCGGTCTGTAGGGAGTATGGAAAGCAAGATGTGAACCTATAATTTTCCACACTTCTTGAGTGACGTTTGCCGTAAATGCAGGTCCCTGATCACTTTCTATGACTTCTGGGACACCGAACCGGCAAATGAGTTCCTGAATAAGCTTCTTTGCGGTAGTGGGTGCGGTTTGGTTTCGTACTGGATAGGCTTCTGGCCATCCGGAAAACACATCTACCACTACCAGTACATACTGAAATGTCTGACACATCGGCATTTGAATATGGTCAATTTGAATCCGTTGGAAAGGGTATTGAGCATTCGGTAAACATTTGGACGGTGTAGGTTCTGTCCTTCCGGTATTGCACTGAGCACAGATTAAACATGATTCGGTGGTTCGTGCTAGCATTGGGGTGATTCCTGGTGCGATCCAGATTTTGTCGATAATCTCCTTCATAATGGTTTTAGACTGATGCGTCGGTCCATGAGCTAGTGATGCGACTAAAGGATATAAAGTCCGGGGTAAACAAAGATATTGGCCTCTGGCCCAGGCTCCCCGCTCATCCTCGGATGCTCCTTCTTGTATCCATTGATTTTGTTCCTTGGTTGAAGCTTGTTGTTGTAATTGAATTAAAATATCCCAGTCTAATTCCATTGGTGCTTTCTTGGTCACCGTCATTAAAGGGACCACTGAGTCTTCATCGAGAGCTGCTTGCTTGGCTGCACTATCTGCTAAGGCATTTCCTTTTGCTTCCATAGTGTCAGCCCGTGAGTGTGCCTTGACTTTGATCACTGCAACTTGTTTCGGGAGTAGGGCCGCAGTCATCAAAGCTTCAACTGCTTTCCCGTTCTTGATTGGAGTCCCTGCTGCGGTGATATAATCTCTTGCCTTCCAGATGACTCCAAAATCATGTACAACTCCAAAGGCGTACCTGGAATCCGTATAGATATTCGCGGTAGAATCTTTAGCCATAATGCAGGCCTCGGTGAGGGCAGCTAGTTCAGCCTCCTGAGCCGACTGATCCGGTCGTAGAGCTTTTGCACAGAGTACAGTCGTGTCAGTCGTAACCGCCATTCCCGTATGGAAATGACCCTTGTCATCGGCATATCTGGAGCCGTCCACAAATAGGGTCCATTCTGGGTTTGAGAGTGGGGTATCCTGTATATTCGGAGGCGAACCGACTTCCGCTTGCATCATGGTCAGACAATCATGTGGATCGTCCTCGGGTGGTACATCTGGAAAATCGACATTTGATGACTGTGTATGCCACAATAGCTGTTCCTGAAGATCTTCTTCTGTGGCTAGATCAATAAAATCCGTAGACGGAATATCAGTATACTCCCCCCTTGGAAGTGGAAGGAGGGCAGCCGGATTGAGAACATTGCATCGTTGAATAGTAACATTGTCGGGCAACAACAGACTCCCTTGGAGACGAAGATGACGCTGAGCAGTGAGATGTCTGGGTTGAGTCTGTTGTAAAATAGCTGAGATGTCATGTGGAGCTAGAATTGTCAAGGGATGTCCGAGGACAATATCTGAAGTGACGTCCAGAAGACAGCTGGCAGCGTGAATAGCCCTTACACAGGAAGGTGTCGCGCGAGCAACTGGGTCCAATCGTTTGGAGTAGAATCCGAGGGGACGATGTCGACCACCGTGCATCTGAGTGAGAACACCTGTGGCATGGCCTTGCCGTTCCATAACATAGAGACGGAACGGCAGAGAATAGTTCGGAATTCCTAAAGCTGGAGATGAGGCAATCATTTGTTGTAGAGCGTCGAATGAGTCCAGTGCCTCTGGTGTTAAATAAAAAATTGCTGGTAGTTCTCGAGGTATACAGTCATAGAGTGGTTGCATTAGCACAGAAGCGTCGGGAATCCAGGGACGACAGTATGAAATGAGACCCAGAAAGGTCTGTAGCTGATGTGGAGTTTCTGGCGGAGCCAACTCCAGGATGGCCTTTTTTCGTGCCATTGTAAGGTGTTTACGGCCTTTGGTAATACAGTGTCCCAGAAAAATCACTTTTTGAAGGCATAACTGTAGTTTCGATTTGGAGACCTTACAGCCAGCTGTAGCTAGAAAATAGAGTAGGTCCAGGGTAGTTTCTTGACACGTGGATGGGTCTGGAGCACAAAGAAGTAGGTCATCCACGTATTGCAGGAGCTCAACTTCCGGGTGAGCGTCTTGCCATGAAGAAAGCACAGAAGACATAGCTTTGCTGAAACTGGACGGGCTGTTTTGAGCTCCTTGTGGCATCACCGTCCAGGTGTATTGCCGACCAGCATGTGTGAATGCAAAAAGATATTGACACGAAGGGTGTAATGGAATGGAGAAAAAGGCATTAGCAAGATCAATTACAGTGAACCAGGATGCCGTAGGTGGAATACTGGATAGAAGAGTATGTGGATTTGGCACAATAGGGGTATCCAGAACCGTGGCTTCGTTGACAGCGCGTAAATCTTGTACCATCCTGTACACTGGAGGTTGGCCTTTGATCTGCTTCTTTTTGACTGGATACAGCGGAGTATTGCAAGGAGAAGTAGTAGGTATTATTGCACCGGATTCTAGGAGTGCAGCTACTTGAATAGATATTGCATCTAGTTGGGCCACTGATAAAGGATATTGGGCCTTGTATGGAAGAACATTAGGATCCTTAAGCACAACTTGTACCGGTGGGACATTGAGACGTCCAATGTCCATAGGTCCAGAGGCCCATAGGGTAGCTGGAAGATGGTCTAGCATGGTATTCAAAGAATTAAATAGATTATCCCAGGTTTCGGCACCAGGATCATGTACTACTGCCATAAGCATACAGGTTTCTTCAGGGGCAAGAGCAGTGTTGAGAGTGACAGTTCCTTTGTCAGTGAAGGTAATATTGGCTTGGATTTTGCTGAGAAAATCCGCTCCTAGAAGATTGAAAGGGCAAGTGGCACTGACCACAAATTGAGCTAGAGTAGATGAAGGCAGATGTATTGAAGAGCTTGTGACGGGTAAGGGGCGTGTGAGTGGGTTGTGTTGAACCACGCCTTCTAACCCACTACAGGGGAGTTGTATATCAGATAGCCAGGATGGTAATGCATCCGTCTCACAAAGCACGCTACGAGCAGCGCCAGTGTCAACAAGAAATGAGCAAGGTTTTCCGGCTACATCAAGAGTGATCTTAGGGGAAGGGCCGGAAGGAGGGGCGGAGACGGCCATGCAAATAGTCCCCCTCCTCCATTTGCTCGCCTATTTCCTATGGCTGAGGAGGAGGAGGTGGAGGAAGAGTGTTCTGGTTCTGGTTTTGGTTCTGGGCTTGATAAGCGGCCCACAGATGGCGACTACGGCATACTCTTTTAAGATGACCGACTTTTCCGCATCCAAAACATTTACGAGGTTGTCGCTGTCTGTCCGTGGCTTCATTAGTGGCGTCGGCTCCGGTCATTACCGCCATGATGGCGGACTTTTTCTTGCTGTTTCCTGCCTCCAATCCTTTAGCAACCTGTATAAGGACTTCAAGATCCATTGACCTCCATTCCGGGCGGCAGGTAGTGAGTACTTTGTTGAGATCAGAATGGAGGCCGTCTACAAAGGCACGACCCAACATACGAATATGTGCCACTTCTTGGAGTGAGAATCCTAGATCACGAAAATGTCGTTTGATTCTGTAGGCATATTTCTCCACTGACTCTCCTTTTTCTTGAGTTATATCCTGTAGAGATACTGTTTGTTCGGACAATCTGTCCTTCGCCCAGATTTCCAATTGCTTGATAAACTGTTGACCTGATTCAGTGGATCTGGGATCGCAAGGTAGATAAGATGGGTCTCGTATAATTTGGTTGAGAATAAGATCTGCGTAGTCTCCTGCTTTGGCTTGGACAATACTAACAAGGTCAGACCAGGTACATCCATAGGTAGTCCAGGCCTGTGAAACTTTTCGATAAAATGGCATTGGATGTGTATCAGGTTCAGGGAGATCTTTGACGATTGTATACAGTTGTTGCGGATTGAATGCTACATACTTGGAACGCGGCTCCGTGGAAGCGAGACCATCTCGTGGAGTAGCATTTTCTGTGGCGAGTCGGGTGGCTTGTACTATAGCTGCAGACATAATTTCAGCGAATTGAGAAGAAAACGGATTATTGGGATTTGTATTCCCCATGGATGGTGGCTGAGGGGCTGACGTACTTGAGGGCTGTTCGGTATCAGATTGTCGAGTATATCTTATACGGCGATGGCCTATAGGAGAACGTACAAAAGGTAAGCTCTGGTAAATACTTTGGGATTCCTCCCCCTCCTCTGAGCCCTCTTCTTCTGATAGACTGTCATGAGTGCCTATTTCTTCATCAGTGAAAATAGGTTGGTGCTTAGGCCTAGCTCCCATCTCCTCAGCATGGAGAACAGGTGGGTCAAAACCCACCAAGGGGGACTGTGTGTGTTTGGGCTTAGTTCTTCTTTGGGGTTTAGCTATTGGTTTCGGTCTAGGTAACCTTTTTCCCTTTTTAAGTATCATACTGCTGTCGGCATCGGATTGGGGCAGCTGTTGCGCCCTCGGTCGTATCTATTTCCTCCCCTTCTGGACTGTCGCCTGGGCCCATCATCATTAACGGGACAGTAGTGCTGGGTGTAGGTACCGGGGGTGTAACTACGGGAGGAGTGGGTGGAAATAGTACTGTTTGAGGTTTTTCTAGTGTTTTGCCTTCCTGGAGTAGTAGGCCTTCCTCAGCCTGGTGTTGGGCCGGAAGCATAACAGCACTAGTAGATATATTTTCCTTCTTTGTTTCCTCACCGCTTGCCATTATCATGATTGGGACCATATGTCTGGGTGCTGTAATCTGGGTAGGTAATACAAATGTGCCATCCGGATTAACTACTGGGTACAATGACACTGTGGGAATAGACATAGAAGATAACGGAGCTGGAGGTAGGCCAGAATTTTGGGCGTTGTCAGTTAACAAAGATGGCGCCGATGCCTGTACCGGATTTAACATGGAAGGCGGGGCAGGCAATTGGTGGGGATTTTCCACTGAAGACAGTTGGTGAAGTGCGTCACAAGATGGCGCTGGTGTCTGTGTCAGACACGACACAGTAGCCGGAGTAGACAGGGGGGCGGGGGGCCTCACAGTACAGACAAGAGCGACGGCTTCCTGACGTCATTGCATTACAGGCTGGGCAGCTCCACCCCTTGTCCGACGACTCGGCGCCATTATAGAGCTGTGGCGTATAAGACATTGGAATTTTACACAGATATCTTGAGTGCTTTTCATCATACATTTCTTCGCCATCTAACGATTTAAATTCTTTGCTACAATCTAGCCAGATTTTAACAGTATCTTTCAATCCGTCGTCGTCTAATTTTCCTGCTTTTTCATTTAGGAGGTTTTGCCAGGTGCAAATTGATAAGGTTCCTCCTCTGGGTACTTTATATCGTTTTTCCAACTTAGATAATTGCTTAATGTATCTTTTCCCTCGTCTGTCAGCAACTAATTGGGAGGGAGTACAGAACCCACTTGGAACGCTGTTATCGTTCCCCATTCCGCAGCGGTATCGTAACCTTGTCCGCAACCGTCCGAAACCTTCTGATACGAGCGAGGCACACACACACTGTAGTAATATTATGCACTGGGGACAGGCGACTGGGCTGTCCAAAATAGTGTTAGTCTTACGGCACCGTCTGGGATCAGAGCAACTGGGTTGATCAGGTGTAGACTTGAAACACTTTACCGATTTCTACAGTGTGCTAGGGACAGGCGACTGGGCTGTCCAAAATAGTGTTAGTCTTACAGCACCGTCTGGGGATCAGAGCAACTGGGTTGATCCGGTGTAGACTTGAAACACTTTCCGAAACCTTTCCGAAACAGTGTGCTCGCCAGCAAAAGGGAGGCACCACAGTTCAACAAGTGATTATACAGTAGATTTACATGGGGTTCTTTTATTGCCTCTCGAGGGTGCGTCAACCACCTGAGTTCCCTCCTCCGAATACACACGTGAGTAACGAGAGACACACAAGGTAGATAAGAAACGATCTTACCTTGTAACTGGGCTGCAGTCCCAGGGTCTAATCGTCAGCTCACGGCGTGAACTCTCCCCGGGAGGGACCTCCGACAGGTACGGCTTCCTCGAGCCCCACGTTGGGCGCCAACTGTTTTGGATGCTTTCCAATAAAGCCTTTCTTCAATTGTTGAACTGCTCCAAATTATGTGAATATAAATGTACGTGCACGGAGAGAAAAATAAGACACACGACACACTCTGGGTCAGGTCCAAAATCACTCTGCTTTATTTTGTTTATATTATAGATTATATAGTGTCCAGATAAAAAGGGACGTCAGGTTACGTAAAGCTTATTAATTGGTTAATCCTGAAACTATGCGGAAATAGGCAGAAAGGAAGAAAACAGTTAGAAGCAAATATTAGATACTTTCCTGCAACTAGATATAGCCAGAATGGCGCTTGCGGTTAGTAAAATATAGATAACTGAATACACTGCTACTTGCGTCTCTCACGTATCTGCGTGAGGTGTAACCCTTTATTGGTCGAGGCCAGCTTATATTCATTAAAGCAATAAGCGTTTCTTGCTGATATATATAATGGTTCCATAACAGAACATAGCCTTAACAAACTACTTTCTTGATCCAACCCCTTTAAACCTAAGAAATAAGTTGCTTTTATCAGGCTTTACTTTGGCAGAAGAATAAATCTTAGCAGATCTATAGCAGAAGACATCCCAGCGAAAAGCCAAGAGCTTCCAAAAGCATATGAATAAATATTTTCGAGTGAGTTACAGGCTGTGTGTAATATGTCACGACAGCTACAGGGAACAAACAGATCAATCTAAGACCTGCAGAAGGAAAGCTAATGCAACGGTACTGGGAAAAAATAGTTTCTTTGCAAGACAGACACATTTTGTGCCATGCTGCTACACTTGGGTGTGATTGCAGTCAGCTGATTTAGAGTAAAAGCATCTTCTTCAGGACAAATTCTTTACTGATGCATTAAACCTGAACTTATATTACATGTTGTGTCTACAATTGCTAACCATTACTCAGTGTACCATATATGCGCATTCTTTTTACTATCTAAATGCATCCTAAATTGTAGTGAGTTTACACTCCATAAAGTATAGCATTTTATTTTTAACATTTTATACAATTTAGGTAAAGATTTAAAATCCTTCATGTATCATTTATATTACGGCTTTATAAAAAGAATAAAAAAAACATTTTGTTTACAGGAAAATCACTGCTTTTTTTTGAAAAAAAAAAATTATACTTTATTTGTGTAATGGGTGAAATAAAACACGGTGCCGAAGATGAGAAGATCATAAGATCTATACTTACCAGCTCTCCAGATTTTCCGTTCTGGTAGAGCTATAGTAAAGTTTAACTTGTGACTGTGTGTGTTGGCCAGCGTTAATATACCAGGTAGATCATTGGGTTGCTTAGATGGGCATATGAAAACAGGAAAGGTTTTAAAAAATGAAGAGGTTCAGGAAGGTCCAGAAGCCTTTTTCGTTCTCCCACCATATACTGGTATAGAATCAAAGAGATTCATAGATACAGAATTCCCCACTTTCACACACCTGACCACTGAACACTGTTCTTACATGCTCGGGTCAACATTTATGTTGGGCGAACGGCTGTGCTGTTTGGAAGACAATGGTGGGATGTGACATGCTTATAGTACCGGATGATACATACTGTTGCATGTGTTACTCAAAAAGATATGTGCCATTTTAAAGTTCACTGTACTCCATAAACCTCTATGTAATTTTGTCTGTTAAAATACACAAGATATGTGTATTAGCTTGTCTTATGAGTATACCATGGGAACAGCGATTGTTCTCTTTTTAAGTGACCTGCATGATTATTTCTTACTTTCTATTGCATTTGGTTAATTCTAGAAGCTTTAGAGTTGGTGAGCCTTATTGGAAAAAATGTAGATTGAATTGTGATAGCTCCCCTTCAGCAGTATTTTTTTGCTGATTTTGTTTAATAGACTTATTTGCACTGTTGCTGAATAGTAATTTACTGCATGTACTGTATTAAGCTTTAGGGTGCAGACTTGTCCATCTTTCAGTACATAGGGGGAGACACTGTGTCTTGGGTCTTTTCAAATCAATCAGGGACTGGAACATGCTGAAACGGTGTTATAAATAAAGAAATAGCTGTCTATTGTAACAAACCTTCAGGGTTAACCAAGACATCACAGATGTCAGAAAAAAGAGAATATCTTTAAAAAAATCCCTATTGCTTATAATTGTTATATTCTCATAAAATGTCATCAAACTGCTGCATTACTCATACTTTAAACCTTTTTTTTAACTATGTTTTTATTATTAAATAGACATCTTTAGAGTAACATAGAAAATGGGTCAGGTCCACGTTGGCTCTTCCCTAAAGATAATATACAGCATGCCTGCCAAAAATATAAATGATGAAAAAATTAAAAAAAGAAAGGGCATTGAATCTATGGTTCTGGTTAGAAACAAAACCGAAGTTTAATGTATCAGTTTATAGATAACAAGAAACACACTCTCCTCAGAATTATATACAATGCTGTATACATGCTGATATGGATTGGGCTATTTTAGTTGCATAATGATACCAGAATAAGTAAAAATGGGGGAAAAAACAGTAATGTTATTAAGAAATGTCCTTTGGGTGCTGTGAGTATTTAAAAAGATCAATTTACCTTAGCAATTATTTATTTTTATTTTTATTTTGAGGATGTGTGCCCCAACCAAGAAACTTCAGACTTCCCTATCTCTGACAATACTTGCCCCAAACTGAAAATAAATGAAAGCGTCTATTCACCAATCATTAGGGTGCCTGACATAAAATGGAAGGACATGAATACATAAAGCCTATAGGCATTGCTTGTATTTGGCTGTGCCAATCTTCCAACACGCTTAAAGTCTTGGAGGCAAAGATCAGTAATGATGGAGAAGAGTGCTGCCTGATCTCATTTGTTATGCTGAAATGTCTCCGTGATCATGGTGTATGGAACTGATATAGCTCTAATTAAGTGACCAAGGAACCTGCATTGGTATGATACTTTGGCTATAAAGCTCAAATTTTAAGAGTATAACAATGTTCATAGAACAATTCTGTTCGACTGCAGATGTTAAATCAGTGAATTTTCTCGTATTGATGCCTGACTACCCAGTATGAACCCTACCTGGTCTACGTAAATGAGATCTATTAAGACTTTATGCTAACAATTTTGTGTATAGTT
The DNA here is from genome assembly GCF_027358695.1 of Spea bombifrons. Classification (NCBI taxonomy): domain Eukaryota; kingdom Metazoa; phylum Chordata; class Amphibia; order Anura; family Pelobatidae; genus Spea; species Spea bombifrons. The sequence continues at coordinate 18,974,520 of NC_071089.1, read as the reverse complement.
TAATGGATTAAGGTTACTGAGTTTGGCTTTCCTCTTTTATAGTGTGACTATGTGTCAGAGGTTTGTAATTTTGAGCTTATGATTCCTCTCCAGATCGTGAAGATTTTGCAGTAATGTCATTAAGTTGCTATTCCTCCCCTTGACACATTGCTCTGAAAGGGTTGTGCATTTTGTTAGCGTAATTTAGTTTAGAAATGTACCCAATGGAAGTTTAGCTCTGTGGCAGAATCTGACAGACTCTGCATGTCCTGTCACTTTTCCTTACTCCTCACCAACAAATGGCCCCTAAAGCAACAGTTATTTTGCACTTAACAAAACGGCATAGATAGCATAATGCAAGATATATATATATATATATATATATATATATATATATATATATATATATATATATATATATATATGGTTGATCCCATAGTATACGTATAAAGTGGATTTGTAATTGTTGTTTTCTGTACACTCCTTATACCCTACACATTGCATAGATTTATTAAGTATACTGAACTGTAAAATTAGGATATATGAAATATGACAATATGGTTTAATATTTGCTTTTTGTGCAAGAACATATCCTGTTGAATGTGCCTTTTAAATGCAAGCTTGGCGCAAAGTAGATTCAAAGAAAATAATAAATTTATGTTTAGCCAAAATGCAAGGTTTGGTAAATCATGTTTGTGGTTTTTATTAGACTAAATTTAATAGAATAAAACCCTAATAAGCAAACAATTTACAGTATAATATTTTTAATTGTTTCATAGAATTTTTTTTTTTCTCACTCAAAAAATATTTCATATATTTTGTGCATCATGTCTACATAAGCACATCTTGATATTCCATCACCTTTTTTGAGTTATTTTTTAAAATGGTTAGTCATTTTGTGAATATTTAAATACCTTGAACTTGCTCATTGTTACCTCATACACTTATATAAATATAGTATTTGATGGCAGATAACGACGGAGCAACTAAGGTTTGGGCAGGAGTACTTTATTTCTTTCTGGTTCATCCCAATAGTGGTTAAAAAGGAACGGTTTACTTATAATGTTGGTTGGAATATCAACGGTAGGACAGAAAATACTAAATGATGAAAAAAAACATAGACGAGTAGCAGTTTGTGTGCTGCAAGATGTCAGGTAGGTATGTTAATACAAAAACACCATCTGGAGTCAGGTGCTGATCCTTTGTTAGACAAACCCCCGTCTTGGTACCATCAAACTAAGGTGGAGACAAATGGAGTCAGAGTAAGCACTCAACTGAATATGTTTACAGCCTCTTTAATGTATTTTGCTGTGTATATACATATGTTCATTTTTCTTAGGATTAAATAATAAGGAAAATGTACTTTAGTAACAATCCAACCTCTTTTTCCTTAAACTGGCAAAAAAAATATTTCTCTGAAGCGATTTCCCTTGGCTTTTTGTTGATTTGGAACACATTTATGTTCTTTTGTTGTTTTCTGTCTCTCTTTTTTTCCTCTCTCTTTCTCTGTTCCTTAACCTTTCCTTAATTGATTACTTTGCTTTCTCTCTACCTCCGGTGGCAGCCTTTTGCCTGTAAAAGGACCAATCTGTCTCAGGTAGAGAAACTCAATTTCTGTGTATTGATTGCCATGTCTAAATGTAGTAAACTTGCAAAGACCGTGCTAATCATTTATCTGTCTTATTTAACATTACCAATTAAATAGTTTCTTCTAAGAAATTCATTTACATTTAGAGTTTCAAATAGATGTGCCCAGCAGCTGGAAACATAATTAGAAGTCTAGGCCAAACCATTTTTCATTTTTGTAAAACTTGAAAAAGGCTTCTCCATGTTTGAACCTATGAATAGATTGTCTGTGGTCTCCATTCATTCCTAGATGTGTTAGATGTAATACATTTCTCTGATTGTACCTAATTGTGTTCATTTGTCTTTTGGCACTAGACTTGAATTTGAAAGGCAGCAACGAGAAGAACTTGAGAAACTGGAAAATAAAAGGTAGACTCCAAATGAACACTCAACATATAGAGTAGTATGTTTCTTACATATAAAACATATAAAGTGAAACTTTTATTTTTTTAGTCTTTCTTGGTCTCATTCTTTGTAAAGGGGTTTTACAACGTAAATAAACAATATACTGCAAAATACAACGTAAAGCAAATATTTAGTTAAATCTAGATTTCAGGGTTCTTTAAAAATTGTATCTTGTGTGCTGTTTTTCTAATTTGCTCATGTTTAGTAGGTTTTTTTGAGGTCAATTAATTAAGTTTGTTGGAGAGTTTAGGTGAAATTCTGTTTTGTTTTTTTTTTACATTCTAATTACAGAAAGCTTATTAAGGAAATGGAGGAAAAGCAAAAATATGAAAAGGCAGAACTGGAGAAAATGCAGCAGGAAGTGGAGTCTCAACGTAAAGAAACAGAGATTGTCCAGCTACAAATCCGCAAACAAGAAGAAAGTCTGAAACGCAGGAGCATGGACATTGAAACAAGGCTCAAAGACTTGATGGCTGAAAAAGAAAAATTTGAAGAAGAAAGGCTGAAGGAACAGCAGGACTTAGAATTGCAAAAAAAGAAGCAGGAAGAAGAGTGTTTCATTAAAGTTCAAGAAGAACTTAAAAGGCTCAGAGAACTTCACAATGCAGAAAAAAATGAGAAAATGGAAATCTTCAAAGAGCTGGAAAAACTGAAAAAAGAGAAGGATGAACAGTACTTCAAGTTAGAAATGGAGAAGAAGCGACTTGAAGAACAAGAAAGGGAACAGCTGAAGCTTGTCCTTCGCCTTGAAGAACAGCTAAGAGAAAAGCAAGAAATGATCCAACTCCTTAAAAGAGGTGACTTTTTGAGGTTAGAAGATGAAATCAAGGTTCTGGAAGATGTCAGAGAAGATCTTTTACGGGTAAAGGAAGCCAGGTCAGAAGGTGACGAAAATCCTGATGATGATGTTGAAAAAGCCACAAATAAGTACACAGAGTTTAAGAAGATGCAACTTGACAAACTCTCAACTTCAGTGGTTGATTTGAACCAACAAAGTGAGTGCTTAGAAAGGGAAATTGTTTCTGATCGCGATATTCTTCATAAACTTAGTCTTTCAAATGGAGAGCACTTAGCTCTTCACCGAAAAGATGAAGAATGTTCGTTAGACTCAATCCAAATGGCAGAAGAAGGAGAATTAATTAAACAAGCGGAGCACAGACTTCATTGTAAAGAAAGACAGCTTGAGTACATAAAACAAAAATGCATACCAGCGTTGTTGGAGGAAAAGCAAAGGACATCGGAGATCCTTGATGGTGGCTTGCTTGGATTAGATAAAACCCTATATCAGATTGAGAAAGAGATTGAAGAGAAAGCAGATCAACTTGCGCAGTTTAGAGCAAGTAGTGACCAGCTGCAACAGCTTCAAGAAACCTTTGAATTTACAGCAAACATTGCTCGCCAGGAGGAGAAAGTTCGGAAGAAAGAGAAAGAAATTCTTGAATCGAGGGAAAAGCAACACAGAGAGGCTTTAGAACAAGCAGTTGCCAAACTGGAAAGAAGACATTCTGCCCTTCAGCGCCAATCAACGATCGATGTGGAAATCGAAGAGCAAAAGCGTAAACTTGCTGCTATGGACAGCAGTCAGGAGCAGGCCGGTCTGCAAGCAAGTTTAGAGGCAGAGCAGAAGGCTTTGGAGCAAGACAGAGAGAGGTAATAGATATTATATTATCCATTTTTATGATGGTGCTACAGGAAATTGTGGCTTTATTACACATCCATTTGCTTTCCTTACTCAATCTTTTTTTATTTACTCATTTCTTGATCCAAATCCAACCCTTTTTAAAGCAGCTTCCAGACTTTTCTACCTCGCAGGTTCTCTGGATCTTAAAAATATTGGAAAATAAAAAGAATTTAAAGGCAGATTATAACTGTTCATGCTCTTTTTTTAAGCAAGAAAAGTACACTTGTCATGTTGCGATGTTTTCATTTTAATAATAGTTTGTATATATCTATTTGTAAATACTTACAGATTATCTCATGAAATTCAGCAGCTGAAGCAGAAGATACATGTGGCTGATCCACTTTCAAAAAGTCTTTCAGGTACCATGGAAGAAAAGCCTTCTCTTGCCAACTCTCCTGCAAGCCCGGGGAAATTTCAGTCACATTTGCTTCAATTGACTGATGACAGGTATATAATCATATTTAAATCCTTTTCTAAGTAAGCATGGTAGAAGACGGGTATAGCTGTAATAACTGCATGCCATGGTTGATCGCTTTTATCGTTTTAGCAAGGACTATTGTTATTCCAAGGTACACACTGAAATAAAATATTATAAAGTATTTATGTGATTATATCTAAATTGCCGAGTGCACAGAGCAGTAAGTGGATATTGCCAGCGAATATCCGTTTTGATTTTACATTTCTTAAACATCCTGTACAAGTATAAATTTAAGTGCGCAGGGAAGACTGATTAACGTATTTACCTGCATTCAGAATCCATGCTTATATTGAAGAGGAAGTGCAGAGACGGCTTCAAAATATTAATTTACCATGTGAAGACCTCAGCAGC